>NC_057861.1:345240990-345551759 GCF_019393635.1 Dromiciops gliroides
ACTTAACCCCTAAAGCCCCACAAAAAAAAAGGAATACAGTTTAACCTTTTGATATTTCTTATGATTTCTTTTTTCCTGTTTACTTTTTTATGCTTCTCTAGAGTCTTGTATTTAAAAGTCAAATTTTCTATTCAGTTCAGTTCTTTTCATTAAGAATGTCTGAAAGTCCTCTTTATCATTGAATACCCATTTTTTACCCTGAAGAATTATAATCAGTTTTGCTGGGTATGTGATTCTTGCTTGTCATCCCAGTTCCTTTGCCCTCCAGAATATCATATTCCAAGCCCTCTGATCCTTTAAAGTAGAAGCTGTTAGATCTTGTGTTACCCTGACTATGGCTGAAGAATACTTGAATTGTTTCTTTCTGGCTGTTTGCAATATTTTCTCCGTGACCTGAGAGCTCTAGAATAATATTCCTGGGAGTTTTCATTTTAGGATCCCTTTCACAACATGATTGGTGAATTCTTTCAATTTCTCTTTTACCTTCTGGTTCTAGAATATCAGGGCAATGTTCCCTGACAATTCTTGGAAGATGGTGTCTAGGCTATTTTTTGGATCATGGCTTTCAGGTAATCCAAAAATTTTCAAATTATCTCTCCTGCATCTATTTTTCAAGTACTTTCCAAGTTTTTCCAATGAAATATTTCACATTGCCTTCTATTTTTTTCATTCTTTCAGTTTTTCTTTATTGTTTCTTGATTTCTCATAAAGTCGTTAGCTTCCATTTGCTCAATCCTAATTTTTAAGGAGTTATTCTCTTTAGAGAGCTTTTGTTCCCCCTTTTCCATTTGGCCAATTAGGCTTTTCAAGGTATTCTTTTCCTCATTGGCTTTTAGTAACTCTTTTACCATCTGGCCTAGTCTGTTTGTTTTTTGTTTTTTTAAGATGTTATTTTCTTTAGTATTTTTTTGTGTCTCCTTTGCCAAGCTGTTGACTTTTTTTTTCATAATTGTTTTGCATCACTCTCATTTCTCCTCTACCTCTCTTGCTTTATGGTCAAAGTACTTTTTGAGCACTTCTGTGACCTGAAACCAATTCATATTTTTTTGGAAGCTTTGGATGTAGGAGCTTTGATTTTGTTATCTTCTTCTGAGGTTGTATTTTGATGTTTCTTGTCACCATAAACACTTTTTAGGGTCAGCATTTTTTTTTGTTTCCTCATTTTCCCAGCCTATTTTTGGAATTTTAACTCTGTATTAAAGTAGGGCACTGCTTTCAAGGTGGAGGGTGCACTCTCCCAAGTGGGATTTGAGGAGCTGTTCTCTTAGATACTTCTAGGAATTTATAAGTTTTTAGTTCTTCTTAGGTGGTATGATTTAAGGAGAGGTATGGTTCCTACTCTCCTTGCCTATGCTCTGGTCTGCAAATGATTGCAGGCCTGCTTTTCTGCCCTGGAACTATGAATGGAGTCCCACTCCACTGTGGCTACAAGCTCTTGTGTGCTTGTGCTCCTCCCTGGCCTGGAACCTCCACCCAAGACTGTGACCTGGATCTAAGTATGAGCAAAACAACAGAGTCCTGCCTCAGTGCTGGCAAAGAGATCCCTGTAATTTCCTTCTTGCCAACTGCTAGAACTGCTCACCATCTGTGGGTTGAGTTCCAGAAGCAGTTGCTGATGATGATGATTCAGAGGCTCCCAAGGCCTGTTCCTGGTTTGCTAGTGGTTTTGCACTGATGTGGCCTTACTGGGCTGTGCTCCACTCTCACCCTGATACAACAGATCTTTCCTGTGAAACTTCTAAGTTGTCTATGGATGAAAAAATTATTTCACCCTGTCTTTTTTGTGGGTTCTGCTGCTCCAGGAATTGTCTTATGGCATTATCTGAAGACATTTGGAGGGTCTTGGTAAGAGCTCAGGCAAGTCACTGCATTTCTTCTGCCATCTACTTAACTTCTTATGTGCCCTAATTTCCTCATCAATAGTAAGAGTGGGTTGGAATTGATGGCCCTTAAGGTCCCTATGAATGTGGATGCAAAAATTGTATATAAACTATTAGCAAAGAATTATTATATCAATTTATTCCAAAGATAATACTTTATATCTAGTTTGGATTAATACCAGAAATTCAGAGTTAATTCAATATTAGTAAAATATTAAAATAATTGGCCATATTCATAACCAAAACAATAAATATATGTGTATTTGTTTATATATATATATACATATATATGTATATGCAGAAAAGACTTTTGATAAGATTAAAGTATACTTCCATTTTAAGGAAAAAAGCACTAGAAAATAGGAATAAAAATATTTTCTTAATATAATAAATAATATCTACCTAAAACCGAGAATTAGTATTAACTAATAGTCTCCTACAATGGACTGAGAGGTGGGAATGGAGGTGATATAAAATCTGTTTTCAAATTATTAAAGTTTCTTAAGGAGTCATGAGATTTGTTCTATTTGACACAATAGTACATACATAGAAGTAATTGTTGTAATTATCAAAGCGGCCAATATCAAAGAAAACACTTAATCAGTATTTAAAGCTTTTAAAGCATCAGTGGAATGACTTATCTTTGGATTCATTGAGTTCATTGGAGGTCTTTAGGAAGATGCTGGATCAGCACTTAACATGTATGGTGTAATGAGAAACCTGGTCACTGAGGTGTCACTATCTCTAAATTCTGTGATTCTGTGTCTCTCAATACATAAGACAACTTGGAGGAAAATGGGCAATTTAATCAATACGTCTAATTTGATTGTCTTTTCTTTTATCCTAAAATTACCTTTGAACTTTGAAGGAAGTTGGAAATTTATTTTTGTAGAAGTAATGGATTTCAGTTTTGCCCTTTGGAATAAAAAGTACTAGGTAGCAAGCTTCTAGAGAGGTAAGGTATCTTAGCAACCTTTGCAGCACAAGGTAACATGAAAGCAGCTCTTTATCTGCCTGTCTCTTTGGCCTATTAAATACCTTGGCTAGTGTACTTCTCCAGGGAGATGGAGTGTTTGTGGACCATTGCCTTGGGCTGATTGTAGTCATTTAAATACAGGGGCTGCTTTCACTAGTCTGGTTCTCCCTGACTGCTTCTTCAGTCTGTTGTGGATCCTTGAGACAGATCACCATAGTAATTCCTAACCTGACTTTATAGTGACCTCTCTCCTGCCTTCTCAGTACCACAGTTTATCTTCTACTTTCCCTAATGACATGGATCAGTGGCAGTAATTAAGGGATGAATCTTTCTTCTTGCTAATGCTTTATTAACTTCACTGTAAATAGATAAATGGCTTCACCCTGCACAGATGACTGGGTTCCCTCTTTCTCTGAAACAACAAATGATGTTTTGTTTCTTAATGCTGCTGTCACTGGGGCTACCTTTAATGTTCTTTCATCTGGTTCAATCCTAAACACAGGGGAAAGAGGAATGCTGGCATAGGTATTCTTCATGGTTTCTGTCAAATCTGGTTGTGAAAATCGTCTTTAATACAAAAATATGATAAAATAAGGCATTTAGATAATTTTCTATAAAAATAATATAGAACAGAGGAATGTAGTGAATTTAATAATAAAATTTAGGTTCAAATTCTGGAGCTATCACCTGCTACCTAGGCATGTTTTCCAAAAGTTTAATCTCTCTGGACCTCAGGTTCCTCGGCTCTAAAATGAACAAATTAGGCTGAATTATCTCTAATATCTCCATCAACTTTAATTTCTTGTGAATGAATGAAAGATATGGGGAGGAAATGTCTCATGTTCATTGTAAATAGATTTCAGAATAGTAATTTGAAGTAAAATCCAAGAAAAGAGACAATACTAAAATTCATTGTCTTTAAGTGTCTATACACAAAAGCTCAACACTTTTTACAACAAAAGAGAGGAATTAGAGGTCCTAACACAGGGAGTTAGCCTTACAGGTATCACAAAGAGTAATAGAATATGGTACCAAATGGGTATACCTTATTCAAAAGAAACAGTATGAGTATAATTGAGTGGTGGGGTAGCATATTAATAAGGTATACTAATATAGTGAAATCCATGAATTGTATAGGAGAAGCATGTTGCAGAATATTTAGTAAAAATCAATAGAGGGACAGAAGCAATATTCATGTTATAGTACCCTACAAGCTACCTAAATAGAAGGAGAAAATAAGTGAGTTTAAGAAACAGATTATGAACTTGACATAGAAGTGTGGAAAGGTAGTGATAGGGAACTTCAATTATCCACATATCTTCTGGACCTCTATATCAAAATCATAGTTATTAATAACTTCTTGATTTGTTTTCATGAAGGTTCCATCCTTGGAAAGATAAAGAAACAAAGAAAATTTCAAACTGTACCTGAGTCTTACTAAGAGAAGAAGCTTATGGCCAAGGTGAAAACAAAAATTCTCTCCTAATGTGTGGAATAAAGCAGAAGAAAAGAATCATCTGACATACACCCAAGATTTTGTGAAAGCAGATTTCAAACATTGGGGGAAAGGATTATCATGATACTATCACTTGAAATTATGTAAAGCAAGTTAGGCCAAAAGAAATGAGAAACTCTTAATATTGGAATTTGAAGCCACAAAGGGAAACAATTTTAATGAGGAGAGAAAAAATAAAAAAGGGAGAAGCCTGAAGAAACTGTTGTGGATGTACAGGTAACTCAAACATCTACTTAAAACATTTAAGGTTAAGTACAGAAGATGGGAGCAAGAACATATAAATTTATGACGCAGTCCTTTAAAAATAGTTTCAGGAATATTGAAGCTCAGAACAAGTTGAGACTGACTGGTGAGGGAAGCTAAGGACAACAAAAGTATTTTGTTTTTAAGGTATGCTAGAGAAAAGAGAAAGGTTAAAGAATGAATAGGATTGCCATCTGGGGTGGACAGAACAATGAAGATTGTGAGGCAATTGTAGGTGAGGTACCCAGAAGGAACATAAGTTTTCAAAGGATCATGAGTCAGCTAGTTTATTACTCACAGGCATGCAAGCAAGCTGATCTCCATCCCTACAGTCCTATGAATGCATAAACGAATGGTAGTTCAGGTGTATTGTAGGATGTGTACTTTAATCAAAAGCCTAGATGTCTGGGTCTCTGCCTGTCCATCTAATTATCCTTGCTGGACCATTTACAGGGAATTAGTGGGACCAGGACCTTAGGGGGTACTCAATCAGCAGGCACTCTAGACTGTGACTCCTCCCTTAGTGACAAAGGTATTGTAATTAGCAAAGTTTGATAACCTTATATACCAGAGTAAGTGCAGTTTCTTAAACTGATGATAATCAGGAAAACATTTCATTTCCTTTCTAAATGAAGTTGACTAAAACAATATTAAGTATATAGGAATTTCCCTATACATGGTATGACTAAGCAGAAGTCAAACAAACATGGAGTCACTTCTGACTGATAGGTTCTATCAAGAGTTCAATCTTCACTATAACTGAAAACAGAGAAGAAGCAGAGCTGCTTAATTCTTGATTTCTGTTTTCTCTGCCGAGCAGAATGACCTTTGCAAAGAAAGTGAAAGAAGAAAAGAAGTAATCAGGGAGCTGACATCCAAGATAAGTGAGGAGAGAGTAAGAGAAAGTTAGTTAACTTTGCCACAAGGCTAAAGAAAAAGATATATGCTCATTTTAAGGGGGAGAAGTAAAAGAATCAAAACTACAAATCATAGGCCATTGAACTTGCCTTCATCAGCTGGCAAAATTCTCAAATGGATCATCAATTAAGCAAACATGTAGAAAAAGGAACAAGTGATTGCAAAGAGGCAGAATAGCTTAATCAAGAAGAGATTATGTCAGGTGAACTTTATTTTCTGTCTACATTTTTTTCAATAGCATTAACTGAACTAGTAGATTAGAGGAATGCTTATATATAATTTAAATAGAATTTAACAAAATATTTGTTGTGACATTATTGTGGAGAAGATCTGAGATATGCACTAGATGATAATATAATTAAATGGATTCTGAGATTGATGAATAGTGAAAATCCAAGGGTGGAAGTTAATTATTAATTGTCTGATTGTCAGGAATTCTCCTGAGAAGTATCTCAGGCATCTGAGTATCGCTGTACTATTTAATGTTTTTGTCAATAGATTTGTTAAGTCATGGATAAAAAGTTCATTAAACTCCCTGATGAGAAAAGCTGGCATAGATAGTTAACACACTAAGGATGGAAAACACTGGATAGCTAAGGGGATTTAAAAAATGTGTTGATATTCATAAACATTGAGAGAACTCAAATAAAATGAAATTCAATTAATTGAATGGCTAAAGACATTTATTAAACACTTACTATGTGTAAAGCACTGCTCTTAGAACTGGGGATACAAATGAATAAGCAAGACTGCCCTGCTCTCAAAGAAATTATATCCCATTTCAGGGAGACAACATATATAGGAGGGTTGAGCAAGTATAGTGACAGGGTAGAGGGTAAAGCTTGATGTTTCTGCATCTTTTTTGTATTAAAAATTATAATTAATGACTGATTGTTCATCCAAGATATATGAGTATGGCTGTATGCCAAGGCGGGTGGCAATGGGTTAAGGAGTGAAAAAGTAAGAAAGGAGTAGGTTAGAGGATTGGAGTGGAGAAGGGTCTCTGGGCTCCCTCCCACAAAAGGAAGGAATTGGGGAAAGGTGTAATCATCAATTAACCAAGAAGAGGAAAGGGGAAAGGAGTATTATCCAGAAAGCTGACAGGGAGAGGGATCATTTTCATACAACCAGTCCATGCTGAACTTGCACAATAGAACCTAAGACCTGAAGAGGAGGGTTGGAGTTAGGGAAGAGAAGGCAATCCATACACATGACTCCTATTTGGCTTGAGGCCTGGGATCTGGGCCCAGGCAGCCTAGAACAGAAGATTCGACAGGAAAAAATTGGAAAACTTTTCATTTAGGTCCAAAACTCTAATTTCACAATTAGAATGATCATTGTGATTAGACAACATTTTTTTCTGGGGAAAAAATGACATAGGATGTTTATATCCTAATAAAGTCAACATATTAAAGTAATAACTCCTCTGTATTTTGTCATAGTCAGATCACATTAGTAGCATTGTATTCAGTTCTAGGCATCACAATTTAAGAAGAGCATTAACAAGTAAAGAATGTCGAGTGGAGGGCAGCCAGATATAACACAAGTACAAGTTGGTTGTAGCATATTGCCAGCAATGACTTTCAAGCAAGACACAGTGTAAAATACAACATCAATATGTAGAACTAGAAAAAGATGTGAGGTGAATCATGCAATAAGAGCAATAAAACAGATGGAAATCTCAAGTGCTACAGCTGATTACATGGAATATTAAGGAAACAAACAAACAAAGGGAGGCTTGGAATGCATTCGCTGTGTACTCTTTGGTAAATTTGTAGAAAAAGATGGGCAAGAACGATGATGAGAAGGCATGGAAGATCTCCATCTGTTCCAATGGACATGCCATCATAGGATATAGCCTATAAAAGTAGGAAGTATTCCTTAGCTAGTACTTAGTATTCCCAGGTCCTCAGGCATGAGAATTTCAACTCCACTTGCTACTTCATTCAAAAAAAATTAAATACTTGGCTTTAGACAGTATGTAGCATTAATTTTATTTTTAATTTATTTTTATCCTAGATTTATAATTTTATTAATTTTAAAAGAAGCATTAGCAATATATTGATCCCTCTACTCTAGATTTTTCATTAATGTATGTGTCGGGGAAAAAGTCATGAAGATAGCCACACCCAAGTCCAAACAGGTCCCCTAAGGCTCCAAGTAATAATTGGGCTTTCATTTAACCACAGATTCCTTGGAATTCTTAAACTAACCTCTTCTTGCACTCCCTCTCTGAGTGACCTCTATTCAGAATGAAGTGTGATGAGATATAACATGAATTCATGTGGCTGTTATACCCTGAGTTCAAAACTAAGATTTCAGATTTGTAAGTGATTTTTTTAATGGCTTAGGAGTTGGGATTTATGAGATAATATATCAGCATCTAGTCAAATTCAGTTTTACCCTATGCAAATAAGAGCTAAATCCCTAGCTTTAGAGCTAAATCACCATTCTTGCTTTTGAAAGGTAATTCCAAAGAAAATTTAGAATGCTATGGATTTTAATAGTGGACTGAGAGTATTTTTCATAATAATGGGTGTGGGCTGCTCTAGCCATTTGAGTATATTGGATTGTAGAGACCACAGATACATGTCCTCAGTCCTTCCTCAGAAAGTGTCATTTGGGGCTTCCATATGCTAAATTTTCTTCAAATTGCCTAACAATAGTAATGTTGAACTAACTCATTAATCGTACATTAGCTTTTTATTTTTTGCACTTTTTTTACCTGGGGAAAAGAAATATGTTTTCTTCTTATCTGTAAAAAGTTTGCCTCATGGTCTATCACCATAGGAATTAGTTCAGCTGGATTTGTGATAGTACCTTGACTCTGGATAATGGCTTCATTGATTTAGTGAAGTTCAATAGAGATTAATACAGAAGTGCTTATTTCTAAAAGTTAATGATGGCCATTGGTAAGCCTTTCTATTGCTTCCATCCAGATAGGTCAATTGTCACCTTTATGCAAGTGCCTTACTGATGCCTTCAGCCTACTTCAAGTTAGCAGCTATAATTTTAATTATGTGAGCATATAAATTATTTGAGACTGAAGGTTCAGGCAGGCAGCTCAAAATCCTTTTATTAAGTGCTTACTATGCACTAAGAGCTATGTTAAATGCTGATGTGAAAAGAAAATGCAAATGTAAAGAAAAGCAAAAATTCATCTCTGCCCTCAAGAATAATATAATCTGGGGGCAGCTAGGTGGCGCAGTAGGTAAAACACTAGCCCTGGATTCAGGAAGACCTGAGTTCAAATCCAGATTGTAAGGGCCAAATTTAGTATGGGGATAGTTAATTGGGCGGCTCACTATAATATTGGGATGAGAAAGGAGATTAACAGCCTCTTTAAAAACAAACAAACAGGTTTTATTAATCGGAACAAATCTACAACACAGGTGAAGTTCATAGAGCTATGGACAATGAAAAAGGGGATAGACAAACTCACTACCAGTGTTTCTCTCCCTCTCTCCCACACACAGGAGTGAGTCCTCTCCTCTCTTCTCTCTCCCAGAAGCCCCCTCTCCCACAGGAAACAGGGCTGTCCACACACATAGCCCCAAGCTAATTGGCTGGCAGCCCTGATTGACAGAACTAACAGGCAGTACAAATGCAAGCTGGCCAGCTTCCTGATGCTGAAAACCACCTGACTTATCCTCACCAGGCTTCTCATCATGGCAGGGCTTCTCTACAGTATCTCTCCAGCAGGAGGCAGTATTTCAATTCTCACAAGACTCCGACTCGATGCTCACTAGCTGAGTGACTTCAGGCAAATCACTTAACTACCATTGCCCTGCAAAAAAAAAAAAAGTATATATTCTAATGAGAAACAAAACCATCTTCAAGCCATCTCAGATATAAAGGTGCAATAGCATTGTCTTTATTGTTGTTGTCCTTCATTCTTGAAAAGGACCATAACATCAGGGTGATGTTATGACTGTCACTGAATTGGATTTAAGTGAGGGAAGGCTGTGCAAGGTCACCAACCTCACTATCTGCTACAGAGCCATATGGATCCAGTGGCTAGATATACATTAGGACAACTGGAGTTGGCCCCGGATATTTAAGGCAATTGGGGTTAAGTGGCTGGCCCAGTGTCACACAGCTAGCAAGTGTCTGAGGTGACATTTAAACTTATGTCCTCTTGACTCCAGAGACAGTGTTCTATCCACTGCACCACCTAACTGCCCCAGCATTTTCCTTGTCAAGCAACAACTTAGCCAGAATACATTTGATTACTTATAATGAATGATTTGATCAATTTTTCATGAGTCTTAAAATGGAAGACAGATGTGATTCAATAGTCACATTAATGACATTTTACATGGATTTTTCCATTGTGTGAGGTGTTGTGGAAATTTTATTGCACATTAAATAATATTATTGTGTGACCTATAGGAAGAAAATGTCACTGTCTCTTTGGAGAGAGTGGACAAAATAAGGAGGAAAGGAAAAAGGACTTTCTTTTAAATGAGTGGCCAAGTTTCCCTCCCAGGGAATTTGATGCAGAACCTTTGTGGAGTGACAGCCAAAGTCTTACATCATTAAGTTGCTCCAGATTGTTACAAAGGTGTTGTTTTACTATTGCAATGGAGGCTTTATACTGATGTGTGCCCTAGTTTTATAAATAAATAGCATATTAGCTCTGTATTTCTTTTTATTCTCTTTGGCAAGGTTCATTTGACATCTTTATTTGCTTGCCATTGTCATTGCAAAGTCTCAGTTAGCAAGCTGACTTTACATCAGATTCTGTCCTGCTGGGTTTCTTAGACAATTTTTATTTGGTTTAGTTTTTGGTGGGTTTCTTCTTAATTTGTGCTGAATTTGATAACCACATTTTTCCATTCCTACTTGCCTTCACACTTCCCAATGTAACATATTCTGAAAATATAAATATTTCCTTTGGGACCCACTTTTAGACTAATTAAGATATTGACTGATAATCTCCTTAACCACCCAAGTGGCCTAGACAACAAAAGGGAGAATTGGGGTGGTCTGGCTTGAAAGAATCCTACACAGTTGACTTACTATGATTAGGCTGGATTTCCTCCACCCTTCCTTCTCCATTCTTTCTATTCCCTTACATCCCCTTTCTCCATGAAATAACTCCATAGTGAAATTGTCACATGTTCCATATAAGTAGAGCTGCAAAAACTTAATTTCTCTTGCTTAAGTTATTCTCAGTGCTATGCATTTTTCACTCACTAAATTCTACTTTTACAGTAATAGGGAAATGACTTTATTAAAAGAATTAATGATCAGTGAGTAGGGCAAAGACTGAGTGAGACAAGGTATTTTTTCCCTCTTTCTCTGAAAATGCTAATGTTTCCCATTTTTGAGGTGGAAATTGAAAAAAAAAGGATGTTTTAAAAATGTTATTAATTTAGCTTTGTTATATACACAGCTGGACCATGTGCCTCCCACCTACACATAGGATTAAGGGAAAATGTTTTTTACTTTTAAAGTCTGGGAAGTGAAATGGCCCTTCACGTGAACTACCACATGGAGAGAAATTGCTCTCTAGAGAAACAAGTTGACATTGACTGATATTTGTTTTATAAATTCAAGTCATTTAAATATTTTGATTAAAATAAGATATAAAAGAATTATCCAATTTATCCAAAATGGCCAGAAAATGCCATGTTCTGATACATTTTTATTTTGGTTAGTTGAAAATTGTGCTAAATATCAAACAAGCAATGTATGAGAAAATACAGTTAATTCAAACTATGTGTGATGTAATTTAATGCTATAATGTTAATGTACCACAGAGAAAAAAACAGTACTACTGAACTGATCTTTTGCTTCCATCTTCTCCATTTGAGAGAATCATCTTCTGACTGGGAAGGGGAGACTAAATGGATTTTACTGAGCCACCATGTCAGGCTCCACATGGCTCAGGGGGAATTTAAGTCAAAGTTTTATGAAGTGAGAGTTTAAAAAAACAAAACAAAACTCTTTTTTTGACTGCTCCTGTGGTATCAATAGGCTAGGAAATTCCTCATGAGAAGGTTTTCTACCTATGCAGCTCAGGACCTGTTCTTCAATGTATTGGTTTAGAGTATTATCTGGTTTCTACTGAGAAATTAAACTACTTATTTAGGGTAACATAATTAGTGCATCAGAAGCAGGAAGACTTTAATCCATTTCTTCTTGACTTTGAGGCCAGCTTCCTATCCATTTCTTCACACTAATTCTTGAAATTAAAATGCTACCTAACAATTCTAAATGAGTTCGAATCTCCTAGTCCAGGCAAATAACAATGTAGATGTTACAGAAATTCATAGTGAGCTTCTATCAGAGATATTTCTGTTGTAACCAAGAATAAAAGAGGTACAAAAAGCCTGTAGGTAAATGTCCTAGCTTTCCAAAAGGACAAGAATGGAGTCCTTAAATTATTGACCAGCAAGTCTGATGCTTCCTCCACTTCCTTCCTTGTTATTAAACTGATCATTTGTAAGACTATAGAAAGAAGTATAAAAATTACCAGAAGCCATTATAGATTCACTAGAGGGAAAACATCATTTCATTTAGCAAATAATCTAGTTAAGCTATATTTAATTTATATTAAGAAATTTGACAAAGATTTTCCTGACAACCTTGCAGACAAGACAGAAAAAATATAGCCTAGATAATAGTACAGTTAGGTTGAATGGTCGCAGCAGAATAATTTTTATTAATGGATAAATGGAAACCCAAAGAGGGATGTAATTCTCTTCTGTTCCCATTAAACTTTTTTATCAATGTACTTTGATGAAGACATAGATGAAATGTTTATTAAACTTAAAGATTACTGAAAAGGGAGAGGGATGGCTAAAATATCAGATAAGAGAATATTTCAGGATTTTAATGACAGAGATATGGGTCCTCTCTCAAATGATGTAAATAATAAATTTATTCTAGAAAATCCTTGTCCATATCATCCCATAAATTTTCTATCTTTTTTTGTCCTTCATTTTTGCAGAGGACCAATGATATGATGTTTGAGTAAAATAGTGCATTATTGGAACGTCTTGACTTTAAGTGAGGAAGAATTGTTCAGTTATCTACCTCAATATTTCCTCCAGAGTCATCTACATCCAGTGGTAGACATAAGTCAAGATGATTGGCAATGACCCAGGATTCATTGGATGACTTTAACATATTTGATATCTGTAGAATTTAAAATATAATGTGTGCGGTCACCTTTTTCTGCTCCCACTGTGTGTGTGTGTTGGGGGGGGGGGACTAGCTAGGATTTACTTATAAGTAGGAAACTTCAGCAACAGTTTAGGCATTAAGCATTTATTAAAGTATATTAGGAGTTAGTAGAGAACACGTGGAGTTCATAAAATTGAGAAAGAAAACCTTTCTACCCTAGGGTTCAGAATGGACTCCTTCTTCTCCTTCCCTCAGCCAGCAAACCTAGGTTCTGGAATGAAAGAGGCCAGAGCTAGGGAGCCAGCCTACCTTCCTACTTCCTGTCTCCCACACCTGGAAGGGGCCATCCTTGAAACTAATTGGTTGAGGGTAGTCTAATATTGTTATCATAGTCCACAGCCTCTGAGAACACTCCCTCTTGGGAATCAGGTAGGTATGGTTTTAATTTAATTAACTTTAAGAAGGCTAATCAGCAAAGTCAATAGCTGTCAGTCAGTCTCATTTAATTCAATCAGTCTAGATTAAGCTCTGGTTGGGGACTTTGGAAGTTGACAAAAAGCCCATTATGTTTTACATATCTGACCAAGTTCTAAATGTTCCACACTAACTCCTTCAGTTGCCTTCAAGATTATTGGAACAAATTATTCTCATCCATCCATTCTGCTAGGGGAAATCTTCACATACTTGGGGTAGATATCCTACTAATTCACTAATGTTTTTTTTTTTGTTTTGTTTTGTTTTGTTTATTTTTGGTGAGGCAATTGGGGTTAAGTGACTTGCCCAGGGTCACACAGCTAGTAAGTGTTAAGTGTCTGAGGCCAAATTTGAACTCAGGTACTCCTGACTCCAGGCTGGTGCTCTATCCACTGCGCCACCTGGCTGCCCCCCCCACTTATAGTTTTGAAGTCTCTAAGTTACCCTCAGCCTGGTTTAGCCTACCTACCAAGATGATTTACTGGCATATGGCTATTGCTTGTGCTACAGCTTCTTGGGGCCACAGGTGAGAGTTGGGCGATAGAAGGACACCAAAGGTAAATGAACAACTCTGAAAAGAGCAAACCCCCCACCATATGTGGTAGTCCTCCCCAAATACTCTATGTGCCCCAAATCTTCAAAAGGTGTATGCAATATACAAGGTGCCTTCCTTAAAAGTTTATTGAAATCATGTTGGGACAAATGCAGCACTCAGGTTACTCATTTGTTGTTTTTCTTTCACTACCTGTCTCCCATTTTTTCCCAGTCATATCTCTCATGGTATAGCCTCATTGCTAATATGCTACAGTCAATTTATGTCTACCATGGGTCTCTCCGTTTGAATCAGAGGTGTCAAACTCAAAAAGAAACATTGCTATGGACTGCATATTGATTTAGAAGACTGAACATTAGCATTGCCTGTCTTTTACTGTATTTTTATTTGTGTTATTAAATATTTCCCAATTATACTTTCATTTTTAGTGATATATTTGGGAGTTTTGTGGTTGGTTTAATACATCTGCTTTAGATGACTTGCAATTTCAATTTCTTGTAGACTTTAGTAGTTTACGGTAGTTTATAGACATAAGAATCACAGGAAGAAGCTGAGTGTTAAAAGATAGGGTTTTTGGGTTTCTGGTTTTTTGTTTTTTTTTCCCAGAAGAAACCTGGAGTCATTGAAATATTACTTGATTTCCCAAATTCAACCTGCTTTCTTCTTATTGTTGACTTTTGGACTAACTTCAATAACTATATGTTGTGACTGCCCAAGACATATATAACTTATGCATGTAATCTATGTGTAATCCATATAACTATACATCAACCAGAAAGAAATTATTCAGTACTTACAATGTGACAAGGAGTTGGGTACCTAAAGGATAAAACAAAAAAGAAAAGACATAATCCCTATTTTCAAGTTTACATGGTATCAACTATAAGGTTACATAAGACAACAGGCCTTATTTATCCACTTGTTTTATGCTGAGTAGATTGTTATGCCAAACTCTTTTGAATGGTTACATATTGAATTTAGGAGACTCTGCTATATTCTGGACCTTGAGTAACCAGCAAAATATCTTTATAAATAGAAGTATCTGAAGGATCTCTTCACTCATTTGGAAACTCTGTTACATTTGTACTGTGCTGTAAACATCCTTCATAACTATGACAAATACATCTGGAAAGGATACAGTTTACTATTTGGTTTCTTAATATTAATAATGAGAAAATAAATGAATAGAGATAACTCGTTTGTTGAATCTCTCAAGGAATTGTTTTATATCTTAAGATATGCATGAGAGTGACTTATTTGGAGAAAGCCTTCAAAGAAATATCTTGCTGTGGCAAATCAAATTTTTTTGTAGTTATTTAATAATAATAATAGTGGGATTCCATGTTCTATGTACTTTTCAATGAATTACTATAATGATATAGCCTCTTATAGAATATTGATTATGCAGTTGTGTTTCCTTCTCATGTTTTCATCGAGGATATGACAGATCACAACTAGAGTACTACATCAAGTTCTAGATAGAACATTTTAACATTGACAGACTAGAGTCCATTCAGAAGAGGAAGCAAATCAGGATAAATCAAGCAAGAAATCAAGGATTTCTGAAGTGTCAATTTGCCAGGGACTGGGTAGAGAAAGAAAAAATAGTCCGTGTCCTGAAGTTTATATTCTCTTAGGAGAAACAACATATTGCATATGTATGAAGGAATATACATGTATGCATGTGTATGTACATATATAGGTGTATATACGCATGTATATTCATTCACAGAGTATAAAAAAGTACAAAAATTAAAATGCATGATAAATTTGGGGCACTAGTAGCTAGCATAATCAGAAAAGGCCATGGGAATGACATTTGATCTCTACCTTGAAGGTATCTAGGATTTTAGGAGATGAAGATGAGAAGGGAATGAATTCTGGCATAGGTGAGATCCTTTGCAAATGCATGAAGACAGGAGAATATCATGTGTGAGGAATAGTTTCCAAGATAGGCTTGACTGTAGCATTGTAAGGGGACATAATGCATAATCAAACTGGAAAGGCAGGTTTGATCTGAGCATGAAGTGCTTTAAATAACACTACCCCCCCCCCAAAAAAAAAAGGAGTTTCTATTTTATCCTACAGGAATTTACCAATTAGGAGAGGGACATGGTAAGCTGTATTCTTTTTAAAATTATTTTTTTTGGGGGGGGAGGCAATGAGGGTTAAGTGACTTGCCTAGGGTCACACAGCTAGTAAGTGTCAAGTGTCTGAGTCCAAATTTAAACTCAGATCTTCCTGAATCCAGGGCTTTATCCACTGAGCCACCTAGATACCCCCTAAAATTATTTTTAATAGTATTTTATTTTTTCCAATTACATGTAAAGACAAATTTTGACATCAATCTCCTACCCTTTCTCGCTTCTCCGCATCACAGCAATATGGCAAATATTAACAGAATGTATTAAAGAGAGAAGGAAAACAATTAAGAAGTTAGTGCAATATTTCAGGTGAGAGGGTATAAGGCCTTGAACTAGGGTGGTAGCCATGTGTGAGAAGGAGGTGGAAAGAAAAGATGTCATAGAAGAAGAAATGACAATAAGACAATTGATTAGGTTATGTAGGATAGGGGAAATTTAAGAGCTGAAGGATTAACCTAAGGCGGTGGAGGGAAGAGTAATGGTACCTTTAACAAAAGTGGGGAAGTTCAGAAGAGAGATGGGTATATGGGGAAATATAATAAGTTCTATTCTGAATGTGCTGAATTTCACAATGGCAAGGCAGCTTGAAATCATATTATTTAAGCGTCAATTGAAGAAAAAGATAAAGGGGACATAATAGGTGAATATCTGAAGAACCATTGCATGTGTGATATGGATACAAAAATGTGTATACATATGTATATGCATGTGTGTTCAAGTATACTTATGTACATATACACATATCTTATGTTCATATTCCACATAGCCCTACAGATATTTGAAGAGAGCTCTATATAATAGAGAGGCAGTATGACAATGGATAGAGGGAAAGCCTTGAAACTAGGAAGATTTGAGTTAGAGTTCTCCTTCTGATACATACTGCTTATATGACCCCTGACTCCCAGTGCTACAAACAATACTCTAATATAAATTGTTAAGAATAATAATGAGGAGGAGGAAATGGAAGATTTCAATTTATGCATTATATGTCTCTTACATGAAAAATAAGAATGCAGAATATAAAGAAATAGATATGAGTTTATTAGCTGTTTGGATTCCAGATAACCATGGGAGTTTATTGTATCCTTTCTTCATATTATTTGAAAATTGTGAATATAACCCTCCCAAGTCTTTGCTTTATAAAGCTGGCGGACAAGGCAGAGAGGAGGATTGATGTCAAATGTTTAATATGTTAAGTATTAGGCTTTTGAGTAATTGGTTAACCTAAGTTTTCCAGTGAGTCTTTCAATTTCACTGCATAAGGAAAGAATGTCTTTTGAAAGTATTGGAGGTAGCCACCAAGTGAACATGTCTGGACAATTATAGGGAAAGCCGTCACGGTGGCACAGAAAGAAAGCTTTATAACAGCATCAGAGCACTACTGTCAATACCCATGCCAGAGCCAATGCAGGAAATCCATTCCTCAATCAAATGAAGTCATTGGCTTAGCATCTGAGAAAATAATGAATTATATTATATTTGGGTTATTTCAACAGTCAAAACTTCTAACAATTGTATTGATCCAGTTATTAATTTTCACAGATATTTATGAGAAGCTTGGATTCTGTCCTTCTTGAGATATTTTGATTTTCATTCATGACAACTTTTTTCTTTTGACCTACATAAAGCTTTTAAGAAGTTTCTTCTTGCCACAAACACAGGCCAATTAAATCAAGTAACAACTACTGTGTCTGTTTCTTTTGAGTGAGTTGGGATGACTTTCCTGAAATATTATTAGTCTTGGACTAGTGTACTAGGCCTTTGGTGCCAAAGCTTATTTATTTTTTAAGATGTCTGTGTAGCATTGATACCTTGTCTAATTGTAAGATTTCTTAGGTCCTGTTTTGTTTCTAGTTTTACATATTGTCTATAATCTATATGCAACAAGAGTTCACAAAATTGGCTTGCCCTAATTTTAAATTTGAAATCCTTTTAATAGGAAATAATAGAAGTTTATTTTTTAAAAGTTTTTTCTTTACAATGAAAAATATATTGATGTGACTAAGATGGCAAGAGGCCATGATTAACCTACTTTATCAGAATTTTTTTAAAAATCCTTGTTTTTTAGAACTTGTATGTTGCATGTTGTATAATCATTGAAAATGAACCAATACCAAGCAATTCTTTGGAAGCTGCACCAGAGGGAATGGGGCATAGGCATGATATTGTTGTTAGTTCTTACAGTATTTATTATGATTTAATAAATGCTTAATGCCTCTAATTTATAAGTAGCAAACCCCAACTAAATTCCCTAAAACCTAGAACAGAGAGAGGCACCCCCAATATATTTCAAGTGACACAAAACTCAATTGGCTTAGATCACTGTAACTTAGAACTCCTTAGCTCAATCCACGGTCTCCTCAGGAATTATGGGGTTGCGCTACCATACTTGGCAAAATAGCTTTTTATGGTGAAAGTACTTTATCATTTGCATATCACATGAAGCAATAAAATGCAACTTCCTCAACTATGTATATGTTGTATTTTCAAAATACAAAAGATTGTTCCTTGTTCACATACAAATAAGTCTGGTGATTTTGTGCTAAGGTTCTTAAAAAGTATTTGAATGTCTTCTTTCCATTCACTATTTCAGAGAATCTCATTCTTTCATCCACGGGGAAAGGGAAGGTGATTCTAAGTAGACTTAGTAAAAATGAGTAAAAAATTTCTGTTTGGAAATTTACCTATAGTCCTCATAGATGTTTATTGATTAGCATTGTGGTGAGTAAAACTATATGTGGCTGGCCTATAATTGTCCCAAGTTCAGGGAACATAGCTGGGGTTTATCATACATATGTTACTTAGAAATTAGATACTACTTCACCAGTTTGGGGGCATTAACCATTTATTAAAGCATATTAAATATTAATAAAGAGCTCACACATGGCTCTGAAAGATAGGAAAGCCTAGCTAGGATCTAAGGGAGAGAAGGAGAGAGAAAATGGGGAACCATAGTGGGCTGCATCTGCTTTCACCAAGTTCCTGGGCCAAAAGAGAGAATCTGTGTAAGCTCGCTGTGGGCAGGAGGAGAGACTGCCCATACACATTGTTCAAAGCTAATTATCTAGCATCATTCAAATCTATTGGTTCACTGGATTTGAGGGTGGTTCAGTGGAGTCGTGCTGAGGTCAGAGCCCAGAGAACAGATCTTCTGGCTTGAACAAGGCTTTCAGGTAGGTCTGGTTCTGAGTAAGGTAACTTCCTAACTCTACTCTGACCTTAATAAAGGTCAGGCCAGGTTCTCTCAGGTAGCCTTTGGGAGTCCCAAAACCCCATTATTTTCTCGCAGCATCTAATAAAACTTCACAGATCTGATACACTCATTAGCTCTTATATGCTGATCTCTATGTATACAGTGCTCTAGCAGGCCAGTGTCACAAAATGAATAACACATAATTAAGGCCTTTAAGAAAATTTAGGACGAGAAGAAATGAGTCATTAAAATCAGGTGGATGGTACAACATGTTACTCCATAAGAGAAATAGCTTCTAGTATTAGTTTGCACACAGTATGACAACAAGTAACATCATGTTGATGACTTGGTTTTCCTAAGAAATAATTGTAAAGTTCTTTAGTCGTGTTCAACTCTTCATGACTCCATTTGGGGTTTTCTTTTGGCAAAGATACTGGAGTGATTTGCCATTTCCTTCTCCAGATCATTTTACAGATGAGGACATTGAGACAAACAGGGTTAAGTGACTTGCCCAGCGTCACAGAGCTAGTGAATATATGAAGTCATATTTAAATTCAGGAAGATGAGTTTTCCTGGCTTTAGGCCTGGCATTCTATCCAATGGGCCACATAGCTGTCAATAATTGCATCCTCCTCAGTTGGAACAGGATGAACAAAAGTTGTAACAGTATACATTTTACATTAAGAAGATATGCTCCTGTGAGGGAAGCAAGGAAGCACAGTGAAGAGTATTTGGGTGAAGATCAACAGGGGGAAAAATAGAAGCAACACTGTCATGTAAATATGCTATAGGACATGAGGAAGAAAGAAATTAGCAATTTGAGAAACAGAACAAGTCTGTCATGGAGGAACCTTTTTTTTCTCTCTCTCTCTCTCACTTGCTCTGTCTTTCTGTCTCTCTCCATAAAATAAATAAGCTAACCAATTTTGGGGGGGTTTGTCTTAATGGTAATTTCATTTCATCCTCAAAATGATGGAGAATCTAATTGTGAGCCATGTGATTGACAAACACAAAGGATTTACTTACTGAAGTAGAAATGGGAGAGGATTCCATTTTAGAATTAATAAGAGGAGACGAAAGCCAGGCTTAATCTGACATATATCCTAGATTTGGGGAGAACAGAAAGAGGAGGGAGGATGTCATGCCTTAAAATTCTAAAGCAGAAATTGGACAAAGAGGAAAGGAAAACTCTTTAGAAAATATATCTGAATATATAAGCAGACATAGATAGATAGATGATAGGTAAGTAGATAGATAGATAGATAGATAAATAGGGAGAAATTTACTAAAAAAGGCTCATATAGATATACAAGTTATGTACCCAGAGGCATCTTGTTCTGCATATTTGAAACCTGGCAGGGTAGTAGATGCAACTGGAGCAATCTGAGAATCCAGTTTTTATTCTCCATAAAGGAAGGCATTGGGAGAAGTTTGGTTGTTTGGCCTACTGTTTTCTTTTTCTTTTTTTCTTTTTTTTTTTTTTTTTTTGCGGGGCCATGGGGGTTAAGTGACTTGCCCAGGGTCACACAGCTAGTAAGTGTCAAGTGTCTGAGGCCAGATTTGAACTCAGGTACTCCTGAATCCAGGTCCGGTGCTTTGTCCACTGCACCACCTAGCTGCCCCTGGCCTACTGTTTTCTAATCACAGGGGAGAGGAGACAGAGGAAGATGGTGTCAATAAAACTTTAATTAGCAGCATGGTGGTTAGTTTAGAAGTGATGATTTTTTCTTAGGAAGGGTACTTTGTTTCTGAAGTTGAAATCAAACAGGGAAGCAGATCCAAAGGGGAATGAGTTGAGAGTCTAGCATATTCTCAGTATGTCACATCATAATTTTCCTTTTGTCCCATAATTAGTTGAAGTAAGTTTTTATTTCTTGATAGAATATTCCTTTTTGGTAGTTCTCTTGGTTAACCGTTTTGGCTTACTATCAGCAAAAAGCCTATTTGTAGTATAGGATGATCAAAATATAAATAGAATGAGATCGACCCTTTTCCTTTAATCATTCTGCTAGGCTTTACTTTCTTAAATGCTCAGCTAAGTTTATAGTTATTTTTAAAATACTTAAAACAATGATTGATATACTGGTTATTAATGATTCATATCCATTTTTTCTGTCAAAGAATAAAACACCATTTTACTGATGCTATTTTTGTCTTTATATCATAGTCAGTTCAACCTTCCCTCCACTAAACCTTCCCTTTGTGAAAAAGAAAAACAATGAATCAGGAATATCTGACACTGTAACCTCATAAGCATTTAGTCTCTTCAATTTATTTTGTGTATATTAATCTGAGACTGGTCCCCTTCCCCTAGATCACTATGCCTCTCAGTACCAGCCTAATGGAAAACCCATTGAGTTTACTTTTTACTATTGTTCTCTATCTCTCTTTTATTTTACTTTTCCCTATCCTGGCTGGGGGCTGGGGGGAGGGGGACAGGAAAGCACAGTACCTAATCCTTTCAACCCCACCCCCTCATCCATTCATATATGTCAATGACATTGATTTGTAATGCCCCTGTCTGAGACCTATTTCCTTGTATTTCACCCTAGTTCTTACTTATTCTTTACTCCTTCTAGAATTCTCTAAAATCTACTGCCAGGAATACTAACTGTCTAAAGAGGAAGACAGATATTGTGGGAAATCATGTGTAATCCTAGTCCAAGAGAGAAATCTTGTTCTGTCTTCTCTTATTGTTTATCTTTTTTTATACCAATCTCATTATCCCTTTGAAATTTTGAGCCTTTGTTCAGTCTCCTCTAAACAGTGCCTTGCCAGAGTCCCAAGAACTTCCTACTCCTAATAGAAGTTAGTGCTAAGAAACATGAGTTTATCTTGTAGAAATTGATCTAACTCTCCCACACACACACACACACACTACACTAAAGTAAATTTTTTTTTTGCAAGACATCCCACCTAACACCCATCACTTGATGTTGCTTCCTTTCTGCTAGCTATACCTAACATCTATTATTTCCTTAATAGGAGATCACCAAGCAAAACTGTGTCGAAGGAGAAAAGAAGAGAACCCAGGACAGATCCCTGGGGACACCCAACATTAGTGGGAGTGGTCTGAGTAAAGATCCAACAAAGGACAATGAGGAACAGTCAGGGGAAAAAAGAGAGCTAGGATAGAAAAGTGTCACAAAAATCTAGAGAATAAAATATTGAGGAGTCAAGTATGTTTTACACTGTCAAGAGTTAAAGCAAGGATGAAGATTGAAAAAAAGGATATTGGATTTGTAAATTAAGAGATGATTTTTAACTTTGGAGAGAGAACAATTGAATGAATAGTTTGGGAACCAGACTGTACAATTTAAGAAGACAGTCAAAGTAAAGGAAATAGAGATATGTATTATAGACAGACTCCTCAGAGTGTTTAGCCACAAGAAACAGAAAAGGGAGACAATAGCTATCAGAGCGGTAAAATAAAGTGAGAAAATATAAGCATGTTTTAGGCTATAAGGAAACAGATCAAAGAATGAGGGACATTTAAAATACGTGAAGGAATAGAGATGAAAGATGGGGTAATGTTCCAGAAAAAACAGGATGGAATAGGGCCATGTGCATGTAGAGGGGTTTTTATTGACAAGGAAAAGGGCCACTTCTTCTTATGACAGGGGTGAAGATAGTGAAGATCATGTATGATGAGAGTAATCCATGGCTAGAGCTTGGGACAGGAAGATCAGCAAGA
The DNA here is from genome assembly GCF_019393635.1 of Dromiciops gliroides. Lineage (NCBI taxonomy): Eukaryota > Metazoa > Chordata > Mammalia > Microbiotheria > Microbiotheriidae > Dromiciops > Dromiciops gliroides. The sequence continues at coordinate 345,263,716 of NC_057861.1, forward strand.
GGATAAGAGGACAAGGGACTCAAGAGAAGAGGGCAGTGTAGAGATGAACTGGCTCACCAAGGGGTCAAGATGAGGACAGGAAGAGAATGTATCCAGTTCAGAGGTGATGATCTAAGAAAGAACTGGGGGCTTGGAGGTCATAGTGAGGATGAAGAATAGAGTTTAGGTTTGCAAAAAGCAAAGGGAGAGGCAGATTAATAACCTGATAAGGGAATTTTAGAATTTGTGAACATGGAAGTCGTGTATCTGTGGGTGACTGCAAGATCAAACATGAGACCATTTTTCTGTGGAGCTGGCATAGGATAGGGGAGTAGGTCATGTGAAATGAGGAAGCCGAGGAACTAGGAACAGTGTCAAATGCCATAGAAGGTTAAATTGGATGAAATTTGAGAAAAGTTTCTTTGATTTGACAAATTCAGGGTTACTTTGGAGAAAATAATTTCAGTAGTCGGTACAGAAATCAGATTACAATGGGCTGAGGACTGAGTGCATGGAATTAAGTTGGAGGCAGGGAGGATAGGCTAGGAAAAGAGATAGCACAATAGTTTAGACTATGGCTAGAAAATTTGTTTCATTTTTCCTTTGTGGTAAAAAGTGAAAGCTTTTAACAGTCGGTTAGGATAACTGAAGGCTGCCAGTTTTTGAAGGACCACCCTTTCAGGGAGGAGACCATGATGAACTGCCCTTGCATCTGCTAAGCACTCTACTTCTGGGGTGCGAGCTTTTTGAGCTTAAAAGCAAGGAGAGAATGGAAGTTGCTCTCTTTTTCACTCGCTCGCTTGGCACACAGATGCTGACTCAGGTCCTTGGTGATCAGCCTGGTCCTCCGTAATAGCACGTGCTTGATGCGGTTCTCAACCTCAGAGGTGGCTTTGGGAGTTTGGTGAGTTCTATACAGAATATAGACTAAGCTTACATCTAAGACTATTTATTTGTATTTCTACTTACCTATCTCTCTAATCAACATCACCTTGTTTTGTTGGCTAATTAATTCCCAAACAATAAAAAGCTCTAATTAAAGCTCAGAGGCTTCTTTCACTTACTGGTCTGGGAGATATATAAGGGAAAGGTTAAAGGGGAGTTTAATGCTCTTGTATCCAATTTTAAATCTCACACCTTATAGCTTGTTTTAGGATCAAGAAGATCTGAGTATATTTGCATGCATTTGTTTACACTTGTTCTGCTTTTCATAACCACAGGTTCAATAAAACTCTAATTGAAGGACAATTATGCTATGCCAGTAAATCCTGAATTATTAAACATGTATAGAAATTATTTTCAATTTCAAATAATTAACAGAACTGGAATAACCAAGTATCACTTTCTCTCATCCCATATATCCAATCACTTGCTAAATCTTGCTGTTTATAGCTCTATGTCTCATATTTGACTGCTCTCTACTCATACTGCCACCACCTTTGTTAGAGCCCTCAGCAACCTTAAGATTATTTCGAATTCTGCAAATTGGTCTTCCCACTCCAGTCTCTCCCCACTCTAGTCTAATATCCATGCAGCTGCCAAAGTGATTTTCCAAAGTGAAGATCCAAACATATAACTCCCCTCTGCGATCAACTCCACTGGCTCTCTGTTACCTCTAAGAACAAATATAAAGGTCTCTGTTTAGTTTATACAGCCATTCATAGCCTAACTCTAACTGATCTTCACAGCCTCATTATATAGGATTTATTTTATTTATCCTATGATCTAGCCATAATTGACCTCTTCTCACACACATATAGTACATGTATTATACACATGTATATGTATGTATACACACATATATGTAGTCGCATTATATACATATACATACAATGTGTGTATATGTACATGTACATGTACATACACACAATACATATATACATATATCTGAATCCAGGGCCATCTCCAGTCATCCTGATGTATATCTTACCACTGGACCCAGATGGCTCTGGAGGAGACAATGAGGTTGGTGACTTTGCACAGCCCTCCCTATGATATCACCCTAATGTCCTGGTCTTCTTCAAGAATGAAAGACAAACTATACATTCACATGTGTGCATACATGTATATATACACATGCATACATGTATACACATGTGTGTATAGGTGCCTATGTTACAGGTGTGGATGTTTCATTCTTGCTAGTTTTATTCCAAGTGCCTAACATGGTTCCTGGAAAGGAACAGGTACTTAATAAGTGCTTATTTATTGAGCACCTAGGATAAATCCTCAAAAATATTATTTGTTGAATAGATAAGAATAATTTTCCATAAATATAGGAGGTTGCCTCTTTGTCAGTTCCATTTCTGTCACCATAGTGCTTTGATGGAGGTCTTATAAGAACAGAAAACCTCTATAGCAGGAAAACAGGGAAGCAAGCTGGGTTTTCGCTTTCCCGAACTGATTTCACTAGCACAGTGGCTCACAGGGCACAGGAGTATAAGGCAGCTGCTTCAAGTCCATATCCGGATGGGGTTAGTGCAGAAGGAAGAAGACAGCCACATGGGATGTATTAAGAATGTCTCTAAATCTCTGTGAGGTAAACCAGGCCAGGGAGCCTAAGAACAGAAGACAGGGGATATCCATGGAGGAACTTGGCCCAAAGAGAAAGCCAGACTCCAGGGAACCATAAGGCACTGGAGGATAGAGGCCTCTGAATTTGAAGCTACATTTCTAGCTTGAACCCAGAGGAGAATGATTTATGTTCATGGCCTGGGAAGTATCCCACTAGATGATGCAATCTAATTAGAAAATGTGTACCTGAGGCCAGCTCTAGGGCAGATCTTTCACAAATGGCAACTGTACGAACAACATAAACTCCCAGCCCTATCTAAGTAAGGAACCTAAGAGCTAATTAAAGGGGTCTTTCACTGTGTTGAGCCTAGAGGAACAACTAACATGTGGGGACAGTTCTGTTGGAGGTTTGCCCTATAATAGCAACATGCCTAGAAGATACTGAATCAGGAACTGGCAAGGACTAATCCCATAGTAAAGTGAAATGGAGGAGTTAGCCTCCTGCTCCTTTACGGCAATACTGGCTAAGCATCTATGCAGGAGCTACGTGTAAGCCTTCTTGGTTGGTTTTGGTATCCCAGTGAAATGTCAAGCAACAGGTGTTCAGAATCATTCCTTACCCCATGAAATAATCTGGGCCCTTTTCTGAGACCTACATGAGTAAAACACCCACAATTGCACAAAAATGACAAGAGTATTACATAAATTATGCATCAGTAAGGAAATATTATCAAGAGTAGGGGAAACTGAAGATACATTAACTGTGGCTATCCCTTCTCTCATTTGAATAGTTCAATGTGGGAGAACCTGCAACCTCCAAAGGCAGCCATCCCATTCTACTTTGGGGCTGCTCTAATTGTTAGGCAGGTTCTGACATAAAAACCCATTTCTTGCTCCTGGTTCTTCCCAATGGGGACAAACAAAATGAGGCAAATCCCTCCCCAGAACACAGTGCTTCAAAAATACAAATCAGGAATCTTAAATTCCAATTCACTGTAATCAGTATGAATTATATTTCAGCATTTCTTCATTTCTGCTTCTCCATGCTAACCTCCAAAATGTCAGTTGGGCAGTTGTTCCTTATTTGCAACCCCAATACAAAATTTAGGGATTCTAGTGTGGATGAGGATAGTCAAGAACCAGGATTGGCTTTTCTCTTGAGAAAATGTAGGAAATGGCCAGAAGCACAGCAGCACCTGGATAGTAAATTGGCCTGAGGGAGCCTAGCTCAGGAGCACAGGCACAGCACCAGAGGAATGAGGTTCCATAAGTTATGGCTATCATGAGGCTCCTCAAATCATGAGGCCTGCAGTGAATGCCCCAACTTACCCTTCAAGAATGAGAGCTGTTTTAGATTTACCATCTAAGTGGAGGAATATGAGAAAAAGTAAGAGTATAATTTTAGTGTGTTTGGTCAGTCTACTGGAGAACATTTTTTTTCCTTTCAGAGAGTTATTTTTGAATGGTAAGCCTTGGTCATCCCCTTGGGACCATAAGCAAATGGAAATCTCCCTAATATGCCCCAAATGCCCATTTCTCTCCACCAATGATGAAACAGATTTTTCCTTCTCTAGCATTTCAGCAGATTTCTTTCCTATTTATCTATATGTGAGCTTTAAAGAATTTTTACTTTTTGTTTATACATTTTAAAATTAGAACTAACTAGAAATAAAAGAATTTAGTTCCTTTTGGAAGCAAAATATTTTTCATCTCACAAACTGAAACAAATTATTTTTCCATAGTATTCCCTTACTTTCTTTTCTTCCTTTGTGCTTTTAAAAAATAACTTTGAGGTTAAAATTTACCCTGATATATTTTTTAATCTGTAGAAATTTTTTTCACTCTATAAAATATAGCACACATAACTCTTGAGAACATACTTCTTTGATATTAATACCATTATGTCATTTTTTTAAATATAGAATTTACTATGTTATACATAGGGTATAGGGTCTAGAGTCAGAAAGACATTTTCCTGTGTTCAAATCTTACCTCAGACTTTTACTAGCTGTGTGACAGTGGACAAATCACTTAATGCTGTTTCACTCAGTTTCTCATCTGTAAAATTGTTATGGCATGATTGACACAGAAAATACTCAGCCAGCTACTTGAGGGAGAGAGTTTATTATGTGCGGGCCCAAGGGAAGTCAAACCTCCAGCAATGGGCCCTGAGTCTTGTAACCCACCTAGTTATATGCAAAAAGAGTAGGCATGGTATAGTGGTATAGTCATCATTACAGGACAGCAAGATACATACAAGTGTATTGAACAAGGATGAGGTCAGTGATTACCTTACAAAGGACAAAGGAGAGACAGGCCTGCAGCTGTAGCTGGAAGACAGCAAGGCCAGGCCCTGTCTGAGAAAGACAAGGTCAGAGGCTACTAGTGATTTTCCACAACATTTCCCCCTGTTGTTGCTATCACTGTTAAGTCAAAAGCATCTTCTGTGGGGTGGAGCATGCCCTGGGGTGTAATCTCCCAGGTGCTGCAAAGGTTGATAGGAGTACATAGCAAAGAGATGGGCTCTGGTAAAGCTTGCCACGGGTTCCCAGATTATCCAGGATAGGACACAGTATATACAGGTGCTGAATAGGGCAAGGAGGAGGATAACAGCTAAGGAGCCCAAAATGGGTTTAGCCATATCCAAAGAGGGGAGACAAAGGTGCTGAAAAAGTCCTGGCTCCTTAGGATCTCTGAGCATGCTTGCCCCCTTAAATTCCTGACCTTCTGTTCTACAATACCAGACTGGTTGATGTAATAACAACACTCTTCCCCTAGGAACATACATGAACCCCGCAGTGTCCATTCAGTTAGCAATTTCATCATGGATCTCAGATGTCCCATATGGTTGTTTGGTCTCTGGAAGCACTTTCCTTGGGGTAGTCTGGAAGATGTCATGTCTCCAGAACACTTCTCTAATAGATCCACTTCTCAGGTCATATTAAAATCTCAATAAAACTATTACATGAGTTTCCCTCCCATATTGTTTACAGCTTTATCCAATTCTATCTTTAACAAACATTATTAACAATAGGCCCAAGGGTTTCCATTACCTTGATACCTGCAGGCTATAACTTAAATGTTTCAAAATACCACAGAAAGCAGAATTCTTAAATTTTTCCAAATATGTGTGTATATATGTATATATATATATATATATATATATATATATATATGTGTGTGTGTGTGTGTGTATAAATTTGACCAACGATTCTTCAAAAATTCTTACTCAATTGTTTAACATCTAATCCTCACATAAAACTTAGGTTACAGAATACCTTTATAAGAAAATGATCACAAATGAACTTACATAAAAGTTACCAAATTAACTTCAATTGTAGTAAAAAACTTAGGATGACACTCAAGCAATCAATTTCAAAACAGTGCATATCAGATAAATTGTCCATAACAAACCATGTTTGTATTATCAGACATGCTCTACAGACAGATGTTATCTCCACACTACATAATAAACTTTCAACAGAATTGACTTTTCTGATTTAGTTTTAAAATACATAATAATGTCTCTTAATTTCATCACTTTTTGCATGATCTGCCTAATTATCCTCATGCCATTATGAGACAGTAAAGAAACTAATATAACTGGTAACAGATGTCATGGCTGAATTCATAGTGTTTTTCATGACACCTGGGATAATTATGGGGGTTAACATAAAAGAACAGAAGTGAATGCTGTTGCCAAGCCTCATGGCAGCTAGTGCAATATATGGAGGGGAACTGAGTCAGGTCTAATCAGATGCATGGGACTGAGATGTCCATGGCATCAGGCATATAGGAGTGAGAATCGAAGTCAGGCATAGAATGAGATGACATAGCCCCAGCTAATCAATACAACATAGTCTCTCTGGCTAAACTTTTTTTTTCCCCTCATAAATAATCAAATAAACACAAGAGGAAAAGAAATTGAATGTTTCTGAAAGAAATATTAAACAAACTTAGAAAAGAAAAAAGAAAAAAGTTTTACTACTTTAGCTGTCTGAACACTGCAATAGGCATTATTTTGTGCTGGTTTTCCAAATTCCATTGGTTCACACACAACCTCTCTTCTCACCTTAATTAAACAAACTCCATTACCTTTCTCCACAAGTGACATACCTAGCTCCACACCTAGCTAATCAATCAAGGATTAGGCTGTATGTAAGACATTCTCCTGGGAGTGAGGAAGCTAAAAGGGAGTAAAGAGGCAAACAGAAGAGCTAACCTCAAAGAACCCATTAGGAAAGAAAGCAAATGTGTAGAAAATAAAGGGTTTTTTTGTTTGTTTTTTTTTAAGGCAGTCTCTAAGGAATTGCCAAGTGAATAGAAAGAAACTGTTCTGAGCTGGGCAAACAACAGCAGCAACAGCAGCAAAAAAAGAAAAGAAAAACCAAAACCCCAAACTTTGAACTTGCAACTCCATGCTGATTTCCTGAGTTCTTGGAGAGTTACAAAGAAAAGGATGAAAGTATACCTGCCTGGGGCAGCTAGGTGGTGCAATGGGTAAAGCACTGGCCCTGAATTCAGAAGGACCTGAGTTCAAATGTGGCCTCAGACAGTTGACATTTACTAGCTGTGTGACCCTGGGCAAGTCACTTAACCCTCATTGCCCCGCCAAAATAAATGTATACCTGCCTGCCCAGTTGGAGTTTATAGGTTATCAGTGGGATTAGGCAAGTATGGGGGAAAAAATTATATATACACTCACATGATAAGGAGGCAGTTTCAAGTCATACTTCTGACAAATTTTGGCAATGTGACTGTGGGCAAGTCATTTATCTGGAAGAGCTCTAGTGAATTCTCTTAAGGCTCAAAGTTGTTGACAAACCTCCAACCTATGGTGGTAGATGGAATTGCCTCACCAGGGAGTTTGCAGTACTAATGAAATCACAGGTCCATTATCTATCCCAATTCTGTTAAGTGATAAGGACCTTAATGACTTGTTTAAAAAAAAATCCCTGAGGCCTCTTGACTGGGGACTGGCCTGGCAGGGGAGGGCAGGAGAGAGATGTTAGGAAAAAGCTTTATAGAGGAATTGAAATTTGAGTTGGGCTTTCAACAAAGAATAAGAATTAAGCAAAGAATAAGAAGGAAGACCTTTTAGAGGAAAGAAAAGCATGAGCAAGGTATGGGTGCTAGAAATCCCAGTTAGGAGCAAGGGAAGTCTAGTCTGGCTGGGAATTACCCTGTGAGAAGGGAATCTTTACCTCTACTTCACTCCAAATATTCAGTCCAGTGACAAATTTAATTTTTCTTCTAACTGAATAGCAGTTTTTGTTCTCCATTTACAATACTAAAACCCAATTCAGGCCTCCCATATCTCCTGCCTGCACTATTAAAGCCACCACTTCATTGGTCTTCTACTTCTCGTCTCTCCTCTTTTCCATCCATTCTTCACACAGCTGCCAGAATAATCTTCTGACCATGTCACTCTGCTGCTCAGCACTGCTAGAATAAAATCTCACTTTTCTCAGACCAGATTTTAAGTCTGGTCCCACAAGTGGGCTCTAACTTTTCTTTCCAGCCTCATTTGAAAACAAAACAAAACAAAAAATACTTTCCTTCATGCATTCTATATTCCAGGCAAATATCTGCTGGAGGTTTCTTGAATACCTCCTATCTCCTTGCATTTTCACAAGCTGCCTTCCATGCCTGAATTGCATTTCCTCATTATGGCTACCTTCCAGTATCTTTGTCTTCCTTCAATATTCAGCTTACCTATTATTTCTGTGAAGCCTATCTTGATACTACTCCCCTCCAAAGTTCTTAGAGTTCTCTTCCTCCTTAAGTTATCTTGTAGTTATGTTTAATAGTTTTCTATTAATTTTAACAGCTTCTTGGTTCATTCTTCATAATCTGTCAACTATAGTCACTTTCAGGATTTTAGACTTATATTAATAAATATAAAACTGGAAAAATTATGTAAGGTCCTAGAGTGCTTCATTCTTTTCCTCTCCACTAAGTGGCCCCCTCTCAGTAGTGGATCCATACTTGCAGATAGACTACTGACCCCCTAAAAGAAGGATCAGACACCTTTTCTCACCTTCTTTGGCTGCTTTTACCCAGACATCTCAAGGAAAAGTACTTAAAACTTAGGTTTAGCTCCTATCTAGACAGTCTCCATACTGGGGATTCAGTGAACAATTAAATATGAGACAGCTGCTTATTTCCTACACACAAAAGAACTTCTTAATTAAAAAGACTTTCATAATCTTTAATGAAGACTAAAAACAAACAATAACAATTATTATTGTTATATTCTCCTGGAAGTTTGAGACTTAAAATAATCAAGGCACAAAGCATTTTATGGAACTGCTAAATGATCTTTTCTTGTTGTTTATTTTTGTTATGGGCCCAGGGTACCTCAGAAGTTTTCTAAGGTAAATCAAAGAACCTTCTCCCTGAGAAACTAAACCAAAGGACAGACTCACCTAAAGTGATAAGTGACACTGGATTGGGACTTAAGTTAGCCCCAGGACCACCACCCTTCATTCCAATCTCCCCTCATCCCTCAGGGAGATAAGATTAGGTGTGGCTGCTACCTTTGTGACGTTGAGGGGGACAGAGATGGCTTGAGAGATCTGGAGCTGCCCCTCACCCAACTTCCTCCAGCCACCACCAGTAGAGCATGGTCCTTCCCTAATAAGTAAACTTTCCACAGTCAGATGATCACCCCTTGGACCACCATTGGTCCTCTATAAAAGTATCTGCCTGTCTCCTGTTCAAGGATAAAGGTATCTCAGAGAACCACGCCTCAGTGGCATGTCTTCTCCCCATGAGAAGAAGCCCAAGGATTTATCTCTTGGTTTCCTTTCCCTAACACCTTAATAAAATACTATTTTATTCTAAGTAGATTTTTGTGCAAGATGGTATAATTCTTTAAAGAGGAATTCCTAAGGACCCCTACCTATCAATTTCCCCCATAACAGTTTTTTTGTTTGTTTTGCTTTGTTTTGTTTTTCCCAAACAAATCTCTCCAGGCCTATGGTGGGGTTTGTTTGTTTATTTTTGTTTTGTAATCCAGGCCAGGACTTGAGCTCTTCCTCCTATTGGTGCTATCCTCTCTAATACAGAAATTCTCCCTACTGTCAGGCAGCTCTAACAAAGAAATATGATACCTCCAGGAGACCTATTGAACTAAAAAACATCTTCTTCCAAGTGTGTCATTTGGAAATATATGGGGGGGGGGGTGCCTATCCCTGTCCTAAGATATTAAGGAACTTAGCTGGGGCTTCCAATATATTGCTACTTACAAACTAGAGGGTACTGCACCAGTTTGGGGCATTAAGCTCTCCAAAAGGGCCATGACATCAGGAGGTGATATCAGGACTTACAATGAATTGAGTTGTGCAAAGTCACCAGTCTCACACACTCCTCCAGAGCCATCTAGATCCAGGGGCAAGATACACATCAGGACAACTGGAGATGGCCCTGGGTGTTTGAGGCAATCAGGATTAAATGACTTGCCTAGGGTCACAACAGCTAGTGAGTGTCAAGTGTCTGAGGTCACAGGCCCTCTTGACTCCAGGGCCAGTGTTCTATCCGCTGTGTCACCTAGCTACCCCTAATTATTATTCAGTTATTACTTAGTCACCAGGCAAAGAAAAACAAAGCAGCTCCAATATTGAGTCTCAGGCTGACTCAGCCAAGCTCCCATGTATTCAGTACCACCTTGTGCTCACAAATGCTAAATGGTTAGGGTAGGGGAAGAGTGGCCCTTCTTATAATTGCTGAGGAGAAAGGCTCAAATGGTGCTGATATGATCTGTTATGAAGAGGAAAAGAGAAAGAACAAGGAAGGCTCATTCCCTAAGTACTAAGTAAGGTGCTCTTCCTGCCCAGTGACCTATGAAGAGATTCTATATCAAAGAATCAAAGTCCTTTGTCCTAAGCTGTTTCCCCAGAACTCCCTGGAGCATAATAAAGGATGTGCTGGTAAATGTTTAACAATTCTCCAGAAACAAAAAGAAATGTACACATAACATACTTTGAAGTTTAATCTGCATTAATATTTTCTCCATGAATTTCTTAAGTCTAGGCAATCCATGTCACAAAAAACTGAACTCTAATTTGCAGAATTGCTTGTTTCTAACGTGTAAATGCTCACACTAAAAACTGTAACAAGCAGAGATTGCAGATTGGTACAAGCTGGCTCCCGCACTGCAGGCAGGACCAGAATTCTCCTTCAAGTTCGAGGTTGGGATGAAATGAGGCACCTGTGAGTCAATGAACATTTAACAAAGGAGGAGATTGACTTTGCCCATATACAGAAAACAGGGATATATAGTGGCGTTTAGTTTCTCTGGACACTATCCCCTTTATCTCCATCTAAAAATGCATCTGGTCAGTCATCAGTATGTTGCAATCGGCATGGTCTCAGGTACCCACCAAGTTTCAGAGGCCCCAAACCCAGGAAGCCACGCTAAGAAAGCTGAGGCCGAGGGCAGCTAGGTGTTGCAGTGGATAAAGCACTGGCCCTGAATTCAGGGAGGACCTGAGTTCAAATCCAGCTTTAGCCATTCAACACTTAGTAGCTGTGTGACCCTGGGCAAGTCACTTAACCATAATTGCCCCACAAAAAAAATTGAAAAAGAAAGCTGGGGCCAATCACATTTCCTGATAGGAGAAATCTTTGCCAAGGAAACCTTTCAGAAAGTTGGGGTTCAAGGAAGTTCTCTCTGTGTGTGTGTGTGTGTGTGTGTGTGTGTGTGTGTGTGTAGGAAACTGCTATCTTACCACAACACACCTGAGTGTAATAGACTCAAGGCCCAGATACATATGTATCAGTTTTCATGTCATAGTCCCCAAGGAAAATATAAAACCCTTAAGGATGGGAACTATATCATTTATGTTTTTATATACTGAGGGAAAGCATGTCCTTGTATTGTTGATGGGAGGGAGGGGAGAATATTCTCCTTTTCTTGTTATATCATCGAAGTAAATATCCTTTTGGGAAAAAAAAAAAACAACAACTTGTAATTTGGTTAAATGGAACTGGAGTGCTAGTCACTAGAATCTAACATTGGGAGCATCATATTGGATTGGGAGCTTGAATTGATGGCATTGGGAAGAGACACACTGATGCTTCCAGGGTATCCCTAGAATTCTGAGGTGGGAGTATAGCCAGCTTTTCTCTCTGTCAGAGAATAAGTTCAGACTTTGTTGCTGTTCAGTCATTTCAGTCATGTTTGACTCTTCATGATCCCATTTGGAGTGTTTTGGGCAAAAGTATTAGAGTGGTTTGCCATCTCCTTCTCCAGATCATTTTACAGATGAAAAACTGAGCTAAACAGGGTTAAGTGACTTCCCCAGGGTCAAATGGCTATAAGTGTCAGAGGTCAGATTTAAACTCAGGAAAATGGATCTTCCTGCTTCTAGGCCTGGCACTCTATCCACTGTACCACCAAACTGCTCTAAGGTCACTACAATAAAATAACTTTGCTCCTCCCATTTAGAAAAACATTTTTCAAATATGTTTTTTTTTTCTTTCTAGATTATTCATACTAAATATTTAGACTTTAAGACCAATTCTGCTTATGTACTTATCCTCATCTCTTCTACCTTTTCTAAATATTTCATCTCCCATACCCCACTCCCATGCCAATCAATAAACAAACATTTCCTGAGGACCTGTATAGTTCATGGAACTATGCTACTTTTACCTTGGCTTCAGAGCTAACCCTATTGCTTCTTTGCTCTCCTTCACTATCTATTGATTGTATTTCAAGCAGCTCAAGGTGATAATTCCTCAAGGTTCTGTCCTTAGTTCTTTTCTCTTCTCCCTCTATATTTTGTTTCTCTAGCACACTCATTCATTACTGTTGCTTCAATTCCCACTTCTATATAAACCACCTGGGAATCTATGTCAACAATGCTGACCTTCTTGGCTCCAATCCCATTACCTCCATTTGCCTCTGGTTAGTCCTCCTATTGGAAGTTCCACTGAAACCTCACATTCAGAATATCCAAAACTGAGTTATCTTTTCCCGTTTCCTGCTCTTCCTTACAAGTTCATTATCTCTTACAGTGTTAACACCCTTCACTTAGTCTCCTATGTTAAAACTATTGTTATGTTTTCTTCTCCCTTGCCTCTCATATCCATTTAGTTACCAGATTCTATTCATTCCATCTCTGTAACATTTCTCAGACTCATCTCTTTCTCTCTTCCTATCACCACTCTAACATAGGTCATAATCATTTTTTTGTAAATTATTGCATTAGCCTCCTAACAGATCTTTATGCTTCCATTCTCTTCCCTCTTCAATTCATAAATCATCACTGACTGACTAATTTTTATTTATAAATTTAGTCATGTCACTGTTCTCAAAAATCTTCAACAGTGATTTGAAAATAGTTGTTCCCTAATGTCTATTAGTAGAGTGCAAACTCCTCTGGCTGACATTCAATGCCTTTCATAATCTAGCACTACTCTACCTTACTTGTGTTACTCAATTCCATTCATTAAGCGTGTTCTACATACAAGGTATTCTTCCTGGCCCTTAGTATAAAAAAATGTTATAGTTCCCATCCTTAAGAACACTATATTCTCCTTTGGGAATACAACATGGAAGCTGATATATATGTTTCAGGGGCTGAATTGATTACACTCAGGTGTGTTGTTGTAAGACAGCAGTTTCCTGATGTAGCTCCTGCTACCTTGTCACAGCTGTCTCTCCACACACAGCCCCCAAAGAACTTCCTTGAGCCCCAACTTCCCTAAAAGTTTCCTTGGTGAAGCTTCTTCCCTTCATAAAACCTGATCTCCCCCCACCCTCCTTCCCCACCTTGGGAGTATAGGGTTAGATTTCAGTCACTTTCTACATAGCATTGGTCCCAGCAATTCCACATCCAAATGGTATCACGTCTGGATAAGTCCCTGTCTTAGCTGGCAATGGGTTGAATCTCAAAGGCTGCTCCTCACTTTTCCAGGCTTCAAAGTTGGACCATATGACTTAAAACCCACCAGTGATTCAAATCCCAGGTCTTTCCAAGATCACAAGGATGTAGTCATCTCCAATATCCTTTACTTAAAATGAAAAGACAAATATCAAGGCAAATAACTGAGGCCTGTGTTCATGGACTATATGTTGCTCTCAGCTGGGAAGGAACAAAAGCCTTTCCCTTCATGGCATTTTCTCTCTTCTCTTGCCAGAATGCTAACACACAGAAAGAAGACACATTAAGGAGAAGGAATAGGTTCTGGTTGATTGATGCTTTTAGAATTCATCCCAGTTCAAGCTACTTAGCCAATCAAAAAGTCACCTCTTCACCACATGTTTAGCAAACCAAAACCGGTTGCAGAATGTATGCACATGCTCCAAAGTTGGTATCAGGGTTACATAAGCCTTGCACTCTGTGCATGATCATGAGGATAAGGCTTTTTGTCCAGCTTCTTACTAGGCCATCATATTAATAATATTGTTAGATGGGTAGAATAAAGAAAGTAACTGAGGCCAGTGGCTCTGACAAGGATACTCTCCTCTTTTCCACTGAGACTGCATATGGGCCTCTTATAAAAACAGAGAAATGTTTCTGGACTAGTGTTTCAAGCATTCAAATAACGCTACCTGATAGAATTATGTTAGAGTAGGGAAACAACTCTTTATGATAAATTAATGTGACTCTAAAGGTCTAGTATTACTGAATATCTTTCTTTGTGCCCCTGTATTTGTGTCTATTACATTTTAGGAAGTACATGGACAAATAAGAGTGCATCCAAAGAAGGCATTTGAGAATGGGGAAGGGACTAGAAAAATTGACATACAAAGACACACTGAAAGACCTGAAGAAGAATTAGCTTTCTTCAAACATTTGAAGTGTGGCCATGTTAAAGAGTAATTGAGAATGTTTGTTCAATCCCAGGGGACAGAATCAGGATCAGTGGGTTTATCCCAGGATCAGAGATTTAGAGCTACCAAGGAGCTTAGACAACATCCTGTCTATTCCTTTTCAGGAATTCTGGAAAGACAAATTTCAGCTCGCCATGATGGGGGGAAAAAAGTTAAAAAAAAGATGAAAGCTGCCCAAGAATGGAATGGATTATCTGAGGAAGTGGTAGGTTAGCCCTCTCTAGTGGTCTTCAAGTATAGGCAGAATGACCACTTGCTAGTGATTCTACACAGGAGATACCTTTTTCAGATATATGTTATACCAGATAACTTCTAAAATCTATTCCAACACAAAGAATTGCTATAAATATTTTTTGTACAATTTCCCCCCTTTTTTCTTTTTCATGATTACTATTGTGAACTGTTTCCCTCCATCCTATTCCCTTCCCCATGATATTTACTCTTATTATCTATCTTCTTTCACCCTATCCCTTTTCAAAAGGTATTTGCTTCTGTATAGCAACTCTTTGTGGTGGCTAAGAATTGGGAATCAAGGGAATGTCCATCAATTGGGAAATGACTGAAGAAGTTGCGGTATATGATTGTAGTGGAATGGTATTGTGCTATAGGAAATGACAAGCAGGATGATTCCGGAAAGACTCATGAGAACCAATGTATAGTGAAGTGAGCAGAACTGGGAGGACATTGTGCATAGTGACAGCAGTATTGTTCCCCTGAGCAATTGTGAATGACTTAACTACTCTCAGCAACACAACGATCCAAGACAATCCAAATGATGAAGCATACTATCCACTCCCATAGAAAGAACAGATAAAAAGAGCACTTGTGGATTTTACATATATAACCTATATCAGATTGGTTGCTATCTTGTAGAGAGTGGAGGAAAGGGAGGGAGGGAGGGAGAAAAATTTGGAACTCTAAATCTTATGAAAATGAATGTTGAAAACTACCCTTACATGTAACTGGGAAAAATACAATAAATGTTTGTTGCATTGAAAAAAAAAAAGTAAAATCTATTCCAACTAGGTGATTTTGTAATTGTGTTTAACCTATACTGTGTGTGTGTGTGTGTGAGATTGTGTGTGTGCTTGCGCATGTGTGTCCTTGAGAAAGACAGAAGCTGGTGTGTAAGCTGCTTGTGGTCTTGGGCACAGAGAACACAAATAGCTTGCATAACAATAGCTTTGTATCAGAAAATCAGTTAGAGATGCATTATTACAAATCATTTCTGAGTGGCCAGTGTTGGAGATAACAGGATGCTAACATGATAGTTCTAATTAAGTGAGAGAATAGATTCACTAATAGTGACATATTCTGTCAATCATAATATGAGAAAATAATTATTAATAATGGGTTTTTTGGGGGGACCCTTTCTTTTTTCTCCTCTCATCCCCCACACTTTTGAATGGTAAAATTTTAGGAGGGAGTTCTAATCCTATGCCAAGAGATAGACTCTTTTGTGTCTAGTTCAGTAAACTGACAGGATTAAACCACACCTATTCAAATGTGCCTTTGCCTTCAGGAGGTCTCCCATTAGACCCTGATGTAATCATGATAGAGTTTATTTTTTCTTTTTCTTTTTATGGCTAGGCAATGAGGTTTAAGTGACTTGCCCAAGATCACACACCTAGTAAGTGTCAAGTGTCTGAGGTCAGAATTGAACTCAGGTCCTCCTTAATCCGGGGCCAGTGTTTTATCCACTATACCACCTAGCTGCTGCCCCCTGCCTTTTCTTTTTTTTTTTTTTTTGTTAAAGTAATCTTTTATTATTGTGCTACTATGATGAAAGAGGGGTTGACTATACTGTCCTTTTTTTTTTTTTTTTTTTTTTTGCTTAGCAATGAGGGCTAAGTGACTTGCCCAGGGTCACATAGCTAGTAAGTGTCAAGTGTCTGAGGCTGGATTTGAACTCAGGTCCTCCTCAATCCAGGGCCCGTGCTTTTATCCACTGCACCACCTAGCTTCCCTAGAGTTCATTTTAAGATGGACTACCCTCAAGTCACTTCAACTTCATGCCAATTAGCTTTGATCATTGTGTAAGAGCCTCCTGTATCAAAAGAGTAAAAAACCTCTGACCACTAGGCTAGTTCCATTGCTGGCTTGCACTCTAAGCTTGGCATTTTGTCTTTTTGGTGATCACACTCCTATTAGGACAGTATAGATAAAGTAGGGACAAAATGGCATTAGGGGTTTTTCTGCTTCTGTTAAATGCCACGTATTTAATTCTTTACTAATATTTAATATACTTTATTAATAAATGTGTACTGCTTAAATGGGTGCAATAGCCATTAATTTATATGTAGCAATATTTTAGAAAACCCAGTCTGGCCTCCCAATAATTTAGCTAGAAACAATCTAGACCCCCAATATATTAAGTAATATAATGACTCATGAAAATTCAGCTTTGTTGGACTGGTGATGGATCAAAATTTCCAAATCTGGATTTTAAAAAACAAGTGTTATTGTCCCCATGGAACCCAGAAATGAACAGATGTTCTTAAAAATCTACCTAAATAATGCAAAATGGAAGAACATTAAGAACAAGATGGTTCCAAAAAAAAAGAGGAAAAGCATAATAACACAAAAGAAAAGATATTTTGAAGAGAGATGAAATGGCAAAAATGGACAGTATAAAAATATACTGAATATCAGGTCATTATTTTCTCTATTATAGAAAATATACCAATACCAGAATGGCCTTACCTGTAAATTGAGGTACCTATCAATAGACCATAAGAAAGTTCCTTCTTATCTGTGTTACCAAATTGTTGTACCTGCTTTTGGAAACCATCAATTCTCCACCTTCATAAAGGCTAGAAACTATTTTTAATAATCTATAATGCCACATACAATTACATTTCCAATGATACCAGTGACCAAAGAGTATTTATGATTGAGATGTTTCCAGAATTCCATTTCCCATGGAATTTTGTGTCTAGTGCAAAGGGAATTACAATAAGAAGGTGTGGTCTTTGATTTGAGGTGAGAAGACTTCTGAGTTAGAGGAATATGGAGGAACTGAATAGAAGAGAGGAGAGGATCTAATGGAAATGTAACCCCAGTCCAAAGCCCATTGGTGTGGGACTTTCTCCTTGTTGGTGGAGATAAATATCCTGTTATGCATGAGGGGTGGGGCAGAGTTGTCAAGAATGGAAAAGCTCCAATCTTCAAGTCTTCTTTGGGACTCTTCAAACTTTTGAGGTGAGCCACGAATTCCTGGTTTCATCTTTGAGAGGGAAGATGGAAGAGGTCAAACCTACTTCAGGTTTCTGAAGGAAAGGATTCAGAGAAGACATGAAAAGAGCTGGAAATATCCATCATGTCCCTATTGCCAGTTTGCATGCAGTACTAGAGATGTAAGGGAACTTCCCCTTGGATAAGATCTAGAACATTCTTTTGGTTGAGCTGAATTATTTCACTCCCAATAGGAGAGTTCCTTCACTCTATGCTGTCTGATATATATTCTTCCATCTATACTTTCTCTGATTTCTGTTTTGTTATTCACCTGGATAAATGATTTTTGTTTATTTGTTTATTTTTTTTTTATAATTACTATGTTTTTTCATTGTAGAACTGGTATGTGGTAGGAACGGAGTCAAGCCTCAGATATAAAGCTTATGGACAGCTTTCCCTCTTTCCCCACAAACCAGAAGTTAGCTTGAGCCTGAAAGTAAAACTAGACTAACAGTTGTTGTTGTGTTTTGTTTTTTTTTGTGAGGCAACTGGGGTTAAGTGACTTGCACAGAGTCACACAGCTAGTAAGTGTCAAATGTCTGAGAGTCTGAGACCAGGTTTGAACTCAGGTTCCCCCGACTCCAGGGCGAGTGTTCTATCCACTGTGCCACCTAGCTGCCCCTAGACTAACAACTTTTAAGGGAGTAGATAGATATAATACTAGTTCAGTGCCTCTCTCTCTAAGAGAGGCCTCCAGCTCCAACTTCCTACTTCCCCTCCTCATAGGAATTTAGGTCTTCTTTGGAGAAAGTGGGGGAGGGGCGAAGGCTAGAGAAGCCTAGCTACCCTCCCTTTAAGCCACATGACAACCTTCACAACACATGTGGGTGGGTCCTGATTCAGCAGTATTCAGGGGACACCAATTGACCCAGTATGTTTCTGAGATTCCTTAGAAAAAGGAGAGGAGACTCAGCCTAAAGAGCAGAGGAAGAACAACAGAATGCTTTGAACATAGATTGAATAATTCCATAATTGAAAATGTCTATCTTCAATCTAGCCACAGCAAATGTTTTGCCATTCATTTCTCACACCAGAGCATGTTTCTTGGTGGAGACTGTTTTCTATATTTTCTCCACTATTCATTCCAACAGAAGACTCAAATCCCTGGGATGTGCATTTATAAATTTTAACTCTTTCCTTATTGGTTTAAACCCAGTTAAACATTTGTTTATTTTTTTAGAGTGTCCTTTTTCTGGTCCCCTAATAAGATGCAATCTGTTCTAAGGTGACTTTAAAGATTTTCAGCTCAGCTGGGACAGGGGAACAAGCTGCATCAAGGACACTTATCATTAGATATAACTCATATTTAATCCATAATTGAGTAGAATGGTGGTATACATCCTAGGACTATTAGAATGCATTCTACATTTAAAACTCCCTACAGAATGAAAATTTACCTCATCCATCAATAATTCTAATTCTCATTCTCAGGGAATTTCTTAAACAAAAACTTCTAAATGTAGGCTAAAATAAGAACTTAATCTTTTTTTCTTCTGGTTTTGTCTTGGTGGAGATAGACAGTTACAATTTTGTCTATGAGAGTCTGCCCTACCCTTTAAGACATCTATTAGTTTGACTTTTAGTCCTTTTCTTCAAGTTGGCAAAATAGCTTTTTACTTTTATCTAAAAAGTGTCACTGTCCCCTTTGTTTTCCACTAAACATTTTTCAAATCCTAATTTTCTTCTTATAGAGGTCAGAACTAAGCACATTATTATATCATTCCTAATTTCAAGGAATCTATATTGAATTCTAACATTAATTAATAATTTTGTAATATTATTGTACATTTTCTATGGAATAATTTATTCTAGATGTTCATGTATGATATTCCATAGAAATTTGTTATCCAACTCACTTTTTTTCTATTTTGTTCTTTCTTCTCATTTGTTATCCTCTATCTGTCCTATTGAACTTTAACATAGCCAACCACAAAGTCATAGTAGATTTAAAGTCTCTCAGTCTAATTATACCCTTGCTCAACAGGTATTTTATTTAATCATCTGCTAACTTAACAAGAATGTTCTCTATTTCACCATGCAATTTTGTAGAGTTGTTTTATCAATCCATTTTGACACTCATGTATAGAATTAATCTAATGATTAGTATCCCTTGTCTTTTGTAAGGGTATGTGCCAGGGTGAGACACAGGTTATTGATTTTATACACATGTGGGGATGC
Source organism: Dromiciops gliroides (assembly GCF_019393635.1). NCBI lineage: Eukaryota > Metazoa > Chordata > Mammalia > Microbiotheria > Microbiotheriidae > Dromiciops > Dromiciops gliroides. Next base: position 345,283,466 of record NC_057861.1, read on the forward strand.
CATCTTTCTTCCTTTTCTTCAGAATCCTTATATTCCAAGGCTGTAAGTGGGTGAATAAAAAAAAATAATGTCTATTAGCTCTTAGTTCATACAGATAACAACATAAAAGAATGATGTTGAAGTCAATGGCTAAAAAGTAAGTTACACATTCCATTGATAATCCAAATCTTTCCAAAGGCCTATATTTTGGGAAAGTAGTACAAATGCTAGTGATAGTCATGAAATGGTGTATTTTATTTGATGTAAATTACAAGTTAAGCAATTAAGCTACTTTACACTCTGACATGAACTTTTATGTCACAAGAGAGTAATGGGTGATAGCCCATACCAAAAGGAGACCTTGCTACCTGGGTAAATATTACCTCAAGTTCATAAAATCACCAAACAACTTCTTCAGCTGCCCTCTTTCACTGAAAATGTATTTGTTTTCTTTTCTTTTTGAAGTTCCTTTTTTAAAAATCCCTTAAAACCTAGTCATTTTATTCACTATTCCTATAATTTTGGTTTATCTGATGTCTGCTTTATTACAAGGCATATTCTGCATCAGCAAAAGCTTTAATATCTGAACACTCTAGCTAACCTAAACCCACTAAATCACTAGCACACTGCAAAACACATGCCACCATCACCCTAATGCAAGCACTCACAATACCACCAAACCATATTAAAAGATCTGAAGAAATTAGACTGGAAAATCTTGATGAATGACATAGAGTAGGGATTCTAGAAAATATGGGCTACAACATGGAAAAAATAGCAGTGTGCAGCTATAGCTCTGATGAGATAGAACCAAATAGAATTAAATGTTGAGAAGTACCTTTGTGGGGGTAGCTTCTCTGTCTACCTAATTTAGGCTAATAAAAAAGTAAAGAAAAAAATAAAAAGTGCTACTGGATGTATAGTCCCAATATATATATATATATATATATATATATATATATATATATATATATATATATATATACTGCAATCTACTCTGTTGGTGTGTTAAATAATACAAAGAGACATGTTTTGTATATCTAGAATGATCTTTAAACCTCTGCATGTGATCTTCTGCTATGGCCTCCTATCTTTGAGCATCTCCAAGTGCAAGACTAAAGATTAGCTTTCAATTTATTGCCTATCAATAGGACACTCTTGGTTTGTTTTCCTAAGAAGTTTGCTCTGTTTAAGAATATCAGTTGCAGTTGCTTTAAGCACACAGGAGTACAACTCCCATTATCTGTAGATCATTGGCATGTTAGATTATAGTGGATACAAGGGGCCATGATATTTTAGTCAGGTATGTACTTCATAGGAACCCACTGAACTTGAACCAACTTAAACTGAGTGCACTTGAACCATAACACTGAGGACTTTGGCCTAGAGCCTTAAACAGAAAAGCAGGCTTAGCCAAGTAGAAAGGGAGGTGTGGAAAGAAGTATAACTTAAGTGAGGGTAGGTGACATGAAACTGGCTCTTACTCTTTCATGACTTACTCCTCTTCTCTGCAGTCTCTCCCAAAGATTATTGTGGAGCCCTGCGGCTGAATTTCTCCATAGTGCCTCAACTACCTGTTATTACAGACATCAGACCAGAACGTGACAACACAGGATGAAATAAGAAGGTGAACTCTCACAAATGGAAGTAAACAAGGCAGGGTGAAAGGTTGGAAGTTTGCCTGAAAAATCCTGTAAGGATGGGATGGAAGGGGCCAAGTTAAGGACAAAAGAGAGATATATAGGCCCTGAAAGTACTAAAGGGCAGCACAAAACAGTTTGTTATTTTCAGAGAGTGAGGGGGGAAAAAAACTTGAAAAGATCTAAGGGTAAAGAAACTTGGGGTGGGAAGGAGAGAAATAACAAGTGCCCAAGCCCTCTTCCCCCTCTCATGCATTCCAATTGCAGAAACTGCCTGATATTATGACTACTATTTGTTTCATGCTGACTGTTCTTGGCACTGCCTCTTGCATCCAAAGATATGTTGCCTGCCCTAAGGGCTCATAGTGTAAGTTACACAGACAATGAGCTAGGGAGAAAAAAATTGTCCTTGAGAGGAATGGCATCCAGAGAGGGGGAGGAATTCCACCAGAGGCAAGGAAATCCCCACCAGTTCCAAGACTAGAGCTAAATATCTCTCATGTCTATCTATTAAAGCAGTCATGGTCTCGAACACTTTAGCTGAGACTGCACAATGGTTTTCATTGTAATCTCCTATTTTCAGACACATTCTCTGAAAAAATAAACCTTACTGGCTGGGATTGTTTAAGTCCAAAGGGATTTTTTTTTACTCAGAAAGCATTTTCCCCCTGTATTAAAAAAAAAAAAAAACCCTTAATAGTCTGTTTTTCTTACAACATTTTTTTATTCTCTTCAATGATTTTAATTCTATGTGTGTCTTCATATAAAAATTATCTTTTTAAAAAAATATATATTTTCCTTTCTTCATTTATCATAAACATAAACATGTCCTTTTTTGGCTCTTCTTTCTCACTTTCTCTTCTATACTTTCCCCACTTCAATTGTAGTTATTCTTAAAGACTTCCAGTTTATCTGATCTCTGTAATACAGTCACTTCCATCATAGTGGATCAATTACATTAATAGGAACCACTAATAAAATGGTCAAATTAAATGGTTAAACAAATTTAACAACTATTTGTGGCTTTGTCCTCCTTTGGGTGCTTTTCTATAAAGCATCAATACTATAACGTATGAAAATACAAGCATTATACATTAGAATAAATGAATCAAGCTACTTCTGTAATTAACAAAGGGAAATGAAACAGTAAATAAAGTTTCCTATCATGAAGGAAAAATGCCCAACATGGAAATGTTTAACCAAAGAAATATACAAATTTAATCTTTATAATTTCTAGTACATAAAGGTCTCCCATAGAGAGTACCATGAAAATGGAATTCATCATTTAAATAGTAATTTTATATTGATGCCAACATTTCTCAGATTCCTTGAACTTTTCTAAATAGCTTCTAAGTAACACTAAGCAGAAGGTTAAGCCTCTGTGAGTCTTGATTTTCTCACTTGTAAAATGAAAGTCAGACTTTAATAGTGCCCTACTACAGTTTTTGTCATGATCATTAGAAAGATGAACAAAGTATTCTTTTTTTTTAATCCTGTGACCCATTTTCTCAAGCTGCCTTTTAAAATTTCAAGCATTGATGCTATTCTCCCCTGCCCCAATACAGACCAGTCATTTTGTAAATTGCCTCTTTATTTTCCTTGTATCCCTTTAAGAATCTAAAATAAATTATCTATATAAAGCTTTCCTAAGAACCATAAATCCTTTTTTATCCCAGATGAGGAAGAACTATTATGGCTACTTGAATATTTAGTAATATTATAGTTAATATTTAATTCACCAGATTACTTTAAAAATCATTAGAATACATGAATACACATAACCTGTCTTCTTTTGACTCCAATAAATTAGAAGGCACACTGAGATTTTAGTGTCCCAAGATGATCTTTATACCACCTCCTCCATGAAGACTTTCGTAATCCCCTTATCCAATAGAACACTCTCCTGTCCCTAGATTTTCCTCTGTAGCAGTCCTATGCACTTATATTCTTTATTCATCTCTTTCTTCTTTGAATGCTGCAACTGGGTCTTTTTCGTTTGAAGATCCAATGCAACACCTGTATAGAAGTCATATATATATATATATATATATATATATATATATATATATATATACACACACACACACACACACATACATACATATATATATATTTGTGTATATATATGTATATATATATATATAAATTGACTTGTTGAATTGCCTGGCATAATAGAAAAAATCATTTAATTTTCATTATTTCTTGGATATGAAAATATTACTAAAGTAGTGTGTTGTGGGCAAAACAAAGAGGAAAGGTATATGCTAGTAAATGTTTAACAACTGGCTTTCTGGGAAAAAATGTACACCAGACATACTTTTAAATTTAATCTTCATTATTTTTTTCTCCATCATTTTCTTAGGTCTAGACAATCAACAAAACAATAAATCAAGCCCTAATTCATAGCATTTGTAGATTTGTGAGACAGACTAAGCTGTCTCCAGCATACTTCTCTTATGTATGAGTTAGAGAGCCCTTAAGGAACCATATTTTCTGAGACTAAGAAGAGATATGAAGAAAAAGATTGAATTTGGGGCTTGTTTATACTTCTAACACTTGGGAAATTATAGTATTATACCAACCTGAGTATAGCTGATGGGAACCACTAGAATAACCAAGCTTCTAATCATTGCTGAGTTGAAAAAGTAAAATTACTAACTTTAAATATTAATCTATATTCCTGCTTCTTCTTCCCTCCTTAGTCTCCTTTCCACAAGGTTCTCACCAGCTAACCCCTCAAAAAAAAGATGAGACTACATGCTACACTCATTGTCAGGAGCAAAACCTGGATATTGTTAAGGGAATTATAACTATGTTCATAAAGGCAGATTTTGTGTAGAATATAAACCAAGCTCAGTCAAGTTCCTCATGCGAAAAGAAACTTTGGAGTACATATTTAAGGAAAACAAATCTTACACTTAAAAGCTTATCTATATCTCTATCTACATTTATTCTAGCTAGCTATATTTCTCATGTAATATATATGATATATACATAATAGTCCTGAGAATTCCAACTGTGTAATTATTAAGGCATTTCAATATGTGCTCTGCAGCCAGTTTCACAACTTACACTTATCTAGGAGGGTTGAATCCCTGACTACCTCTTCCTTCAGATTGTAGAGATGATCCTAAAGGGTTGGGGTTTTTTAATACTATTAATCATAAGACAAAAGTAAATGTTTCCCCAATTTATTATCAATTAGTCAGATTTAATTCATTTTTACAAAAGTATATTTCCTATAGTAGCATAGTAAGGACAGTTATTATTTAAAAAAACAAACAAAAAAAAATCTTCCAACCAAATGAGGAATACTCTCCTCTTGCACAACCCAAATTATATAGGCTCAAATTTAGACAGTTTATGTGACTAAACACTATATTAAAGGCTTTAGACTATTTGAAGGTATTTTCTCTCTACATGAACTCCTCATAAAGGCCCCTGAAGTGTAATTCTTTGCTGGGCTCTGAGAGTTTGTGCCTTGATAGAGTTCATAGCAGCACTTCTTTCTTAATTAAAAGGTCATGCTCTCTGAATCTACCTTTCTTTGTTTTGTTTAGTTTGAAAGATCTCGGCTTCTAGATGGATGCATTGTTTATTAATGATATATTGTCTCTGAAGACAGTGGAAAGAACTTGGATAAGGATTAGGCTAAACTCAACTGATTGGCAGGTAGTTAAAATACTAGTTAAGCAAAGTTAGCAACATAGCAGCTAGCTATCCTCAATGAGTTCCAGTCACTAGGTTCAGTTTAAGTTCATCACAAGAAACAGATGTGGCCACCAAGCCACAAACAAATCCTTGAAAAAACATGGAAAATGAGAGAACTGCTGAACGACTAGAGGTGGGCGAATGCCTCCATTTTCAAAAAGGAAACTGAGCATGGTGGTACATATGTAAACCCTACTGCCAGAGAAGCCTAATCCAGAGATCTCTTGCCCTCAGGAGTTCTGAGTTGCCCTGGGTCACACAGCCAGTAAGTTTCAAGTGTCTAAGGCCGGATTTGAACTCAGGAATTCCTAAATCCAGAGCCTATGCTTTATCCACTGCGCCACCTAGCCGCCCCTCATCCTTGTTTTTAAGCAGAATTTCCACTGCCAAACCTTTTCAGCCCTCCTCAAACTACCCATGGCTCTCCCTCCTTGTACTTTCTCAACTGAGAACCTTGTCTGAGACAAATATATTTTACCAAAAACAAAAACAGGGACAGCTAGGTGGCGCAGTGGATAAAGCACCAGCCCTGGATTCAGGAGGACCTGAGTTCAAATCCAGCCTCAGACACATGACACTTACTAGCTGTGTGACCCTGGACAAGTCATTTCACCCTCATTGCCCCACAAAAACAAAACAAAACAAAAACAAAAAATAGGTGTGAATCCCTCTTCCCTCTTCCTCATCTTCTATCAGGGGATTTCTCCCACTTTTTCCTACTTCATCCATATTTCATATGATGAAAGGGCCTTAACCTTTATAAGGGCCAATCCCTAAACTTGGTCAAATGATGTCAATCCATCCTATTTCCTCCAACAAATTGCCCCTTTATTATCATTGCTCTTTCACTCATTTTCTTTCTTTCTTTTTTGCAGGGCAATGAGGGTTAAGTGACTTGTCCAAGGTCACACAACTAATAAGTGTCAAGGGTCTGAGGCCAGATTTGAACTCAGGTCCTCCTAAATCCAGGGCTGGTGTTTATCCACTGTGCTACCTGGCTGTCCCTTTTTCACTCATTTTCAATCTCTTCCTCTGTACTTATTCTACTGCCTACAAACATGTTCATCTCTTCACTATCCTGGAAAAAAAAAAAACTCACTAGATCCTTCCATCCCTGCTATCATACTATGTCTCTCCTACACCTTATAGATAAACTCCTCATAAAAGGCTGTATATAATAGTACTCCACTTTCTCTCCTCTCACTCTTTTCTTAATCCCTTACAATTTGGTTAGTGATCTTATAATTCCACTGAAACTGCATTCTCCAAAGTTACAATCTCTTCATTTTCAAATCCAATGGCTTTTTCTTGAACCTCATTCTTTTTCCTCTCTGCCAACTTTGACACTGCTGATCACTCTTTCTTTCTTGATATTCAATTCTCTTTAGGTTTTCAGGACACCACTCACTCCTGCTTTTCCTCTTATCTATCTGACTCTTCCTTTTCTGTTCCCTTTGCTGGATCTTCTTCAAGATCCTGTCCTCTAACCATATGCATCCCTGAGAGTTCTGTCCTGGGTTGTGTTCTCATCTCTCTCTATACTGTTTCACTTGGTATTTCATCAGGTCCCATGAATTTAATTACCATCTCTATGCTAATAATTTTCAAATCTACATTTCCTACCCCAGTCTCTCTACTGACCTCCTATCTCCCACATACAGCTGCCTTCAAACATCTTAAACTCAATATGTCAAAATAGAATTTCTTTTCTTTGCCCCAAATCCTCTCTCCCACCTCCTACCTTCCTTCATACTGTCAAGGGTTACACTATCCTCTCAGTTCTTTAGGCTCACAACCCAAGAGTCATCCTGGATTCTTCATTATCTCTTATTCCCCCCCCCCTTCCCCCAAACACACACCATATTTCATCTGTTGCCAAGGCCTGGTGATTTCACGTTTGCAATATCTCTCAAATATGACTTCTCTTTTCTGAGGTTATTACCAATCTAGTTCAGGCCCTCATCATCTCACACTGGGACTGTTATAATAGCATGGTGGTGGGTGTGCCTCCATCAATTTTCTATCTTCCATTCAGCCACGAAAGTGATTTTTCTAAAACACAGGACCCCTGAGTAACCTCTTCCCTTCAACTCAATAAACTCCAATGACTTCCTATTTTTTCAAGGAGCAAGTACAAAATATTCTGGCATTCAAAGCACTTTATAACCTAATCCTTTCCTATCTTTCCAGTCTTCTTACACCTTACTCCTCAAAACTTATTCTTTGATCAATAACATTAACCTCTTGGTTTTTCCACAAACAGGAAAGTCCATCTCCTGTCTCTGGGCATTTTCTCTTGATTTCCATCATGCTTGTAACACTCTCCCTCTTCCATTCTGACTACTGACCTCCCTGGCTTCTGTAGAGTCCCAACTAAAATCTTACCTTCTATAGGCAGAATTCCTAAATCTCTCTGAATTCATGTGCCTTCCATCTTATAATTATTTCCTATAATATTCCTGTATAAAGCTTACTTTGCATATATTTGTTTGTATGTTTTATCCGCCCCCCCCCATTAGATTGTAAGCTTCCTGATAGCAAGGACTATATTTTGCCTCTTTTTGTATCTCTACTGCTTAGCACAGTGCCTGACACATTGTAGGTGCTTAATAAATGTTTATTGATTGTTTCCTAATCCTTTGTAAATACAAAGTGATAATTTGTCAATTAAAAAATAAACTAGGAGTCATTAGCTTTGGAGGGATAAAACTGTAAAAAATGTTTATTATTTTAAAAAATACCCTATGAATGTCATATGTTATTTTTTACATTGTATATTGAATAACTAGCACTATACTTAATAGTAATCATGGTAAAAAAACATCTTTGTGTTATCCAAATCCTATTGGAAAGGATTCTAGATTATTCCTATTACAGATATTCTAGTTCTTGGTTTAGATAGATTCCACTTGAAATGATGTCACTTGAAGGAATGGTCTGTTTATTTGTATAACTTTTTAATGGATTTAAAAGATTAGGTGCATCTTGTCAAGAAGTTTTTCTGCATTTATATTATTTTTTCCTTCTTTTTTAATACATTTAATTATGCTTGTAATTTTCCTACTCTTGAGCTATCTATTCCTTCTTCATATAAATCCAGCCTGCTCATAATGAATAATGTTTTATGTTTCTGTAATCTGCTTGCAATTAAACAATGCATCAACATTAATTAGGGATATTGATTCTCACATTTGACTCTCCTTGGCTTAGGTATCAAGACCATATTTTTATTATAGAAATGATTCACATGATCTTTTTTTTCTTATGTTTTCAGTTCATGTGTTATTGGAATTACATTTTCTTTAAAGTTGAGAAAACTTGCTTATAATTCCATCTTGTCCTAGCTGGGACAAGGTGCTAGGAACTTTTAGAGGGATTTCATTAATGGCTTGTTTAATTTATATAATATTGGGTATTGAAGTGTTTTGTTTAATGGTCAATTAGTTTGATTATTCTATATATATTTTTGTTGGTTTGTTTTTGTTTTTTTTCAGGGCAATGGCGGTTAAGTGACTTGGCCAGGGTCTCACAGCTAGTAAGTGTCAAGTGCCAGAGGCCGGATTTGAACTCAGGTACTCCTGAATCCAGGGCTGGTGCTTTATCGACTGTGCCACCTAGCTACCCCCCTATTCTAAATATTTTTAAAATATCTGTCAAATTATTTTAGATAGTAACTTTTATTGGTATTTAATTGGGTAAAATATATTTTCCTTTATTTCTTTTTCATTGGTTATAAATTGCTGTCATTTTTGATACTGGTAATTTGCTCCCCACCCCCTTTTTATTTATCTAATGGTTTATCAAATTTAGGGTTATTTGTTAATTGTTTAGTTTTCTTGGTTGTGGTTTTCAAATTTGTTATTCTCTTCTTTAATTTTTAGGATTTCTATTATCACGATTAACAAGGGACTTGAAAGTTGTTGGTTTTCTAGTTTTGTTGTTTGTTGCTGCTGTTCTCTTGCATGTCCAATTTGTTGATCTTTACTTTGTCTTTTTTTGATGGACATATTTAGAGATACAAATTTTCTGCTAAAGACTGTATCAGCCGCATCACAAAAATTTTGGTATGCTATCTCATTTTCATTATATTTAGTCAATTTCTTGTTTGTTTATATAATTTGTTCTTTGACCCATGAAGCAAGATTATTTAATCTATAATTACTTTTTAATAATTTCATCACCAGTCTTTTACTAAATATAATTTTTTAAAGATTCATTTGTTAGTTCTGATTTTCTGCATCTGGGAAGTTTGTATGCCTAACACATGATCAATTACTGTGACTGTGCCATTAACATCTGACAAATATGTATACTTTTCGCATTTCCATTTAATAAACTCCAAAGATCTAGCATATTTAACTTTTCTAAAACTCTATTAAGGCTCTACAATTTTTTATAATTATCATCCTCCTACTCATTGGTATAATTATCATTATTTGAACTAAATCTATGTATGTTTGAAAGGGATAAAATAAAATCCCTCACTGTTACAATTTTGGTATTTCTCCTTTTAATTTATTTAGTTTTTCCTTTTAGTATTTTAAATGCTATGCCATTTGGCAAATATGTGTTTAGTATTGATTTAATTAGTTGTCTATGACACCTTTCAGAAAAAATACAGTTTCCATGGTTGTCTCTTTAAGGTATTTTTGCTGTTACTTCATCTCAAATTATTGAAGGGTGGTGGTAGTGACCCTAAATCAAACAAGTCTATTGGCATTCACATAAGAAGGCAAATTTAATTGATAAATGTTATATGTATTCTGACCACTCCTTTGACCAGCCATTTCCTCCCCTGGTCTTCTCCTCAGATCTCCCTCTTCCCCAAGATACAGCAATACTGAAAGGAGGCCAGTGAATAATCCTACAATGGCCTCTAGGTGTTCAAGTAAAAGAAAAAGTCAATCAATGCAGCAAACTTCATTATTGTCTTATTTTAAGAAATTTTTGCAGCCATTCCAACCTTTAGCAATCACCACCCTGATAAGTAATCAACCATCAACACTGAGGCAAGACCCTCCACCAACTGTTGTTAATGTTGTTTTTTGTCCTTCATTCTTGAAAGAGGATTGTGATATTGGTACATGATGTCATGACTTTCAATGAGGCAGGGCTGTGCAAAGTCACCAACCTCACTCTCTCCTGCAGTCACCTAGGTCCACTGGCAAGATATACATCAGGATGAGTGGAGATTGCCCTGATGTTTGAGGCAATCAGGGTTAAATGATTTGCCCTGAGTCACAGAGCTAGTAAATGTCTGAGGCCAGGTTTGAACTCAGGTCCTCCTGAGTCTAGGGCCAGTGCCCTATCCACTGAACCACCTAGTTGTACCCCCTCCACCAACAAAGAGATTATGACTCACTGAAGACTCAGATGAGGGAAAATATTTTTTAGAAATAAAGTATTTTAGTTAAGGCATGTAGATTATTTTAAGACATAATTTTATTGCATAATTAATAAATAGACTATAATATAGTATAAATATAACTTACATTTTAATGCAACCCTCCCCCCCAAAATTGATTGACTTGCTTTATTGCAATATTTGCTTTATTGTGGTGGTCTGGAACTGAACCTGCAATATCTCCATGGTATGCCTGGAATTTTTTTTTCTCGTAAACCATGTATTGTTGAAGTCAGCTATCTCATGAATTCTGCTATCTTCTTACGTTTTGTGGGTGACTTCATCCCATTTAGATTCATGGTCATGATTATTAACCAAGTATTTCCCTCCATCCTATTCTCTCATTTTTTTTCTTTCATTTTTTTCTAACTCCTTAAGAATTTATTTTGCTTAAGACTAGTCTCTATTATCCTCCCCTCTTTCTCCCTTTTCCTTCTAGTTACCCTGCTGAGTAAAAGGTATTACTATGCCAAATTTTGTTTGTATATGTGTATTTTCCCATCCTTTGACTAGGTCAAATGTGTGTGAATTTGACATATTGTCTGCTTCTCTCACCCCTTCCTCCTTGTTTGTAGAGAATTCTACTTAGAGACTACAATTATGTAACATAATTTCCCCTATCTTTCTTCTCCCTCTTTCCTGCCTAGTATATTCATAACTTTCCATTCTTCAAGATTGTAAAAGAAACTTCTTTCTAATTAGAGGCCTTTTTTTTCAAATTATGAATGTTTATTTTACATGCAAATTAAATCTAAGCTTTTCAAAACAAAATTTGCATACAAACAAGTAAGAGCAATGAGAAAAGTTCACGCTTCATTCCCACCTATTTTACTCAAGTCAAATAAGAAGGAAATGTATAATGTATGGGAATTATGCCACCATGGCAGCACTGGATATAGAAGAAAGCTCATGTTCAAATTCTTGAACCAGTCATTGATGCCCCCCACCTCAATTCCCGACCCCCACCCCTGCCGCCCGGGATTTAGTATTGCCTGTGTTCACATAGTGATTGTACTCCTTGGACCACTCATTTATCCTCCTTTGAACCTATCTACCATCACTCAAACTATGAGATCAAAAAATTCTTTATTAGGTCTTTATCTTTGGTTATATTGATGCCCTTTTCTAGGTTGTAAAATGAAAGGTCCCATTCACCCAAATCTTATGAACCAATAGTTCACGTATTTATTTTCTAAAAACAAAAACTGGTCTTTCCCATTCATTTCAAAATCTAGTGAAGATAATTGTATAAGTTTTCCTTCAAATAATGGAGGCTTTATATAAAATCAGACACCATAATGGAATTGCCATGTGTAAATATAAGTGTAATCTCATCATCCCTTAGGAAATGACCAAGGTACAGTGAGATTTTTAATGACAATTTATACAATAGAAAGAACACTGGCCAATTAGTCAAGTCACTATCTTAAGTCAAATGACATTTCCCCCTCTGTGCCTCAGTTTCTCTCTTTGTAAAAAGACAGATTTAGACTAGATGACCAAAAAGATCCCTTCTGGCTCTTAAACTTAAATCTCTGAGATACAATTCCAGTTTATCTTGTTCAAATCGCTTTTCCCTCAGGGAAAATATGAACAGGACATATTTTTGTAGCTTTAAAGGTAGAAAAATGTATTTAGACAGTAAGGTGGCCAGATTTCCATTATCATACTGATTTAAAAATCCAAATGGCCTTTCTCCAGTCATGCTGGAAAAAATAAGTTTATTTTCTTTTGCTCCAGTTTGAATTGTTTTCTGTGTGTAGATGCTATAGTTGTTTATAGTTTTCTGTGTGTAGATTTATAGTTGTTTATAGTATTGTAGCTGTTACCAATATATTTAGAGCCACATGATCAGAAAATAGACAAGAACCATAAGATCCTGTGTGGTCATTACAGTTGTTATTACTCTTGTTGCACAAGTATATGCAGGCATGCTCCTCACTGCATCAGAATCCCTGAGCTCCCACAGGTGCTGGAGCTGGGCAAACTTGCTGGTAATGCTAATGGAGGTGCACAGATTCATTGCAAAGTCAATTATCCACTTTTGAAGAGCCAAGAGGCACCATCCACCCAGAAATAAGGCAATATATGGGATAGACTGCTTCATGATTCCATTATAATGAAAACTGCAGAGCAAGAGGATAGCATCTTGTGCAGTGAGGATCGTGTATTCCAGGTAGGTCAGCACAGGGTAGCTGTCATATTTCTGGTACTAGAGAAACACAAGGAATTCAGCATGCTCTATGAGCAAACTTTTCTGTCTGACATCCTGCAAACTCTTGGCAGAAAGCAGGGCGAATATCTGAGGGAACTTGATGACCATGCACACCACTACTGTGATCCAATTGCAGAACTGCTTGAGCAGCCCTGCCTCCATGGCTTCTCTTGGTCAGAGGCTATACCCCCAAGCTGCCTGACTTCCTTTGGCATGGCTCCGCCAAAACCCTAGATGCCCTTTTGACCCCGGAAGATGATACAGTTCTAAGGGGAAATAGCATTTCCCCCAAATAAAATATGAATAGTTTATACTAATTTAGACACTCATGCTTGGTCAGTGGTGTTTGCCTTTTTATGTTTCTCTTGAATTCTATTTTTGTACTTGAAAGGTTCTACACAGCTATGGACTTTTCATCATGAATACTCAGAAATTCCCCCATTTCATTAAAGGCCCATTTTCCTCCCTGTAAGCTTATATTTAGTTTTTCTAGGTAAATTGTTCTTGGTTATAAACCTATATCTTTAACCTTCTAGAATATCACTAAAAAACTCTAGTTTTTTTATTTTGGTATTCTTTTGGTTTTTTCTTTTTGTTGTTGTTGTTGTTGTTGTTGTTGTGTGTGTGTGTGTGTGTGTGTGTGTGTGTGTGTGTGTAGCCTCATGAGAGGTTGGTTCTTTGGAATATTGTCTATTTATGACCTACTTTCCTGGACTCCATAAGCAAGCACATGTATGTTTCTGCCATATGCTTTTTTTGGTGGGGTATTGAGGGCTAAGTGACTTGCCTAGGATCACACAGCTAGTAAGTGTCAAATGTCTGAGGTCAGATTTGAACTCAGGTCCTCCTGTACCCAGGGCCAGTGCTTTATTCACTGTGCTACCTAGCTGCCTAGACACAAATCTTTTATGGTTCTGACAATGACTCCTCAGTCCATTTTTTTTCTTGATGCTTGCAGTTGGCCTGGCTGCTCTGGATTTTATTAATTATTATTATTCATATAGAGATAGACAGATATGTACATATATAGTTATTATATATAGTTTTATGATTATATATTTTATTGTTAATTATAATGTTCTTGAGAGCTTTCATATAGTGATTTCTTTTGGTGAATAACTGGCAGATTCTTTTTATTTTCACCTTGTCCATTACTTTTTAGAGATCTGTGCAGTTTTCTTACATGATTTCTTGAAATATGATGCATATGCTCTTTTTTATGGGGATGGAGAGAGATTATCTCTTCCAGGTAGTCCAACAACTCTTAAATTCTCTCTTCTTGATCTGTTTTCAAATCAATTGTGTTTGCTATGAAAGACATCACTTTTTTCCAGGCTTTTGATTTTGTTTTAATATTTTCTTTAATCTTATGGAGTTAAAATCTTATATTTGATCTATTCTAATGTTAAGGATTACTTTTCCCCTTGGGCATGATTTTTACCTTTAGGAAGAGAATTAACATCCTTTGACAATTTAACAACTGGGGAATGTTTGAATTTTAATAAATTTTACCTAGTTCTCTATATAATTGATAACTTAAACCTTTATCAGAGAAACTTGTCATAACACCCCCCCCACCCCCGCCAGTTTCCTGTTTATTCTTCCAGGTGAATTTTGTTATTGTTTTTTAAACCTATATAAAATATTTTTGGTGTCCCCTAAAAAGTAAATTAATTTAGGTAGAATTGCTATTTTTGTCATATTGATTCAAACTACCCTTGAAGAATTAATATTTCCCTAATTGTTCTGATCTGACTTTATTTGTATGAAAAGTGTTTTGTAATTTTGTGTTGGTAAGTAGACTGCCAAGTAGTTTATATTTTCTGAAGGCATTTTAAATTGAATGTCTCTTTCCATTTCTTGCTGATGGACTTTGTTGGTAATACATAAAAATGCAGATGATTTATGAGTGTTTATTTTGTAATTTGCAATTTTGCTGAAGTTGTTAATAATTTCCACTAGCTTTTCATCAATTCTCTATGATTCTTTAAGTATACTATCACATTGTCTACAAAAAGTGATAGTTTGTTTCCTCATTTCCTATTTGAATTTCTTCAATTTCTTTTTCTTATTTAATTGCCTATAACTAGCATTTCTAATAGAATATTGAATAATGGTGATAATGGGTATCCTTATGTCACCCCTGATCTTATTAGGAAGATTTCTACTACAGATAATGCTAGCTAATGATTTTTGATAGATACTTCCTATAATTTTATGAAAAGCTCCATTTATTCCTATGCTTTCCAGTAGCAGCTGTCTGGCTTTGAGCTAGGAGGAGATGAGCTAGGTCTCATTTCCAAATTCTAATCCATTCTGAAGCCTGGAAAAAAATAATTAGATCAAGAATTTCAGGCCAAAGGGAAGTGTGCAGTATATCATTTTGAACTTGGAGAGCTTTCAAGCTAGGTGACAGTATCTGACTATAGCTGCAACGTACTGGAACTTCCAAATAGGGTCAAGTCCACAGAAAGTCATGTAGACCCAAAAACAATTGAAGAAAGAACTTGTTAGTTAAAACCAAGAGGGCAATGATCAGATTTTGCCCTGTATCAGACCACTTTGGTGGCAATTGTAGATCCCCAGCCTGAGCTGTCGTGGAGATCATGGGTTAACATGCCAATCAATATCCCACCCTCCACAAATGCAGCAATTGGATTGAAGAGGACAAAAGTCCAGTGTGGATATTCTTCCTTGAATTGCACAAAGCCTTGCTCTAATATAGAGTAGGAAGTAAGAAAATAAACTAAAAGAATTGGCAAACGACAACAAAAAATCCCAAACCAAAGAGCTATCGTTGTGGCAATGATACTCATTATATACACCCAGAAGAAGATAATGACTCCAAAACATGATAAAGCAAAGTCTAAAAGAACATAGCTTTGGTACAAGATAAATGAGAATTCCTAGAAGAGATGAAGAAAAAATTTTAAAAGTTGAAAAATGATTTTAAAAACTAAATGTGAATTAGATGAATAAAAATAGAAATAAAATGAAAGCTATTTAAAAATAGATGAATAAGATGAATAAGTTAAAACTATCTATAAGCAATACTAAAAAAATTCTATATCACTATTAATTAAAGAAATAAAAATTAAAGCAACTCTGAGGTATCCTAATACCTCTTGGATTGCTTAATGTGGCAGAAAAGGAAAATGATAAATGTTGAAGGGGATGTGGAAAAATTGGGACATTAATGCATTATTTATATTATTAAATTATGCTCAAAGGTTTATAAAACTGTACATAACCTTTAACTCAGCAATGCCTCTATTTAGTCTGTTCCCCAAAGAGATCAAAGAAAAAGGAAAAGGACTTATATGTACAAAATCTTTTATAGTAGCTCTTTTTGTGCTGGCAAATAATTGGAAATCAAGGGAATGATCATCAGTTGGGCAATGGCTGAACAAGTTGTGGTATATGATTGTGATGGAATGTTATGGTGCTATGATGAATAAGATGCTTCCAGAAAAACCTGAAAAGACTTACATGAACTGATGCTGAGTGAAATGAGCAGAACTAGGAGAACATTGGACACCATTACAGTAATATTATATGATGATCAACTGTGAATTTCTTAGCTATTCTAAGCAATATAATGATCCAAGATAATTATGAAGGACTTATAATGAAAAATGCTATCTACCTTCAGAGAAACAACTGATGGATTCTAAATACAGATCAAAGCATACTTTAAAAAAATTCTTTAAAAAAAAGAAGAGAGTGAGGGAGAGAAAACAGAGGCAATGTTTGAAGGTAGCCTTTTCAAGTTTAGCCACAATGATGGAAGAGGTATAGGACAACGGTTACTAGGGATGGAAGGATCAAATGAGATTTTGTTTTGTTTGAGAACAGGGAGATATGGATATGTTTGCATGCAGTAGAGAATAATACAGTAGGCAGAGAGAGATTGAAAATAAATGATAAACTATTGCCATATGAAAAATTGCTCTTTATCACAATTGATTAGAGAACTGCAAATTAAAACAACTCTGAGGTACCACCTCACACCTATTAGATTGGCTAATATGCCTAAAAAGGAAAATAATAAATGTTGGAGAAGTTGTGGAAAAATTGGAACACTAATGCATTGTTGGTGGAGTTGTGAACTGATCCAACCATTCTGGAGAACAATTTGGAACTATACCCGAAGGGCTATGGGACTGTGTTTACCCTTTGACCCAGTAATACCATTACTAGGTCTGTATCCCAAATAGATTATAAAAAAAGGGAAAAGGATCCACATGTACAAAAATATTTATAGCAGCTCTCTTTGTTTTGGCAAAGAATTAGAAATCAAGGGAATGCCCATCATTCAGGGAATGGCTATGGTATATGAATGTAATGGAATACATTTGTGTTGTAAGAAATGATGAGCAGGCAGATTCCAGAAAAAACTGGAAAGACTTAAGTGGACTGATGTTGAGTTGTGAGCAGAACCAGGAGAACATTGTACATAGTATAAACATTGTGTGATAATCAACTGTAATAGCTCTTCTCAGCAGTGCAATGATCCAAGACAATTCCAAAGGACTTATGGAAAATGCTCGCCACATTCAGAAAAAAGAAATGTGGCTTCTGAATGCAGATTGAACCATACTGTTTCTATTTTTGTTTTTGCTTTTTTCTTTTTTGAGGTTTTCCCCCTTGTGTTTTGTTTCTTTGTTCACAACATGACACAACAGAAATATGTTGAATGTATATATATATATATATATATGAATGTACATATATATAATATTATATAATAAATATGTGCCTATGTATATATGTATGTCTGTATGTATGTATGTGTGTGTGTGTATGTATAGGGTTAGCCTTGGTAAGGTGTAAGGCCATGTACTCATATGAGAAAGAGGTAAAAGAAGAGATAGTGGTAGAAGGCATATGAGTGATATGAGAACAGGAGGAGGGGAGAAGAAGATGCCCACATTGAACAGCATCATTTTTTCCCTATATAATGTGAGGCAAAGTTCTCAGCTGAGAGAATGAAGGAGAGAGATATATGGGAGGTCTGAAATATGATGAAAAGGTTTGGAGGAGCTGTACAGAGAGTGGGATAGTGAGTTGATACAGGATGTATAGTAGAATTGTCTAACTTCCCTAAGGACCCATTTGAATCTGTATAAAATGTGTTTGTGGTGGACCTAATCAAGACAGTCATATGGTTTTTTCCCCTTCATTCAGCAACACATGTGTAGGAGCAAAGGTGGTAAAGGGTGGGAGTGATACAAGTCTAAAGTTTGGCTGGACACAATCAGTGATATGATAAGGATGCTAGGGATTCCAGAGAAGAGGGCAGTTGAATTGGTTCATCAAAGGATCAAGATGGGGAAAAGGAATAGTGGCTACTACAGGGGAAATGGCATAGAAGTGAATTGAGGGGGTTGGAATTTGGAGGACATCGTGTTACCCTTGAGTAGGGTTTGGTTAGAAAAGGCAGAAGAAGAGGTAAAAAAAAAAACATATTATGGTCAGATAAGGGGATTTCTGAATTCATGAACATAGCAATAGTGCATTTGTGGGTGATAGCTAGATCAATGGTATGACAATCTTTCTATACGACTGCATTTGGGTGGAAAAGTAGCTCATGAGAGGTGAGTAGATTGAGGAATGGAGGGGTTACATTGAGGAGAAATCAATACACACATTGAAGTTTCCTAGTATAAGGGCAGAAGTTGAGGAGGAGAGAAAAATTGTAAGCCATTTAATGAATATTGAAGAAGAAAGGAAATTGAACTACTGGTTTGTAGATAACTTCCAGGATTTTGACTGGATAGTAGAGATGAATTGCATGAATCTCAAAAGAAGAGAGGTTGCTGAGTTGTGGAAATAAGAAGCAACTTCAAAGTGGTTATAGGGAGCTAGGAGAACTCCAACTCCCCTGATCCTTAGTGTTATCATTTATAAAATGAGGGAATTGTACTAAATGATTTCTTTGTCCATGATCCTATGATAAACGAGATAAAGTTAGTTTTAAGGAGGATAGAACTTCCTATTTATCAGTAATGTACTGCATGCTGAAATTTAAAGCAAAGGCATCTTTGACTGACCTATTATGATGGAAAGCAGACAAAACTTTTGTTCAATATAATTCAACCAATATTCATCAACTCTGTTAAATACACTAAATGTCTAGTGTTGATCTTACAAGGTACTCTGGGGAATACAAAAGCCAACTATGGCAAAGTCATGTATCTACTACAAATATCTGTTTCTCTAATACTTCTTCATTCTGGAGATTTTATGGTAGAGACAATAATCGCTATACATATGTGCACAAGAAAGCATCAGAAGTTTTCTGGTTCTTAATAATCTCCTAAATTATGCTCATCAAGATTAATTATTCATAATAAAATTGCTTTATAATCACTTAGAAGTCTATGTAAGTCCTTCCAGGTTTCTCTGAAATCCTCCTGCTCATCATTTCCTACAGCACAATAGTATTCCATCACATTCACATACCACAACTTGTCTAGTTATTCCCCAATTGATGGACACTCCCTCAATTTCCAATTCTTTGCCACCACAAAGAGAGATGCTACAAATAATTTTGTACTTGTGGGTCCCCCTCCCTCTTCTATGATCTCCTAGATCATTCTCTAGCATGATATTCAGCACTGTTTGTTTTGGTTTGGCTTAGGTTTTGCTTATTATCCTGTGAACTGAAAGCACCTAGGGAAACTTCTGAAGAACAAGGTTTGGAAGACCCAAAGTATTATCAATAGAAGTTGCAACCCCTCCTTAAGCAATTGTTCTTTAATAAAACTAGGAGCAGTTGCCACCCACAGATTACTACTATGAGGCCTCTCTCCATGGAAGACCACTGGCAGGGGAAAGATTTGGGCAGGACCTACAGATAAGTTTCCTCATAGAAGTGGCTTCCTATTTTAGCTAATTATTCTTTCTAATTATGTGCTAAACTGAGTTGTTTGTACCTACTGAAGGAATACAATTTACAGCCTCTAAATGTCATTACTCTTTGGGAAGAATCTTGATTTTCACACTCTGATTAAGGCTTTGTGTATAACTGTGTGGTTTTTTTATGCTTGTAGTATTGCAGAATAGATAGATAAAACTAGTTAGATTCAAATTTCACAAGCAAATTTTCAATTGGGAGCAAGACCCCTTTTATAATAAGGATAAATTCATAACACCCATGGAAGAGTACATGCCATTCTAGCAGCCATCGTATTAATGTACATCTATGAGCATGATGATTTTTTTCCATTTATTTTAAAATGTGTTCCAGAGCAATGAACTGAGGGCTCCATTAATAAAGCGACCTCAAAATAGGTTCTTTGAGTCAACTTCAAGAAATTTTGTTGCCTTCTTCAACCTTTCAAAGGTAGAAAAGTTGAACTACAAGCAATTTTCTTTCTGTATATATGGTCAGATAAAATATCTGTTGTGGATATAAATGCCCCTGTGATAATTTGGGGGGTCAAGAAGAGGTTTGCCTTCATTTCCAGAAGTTCTAGCACTTTACTAACACATCTGCTTTGCCTGGATGAAGGATTAATTATTCTGTTGAAGTTAAATTAAATTCCCAACATGATGGAAGCCGAGAACTGGGGTTTGGTGTGTGCTGTGTGTTAACACCCAGTTATTTGGTGAGCAAAGCAGCCATTGGAACAGTGGAAACTATTCTTTGAGGTCAGAGATAAATCTATTAAAAAGTGAACTATTAACTGAAGTTAGAGAGGAGGACTGTCTAGACCAGACCTCCCTGGCCTTCATTAAACTCTCTAGCACACACACACACACACACACACACACACACACACACACACACACACAAAACTAAAAAGAGCTCAGGATCTGGTCACTCAGAATTCAACAACTTCAGTTTAACATATACCCAGATATAAATTGAAAGAGAGATATAATTCTTATTTCTTAAAGGAATTACCAAGTTGCTTTGCCACCCAACTCAATAGCTATACTAACTTGAAAATGTTCTTTTCTATTTAATGGTATATTATAGTTATTTGTATAAATATAGATTGTACACAAACCTACAGTTTTAGAATCTAAATTCATCCCCAAATGAGAAATTCTCTTTCACTGACCTTTATATTTCTCTCGAAATCTACAGTATTTTCCTCTCAATATCTACAGTAGTTATTTTTGTTTTTATTTTTATTTTATTTTATTTTTTGTAGGGCAATGAAGGTTAAATGACTTGCCCAGGGTCACACAGCTAGTGTCAAGTGTCTGAGGTTGGATTTGAACTCAGGTCCTCCTGAATCCAAGGCCAGTGCTTTATCCACCTAACTGTCCCTACAATAGTGATTTTTACTCAGAAAGTGTTCAATGAATGTGGTTTTGTTGGATTATCTAGATTTAAATTCAATAATTGAATATATAACAATCTCTCCTCTCTCTCTCTCTCTCTCTCTCTGGCAGTCACACACTTCTAAACACAAAAACTATCCAATGCCAGACCAGGGCCTTATAAAACTCAATAGCTAGAAAGCAGAAATTCCAAAACTAATATTTCAATAATATAAATTTTTTATTTTAAAATGTTTCTGGTGTTTTGACCTTTTATCTTTCAGTGGGCCTCAGTTTCCTCACCTGCAAAATGAGAAAATTGAACTAAATATCCACTAAAGTCGTTTCCAACTCTGATTCTATGAGTTCTGGAAATTGTTAAACACTGGGTAAGGGTTGGGTGGAAAACAGAGGATGTAGTAATAGTAATGCAAAAGAGGAAAGATAAAAAGGACATCAATGAAACATTTAAAAACATAAAAAAGAAAAGGGAAGTACATAAAAGTACAGAGACAAGCATAGTAATTCTGGTACTAACATTAAATTATTTATATACATACATATATGTTTGTATGTGTGTGTGCATGTGTGTATATATACATATATAATGATGTATACATAAAGAATATTTGTATGTAGTAGATTTATGATTTTATATATAATATTATTTGGCCTTCTTTGACTATGAAAATATTTATTTTTTTCTGATTTCCTGGTTCATAATACAACATTTAAAAATGATAAATATTCATGGAAAGGGAAAGTACTATTTTGATGTCTGAAAACCACTGACTTGAGAAACTGTACTACCTTACCACTTGATCTCTACATAGTTAGCATACTATTTAGAATAAACATACACCAATTTTCATATGAATAATTGATGTTCATGATATGATAGAAAAATAATGGAGTGAGGAAATGTGGAATTTAGTTCTTTCCTTGCCATGATTTTCACTGTATGCCCATGAGAGAGCAATTTGTTGTGTTGTTGTTGTTTGGCAAGGTAATTGGGGATAAGTGACTTGCCTAGAGTCACATGGCTAGTGAGTGTCAAGTGTCTCGTGCCAGATATAAACTCAGGTCCTCCTGACTTAAGGGACAGTTTTCTATCTTCTGTACCACTTAACTGTCCCCCAAGCCATTAATCTTGTTGACCTCAGTTTCTTCATCTATAAAATGAAGAAGTAGGATAGGATGAATGATAAATAAGAACCCTCCTAATTATAACATTCTCATTCCTATTTCTTTCTAATAATATTGGGGTTACCTGAAACATTTCTAGAAATCCTCTTAAGGTATTGCCTTGGGAACTAACACATGAGCCAATTAAGAAAATAAGTCATATTTTATTATAATCACAATTTGTGTATCATGTAATGTCACAATAATCACTTGGGACATATGCAGGAATTTCTAAGACATGATAACCAGTTATCTTGTTTTGCAAGTAAACTTTTGTTTAGTTAACAAAATAATTCAGTTAACAAGTCAATCAACCCACAAGATACATTTTTATTGTTTACTCTTAAAAAATATTTCCTTGAATTCAGAGATACTATTTTAATGTCTGATTGATCTAAATAGTACATAATAGGGGTTTTTTCTCCTTTTTTGGAATTTAAACTAAAAGTTATTATTAGACAAGGAGTTACTTATACTTATATTTGATGCACATACTGATATTCCCTCCTAGCAGCCTCTAAGGGTGATCATTTTGATTTAGTGTATACAAAGACAATTCCTTTTGCATTTTTAGAGACTTGATTCATGTGTCAAAGCCAATAGCAGATGTGCAATAAATATCTATTTGTCCAACTTCTTGTCACCTTTCTTTTCAATATTTGGCAGTTCCTAGCTATTTGAGATTCTTATATTTGTCCATTTAAAGTTTACTTTTCCCCATGAGATCTAATGCCTGGAGACAGCACGTAGTTCTGCCTACACTGCCACTGACTAATGTTGCAAAGTGAATGTCCCCTGACTACAGTCTTGAATTTGATCCTACTTTAAAAGTAGGAACTTGAGTTGAGGTTGGGGAAGAGGAAAGGACAGTAAACAATTATCTACATAATATTTCTAGAACAGAGACTGGCTACGAAAGGGCAACAGTAGGATTCTTTCTCCATTGCTTTGCCTCTACCACCCACAGTATTGATGGATGACCTACAAGTCTTTCTAGTAAACTATTATGGCAGAAGAATGAATGGCCTTGAAGACATTGCTGATGGTCTCCTCTGATAAAAGGAGATAGGATGTATCCAAAAGAACAATCTTAAACTGAGCTTGGTAAGTGAGTTGTGGCCATTAATCATGGCAGTGAGATAGAAAGAGAATATCAGAGAAGGCTAGAGCATATTGAATATAAAATCCTATGATAGAAGTCTTATGACAATTTAGAGAACAAGTGATACCCTCTTCCTTTAGTTAGAGATTTTTTGTCCAAAAGGTAAGAGGGTTGTAATAGCATGTGTGAGTGCCCAGAAAAGGCATGGTCTTATTGAAAAAAGATATAATAGGAAATTATGGAGAAACTTTCAATAAAATATGCACTATTTGGCACTTCCTAACAAGAGCAGAGCATTGTGAGAAATAAGAAGTAGAAATGAACAAGAATGGAGTGTCAAACCTAAATGGATAGTCTCTCTAAACAAGTGTTTAGGTCCTGACACAACAATTACTATTCAGCCTAAAAAGGTAGCATAAGAAAAATGTAGACAAAAGTGTCAATAAACCATGTAAACAATACCAGAATGTCATACCTACTAATTTTGCTTTTGTGTAAGTTTATGATGCTTTCTTTTTGTTTAGCATGAAATGTTGATTAGAAATTGACATTTTAGAGGCAGCTGGGTGGCGCAATAGATAGAGCACCAGCCCTGGATTCAGGAGGACCTAAGTTCAAATCTGGCCTCAGACACTTGATACGAGCTGTATGATTCTGGGCATGTCACTTAACCCCAATCGCCTCACAAAAAACCCCAAAACAAACAAACAAAAAAAGAAAGAAATTGACCTTTTAGATATATAGATTGAAAAATAAAACTGACATACAAGTCTTCTCACAGAACTTCTATGCACAGAAAGATCAGGCCTAAAGCTATCTTTAATCAATGTTTGGTCCCTGGTGACCTGTGAAGCCTGGATATCATATGAGGGTTGTAACCTGAAGCTTTCTAGCTTAGTAGAACCTACAAGATTGTGCTCCCTTTTTGCATAGCTTTCAAAAACACAAAATCAACCCCAAGCCACAATGAAGAATCAAAATTAAATTTTAATAGAAGAGATGCAGCTAGGTAAGATTAGAGCAAATAATGAATCCCCCTGAAGTGGTTGTATTATTCAAATTTGCATTGCACATTGGGCTGGAACCAATTACTATAGTTTACATAATTATAAATTGAAATAGTGTGAATTCAAATGCATGCAACCACTACAGGGTATTCATTATTCACACTAATCAAGACAAGGCCTTAATGTTTTTACTATCCTGGGGTATCAGCAAAATCAGAATGGGGAATTATCACACTCCACTAATCATGGTGGCAAAACATCTTTAATTCCTTGAGATCCAGATCAAGTACCTCCCAACTGCTAGTGCACTCTTATCCATACCACCTCATGTTTCATTTCAATTGTTTTTTATTTTATATGTTTGTACTAAGTATATATGTGTATGTTGTCTTCCCTGATGGAATGTAAGTTCCTTAAGAGGAAAAACTTCATTTTTGTCTTTGTATTCTCAGCATCTAGTTCAGTGTCTCACTCATAATAAGTGCTTAATAAATACTATTGGATAGATTTGCTCTTCAAGATATACACCAGACTATCTGGACTTTCTCTACCATTCCATGGAAATGTCTTCATCCAGGAAGCTCAATTTATCTATAAACGCCAATCACTGGAACTCACTCTCAATTCCTGTGTCCTCTGCCTCTGATTCAATGCTTCCTCCTAGAATCTCCATTTTATTTTTTATAATATATTTTTATTTATTTTGTTAAATATTTCTCAATTACATGTAAAATTTTTAACATTCATTTCTTAAATTCTAAGTCCCAAATTCTTTTCCTTCCTCCAGTAATTTAGAAGGCAAGTAATATATTCTATATGTAAAGTCATGTAAAATATATTTTCATACAATCCATGTTGCAAAATAATACACACAAAAACAAGGGGGAAAAAGAAAGTTAAAAGTATGCTTCAATCTACACTTTATTTTATTTTATTTATTTATTTGTTTGTTTGTTTATCAGTTCTCCCTCTGGAAGTGAACAGTATTTTTCATCATGGTCCTTTGGAATTATGTTGGTTCATTGTCTTGATCAGAATATCTAAGTCTTTCACAGTTGATCAACTTTAGAATATTGCTATTAATATTACAGTGTTCTCCTGGTTCTGCTTACTTTACTTTACTTCAGTTTATATGTCTTCCCAGGTATTGCTGAAACCAACCTAATCATCATTTCTTATGCCACAATAATATTCTGTCACAATCATATATGATAACTTGTTCAGCCATTCTTCAATCGATGGGTACCCCTTCATTTCTAATGCTTTTCCACCACAAAAAAGGAGCTTCTATAAATATGTGAGAAAATAATTATTAATAATGAATTTCTTGGGGGGACCCAGATCAGTTTTAGTCCCTTCCCTCCCTCCGACATCAAAAAGTCCAATTTTGAAGTTTTAATCTTGTTTGGGACCAGCCCAATGGTACAATAGAGATGGAGATTGATTCTTTTGTTTAACTAAGGGAGAGTCTCTTCCATTAGGCCAAGGTAGAATTCATTTTAATTTGGACTACCCTAAGGTCATGTCAACCAATGGAATTGAATGATGCTAACCAATTAGCTTTGATCAATGTATAATGACCTGCCTCTATCAAAAGAGGATAAAAGCCTTGACCAAATGAGGGTCACCATCTTGGTTCTCTCTTGGCTTCCTATACCTGCTTCCTTCTCTGAATGCTCTCTCTTGGTATATGCTCTTAGGTATACAGGCCTGAAGGCGTAAGACTATGAGGAAGTTAGGGAAACACGTGGTCAATTCTTTACTGGTATATATGATATTAATTAATGATAAATGAATACTGCCAAAATGGGTGCAATAGACATTAACATATAAGTAGCAATAATTTTAGAAAACACAGTTTAGCACAATAATTTTTAAAAACACAAATATCATTATAAAAATATGTTCTTTCCCTTTTATTTTGATACTTTTGGGATACAAACCTTGTAGTAGTATTGCTGGGTCAAAGAGTGTGCAGTTTTAAAGACCTTTGGGTATAAATTTTTATTTTGGAAAGGTTGCCAGGGCTAGCCATGTCCTCATTCCTCTCCAGGCTGTACTTCTTACTTTTGTAATTTTCTAACCCATGCCCTTCTTTCAAACCCCATCCCACCTTTCATGTGTTGTCTGCTCCTATTAGAATGTAAGCTCCTTAAGCAGGGACTATTTTCTTTCTGCTTGTACTTGCATTCCCTGTGCGCAGCATCATGCCAAGCACATAGTAAGTGTATATCAAATATGTTAAGTGCATGTTGAATACTTATCATAGATTTGATTGTTGTTGGGACAGCTAGGTGGTACAGTGGATAGAGTGCAGGGGCTGGAGTCAGGCATATATCTTCCTGAGTTCAAAACTAGCCTGACACTTTCTATCTATGTGTCTCTGGACAAGTCACTTAACCCTGTTTGCCTCAGTTCTTCATCTGTCTGAAAAGATGAGCTGGAGAAGGAAATTCCGAACCACCCCAATATCTTTGCCAAGAAAACCCCCAAATAGGTTCACAAAGAGTCAGATACAACTGGAATGACTGCATAACAACAACAAAGACAAAGAAAACCAAGGTTAAAAACCAAGCAATAAGTCAGGAGTCAGGGAGTATACAAATACTGAAGGCAAAGCCACAACAATGGGGCAGAGCTACCTGTTCGTTTAGGAATACAGGGTTTAAGCAGAATCTGTAGTTCAAAGTGCAATATTAGACCAAGGCCAAGTATGCTCTCCAGAAACTATAATCAGGTGAGTAGAAACTTAAAAACTGATATAGCTCCTATTTCAAGAAGGAACCTTTTAGTTTTCATCATATACCATATTCTTATCAAACTTATCATCTATATGAGGAAAGAAGCAATGATCTGCTCTCAATAGGACATAACTAGCACCATTCAAATTACACTCCTCTGGATCTGTTTTGAGGATTCAGGTCTCAATTCCCCTTCCCTCTGGCAGACAGATCACATGGTTCAATTATACCTGAGTTGCTCTCAACCAGGTTGTCTCTCGGGAGGATTGAAGGAATGTCCCTGTGTCCCCTCCCCATTACCTAAGAACTCAAAGAATAATCATGGAAATTAGAGTTAAGAATACTGCATTCAGATTAGCTAGCTTTCACACTTAGATTGTAACCCTTAAGTAATCAGCCAGTGATGAACAAGGTGAGGGTCCATTTGGTGTTAGGAACTAGGGATTAAAATGGGGCCTGTAGCCCTATGCTTTACATTTGTTGGCTGTAGCACTTATTTGCAAGTGTCCATTCTCATGAGAATGAAAATAAACAAGCCTTTAACACATCACCATCAAGTTCCAGAGAATTATTGAGCAGGGGTTATTTTCCTCTCAATCTATGTGTTGAGTAAATATTTCCAAGGGTGTTCTCTCTATTCATTAGCACTATGCTAAAAAGTTATTTCATAGGTTAACCAGAATTATTGAAACTAAATTTAAGATAACTTTTAAACTGTCTGGAAAAGATTTTTCAGGAGTCTGATAAGTTACAAATTTCTTTGACTATCTGAAGCAATGTCACTTTTTTGAGGAGGAAGGGAGAGAAAAAACTTATCATAGTGTGTAAGATGCTAGTCTAAAATATTTTCTTTCAAATAGCTTTTCAGTTTTCCTAGCAATTTTTATCAAATAGGGAAACATTCCCAGTAGTTTGTTTTCTTGGGCAAAGTAAGCATAGTCCTATTGTGTCCATTCACTTGTAGTCTTCATGTTCATCCAGTCTGCTTCACTTTGCCATTTTATTTTAGGTAGCATCCTCATTTTTTATAAAATTATCATAATCCAACTATGAATAAGAAGCTTTTCTGTCTCCCTATTAACTGTAGGATAATAAAAACTCCTCTCTCTATCTGTAATTTAAATCATTGCTTTCCAGCTCCAACCTATCTTGCCAAACTGATTTTCCCATTACTTCCCCTTAAACACTCTTATTTTCAATACATATTTGTTGTCTGTTTAAATACAATATTACTAATTTCATGTTTTTAATGTTCTTTAGTAGGTACCCTCCCCACTACCTTCTAATTATTTTCTCTTGCCTCGAAATAAAATATTCAAGGAATATAAAGATGAGGCTTCTGGGATAACACTTTAAACCTTCTCATTCATTATACCTGAGCCATATTTTCTAATATATTTTTGCCATCAAAATTTATTTTCACCTTTGCACTTAAGCCACCAAGTATAAATGTAGGTTTAATTTACAGGATCTTATTGTGATCATTTTAGAATTGCTTCATCTTTTCACCCTCTGCAATAAACGCTGGTGCATAACCTGCAATTATTTTCCTGATGGTCTTTTTGTAAATATATACCATGAGTATTCTAATTTGAGATGACCAAGTGTCTCACTAAATGATAACTTGCACTGCTTGATGGCACACACAAAAAAGCCATCTCTGCCAACTTCTTTACTTGTCTTCAAAGATAATCTATGAGTCATTCTTCAAGTTAGTTGGAACTTCTTTGTTTTTCTCTAAATTATATTTTCAATTAACAAGAATTTTTCTCTTCCTCCTACCTACCTCCCACCAAGGAAAAAAAAAGAAAGAAAAAACAAGACCTTTGTATTGAATATGTAGAGTCAAGTGAAACAAATTCCCACTGTTGTCACATCCAAAGATGTGCTTCTATTTCAATCCATGACCTTCAGGAGGTTCATAGAATTCTTTTTCATTGGTCCTCTGGAATCATGGTTGGTTATTATGTTGATTATAGTTCTTAAGTCTTTCAAAATTGTTTATTTTTTAGAATTGTTATCAAATAAACTTCTACCTACCTTTTTGTTTTGGTTTAGTTTGGTTTGGGGTTTTTTTTGCAAGGATATAAAGGCTTAATGTATTTCCATCCTTCTAGTGGTATGTCCACTTGTTGACAATTAGGCAAGGATTGTTACTGTACCAAAAATCAATTTATAGTTTATAGACTAAAAAATGAAAGTATATATGAAAACTATGTGATCAATTAGCATGCTTGCCTTCTTTTCTGACACTGCCACAATCTCTACAGAAGCACAGGAAGACCATCCAAGACTGAACGCCATTTTGTATCCTTGTTTCATGAGTTGCCATGGAAAAAGAATTCCTCACCAAGTGACCAGATTTCTGGTGCCGAGCCTCTCCATACTTAGACAGGCTGGTACTAAGAAAACACACAAAGGCTGTTTTTAGGCCTATTGGAGACCTTACAGCATGGTAGAATTTGCCAGAATTTGCACTCCATTGGCATACTCTGTGAGAACCCATGGGCTGCCTCCACACCACAATGAAGCATCAGAGTAAGATTTCATAGGGAGCAGTCATGTTTAAACACTTTTTAAACGACACTCTGCTATGCATATATTTCATTGTTTTCAACTGATTCAATAAACTCCATGTCTATCACAGATGGTTTGGTTAGGGAACCTCATAGAAATGATGTGAAAATAACCATAAATCCATTCTTATTCCCACTGCTCCCATTGCATAGATGAGACCTTAATTTGTAGTGCTTGAGTACAAAGCTCTAGGACTCTCTGAATAATCCCACACATTGCAGCCTTCTTGCTGGATGAGCTGGCAGCTGTCCCTGCTGTGCCTGCAGGCACTTGGCATCATTGCTCTGCAAAGGACCAGAGGTTTTCCCTCCCAAAGGCCTTCACATCAGAGAGAATGCTGAGCTTTGCTTTGACTTTGTCAGGGTTCTCCCTGACAAAGTTGGCAGAAACCTTGGTTCATGGCTGAAACACTAGGTCCATAAATTCAAACTGTAGAAGGTTTTTGCATGTACAAAGGCATTCTTCAGGAAGCCAGCATGCTGATTTTTATTCTTTTCAACAAGAATTTGCTACAAAGGATTCTTTTGGCAGCTAACATATCCATAAAAACCTTGAAATCCGAATTGGGCTTCTCACCCTGGCTTTCCTTAATCCCGATGTGTTTCCTTCCAGTATTTGAAGTGCTTGTATAAGCAAGCTGTATCCACATACCTTCTGTGGAGTCTTACATTTTGCCTCTTGTTCCAAACTTTTCTCTATAAAAATCTGTTCATTTTTTCAAACAGGAAATGTGGCTGGGGGAGACAAGCTCTTTGAATTTACTTAGCTATTACTTTCTCTAATATATATGTCACTGATAATGCTTGAGAAAGACAGCGTCTCACAGTGGCTGGTCTCAGAGCCAAGAAGATCTACAGTCTGACATCTACTAGCTAAGCAATCCTGGGCAAATCACTTAGTCCCTCAATACTCAGATAGCTTTTTTTTTTTTTTTTTGCAGGGCAATGGGGTTTAAGTGACTTGCCCAGGGTCACACAGCTAGTAAGTGTCAAGTGTCTGAGGCCAGATTTGAACTCAGGAACTCCTGAATCCAGGGCCAGTGCTTTATCCACTACGCCACCTAGCTGCCCCACTCAGATAGCTTTTTAAGACTATAATTTTCACTGCATGTGCACATCTACTTTAGTAGAGGGAGTTTCCTCACCAGGGGTTGCCTATACCAAGGAAATTACAAATCCATTCCCTAGCTCTAATGCCTCCCCCCTTTAAAGTGCAATTTTGAAGCACTAAGCAGCTACATAAAATTTGTCAATAAAAGGACAGTTAGTTAAATGATCAAAGTGTACTGAAAACTCGTTGATTAAAGAGAAGTAGACATTTATCAACACAAGCTCTGGAGTCTTTTCTAGTGCTAGCATTTTAAGCTTATTAAGACTGATATCATCATAAAATAAGCTATATTATCATGCTAGAAAGGAAACTGGGCAAATAGGAAGACAATACAAGGGCAAAATTTTGACTTATAAACTAAATCAACCTAATGGTTTGTTTCTGTCAGAGTTGGATCCTTGCCCAGTTTTGCTATGCCTCAGATTTTTCCTGATCATGTCAGCTCACAAAACCCCTATGCTTTCTAAATAAAAAGGAAGAGTGTCCAAGTAAAATTTTATAATTGCAATATTTTGAGCTGCCTGTAAGTGAATATTAATTTAATAGAGGAATGCTTTGAATCCATTTTGTTTCTGTAACTTCCTTTGGAAAATCTTGATTGGTTGTTGTCGGTTCTTCATTCTTGAAGAGGATCCTGACATGGGGAGGTGATGTCATAACTTGAAGTGAATTAGACTTAAGTGAGGGAGGGCTGTGCAGCATCACAAAGTTCACTTTCCCCTCCAGAGCCATCTGGGTACAGTGACAAGATGTAGACTGGAGGTGGCCCAAGATGTTTAAAACCTGGGGTTAAGTGATTTGTCCAAGGTCACAAAGCTAGTAAAGCGTCTAAGGTGAGATTTGAACTCAGGTCCTCCTGACTCCAAGGTCAGTGCTCTATCTACTGTGCTACCTAGTTGTAACTTGACTGGTAATAACTCTATAAAGAGTATTAAGAAGGCCTGAAAGGGCAGGGACAAATTAATTCCATTTTGAGAATCAGTTATTAAACATTTTTTAAAAATCCTCTTCCTCTAATACCACCTCTATAACTATATAACATATTGTAAAATTCACTGGGGTCATTGCTTGTGTGTATGGATCCCATATTCCACACCCATAGAAGCAAATAGGCACTTAGTCCAGCCCTTAGAATGTGATGGTGAAGTAGATACATTGAGCCAGTCTGGTTCATGGGTTCATGGGAATTCTCTTCACAGGGTTCCTCAGTCAATCAACAAGCATTTATTAAGCAGCTGTTATGTGCCAGGCATTCTGCTAGCTGTAAGGTATACAAAGACAAAAGTGAAGTAGGCCCTGAAATCAAGGAGCTTATGAACCTTGAGCCAATCCCTCTTCTGAGAGGAAGGATGAGAAAGTAATGGAGGGATTCCATTGCTAATTTAGCTTATGTGGACCAGAGAACAGTATATTATTGCCCAGAACAAGGTATATGATTCAATTAGTTGGCAAGAGTCAATGATGGAATGCCCTTTATGAGATGGAAGAATAGAAATCAGAGCCATGAGGAAAGAGAAATGAGAAGCAAGTTCTCAGCTTCAACATGCACGAGGTCAGTGGCAATAGACAGATAAGGCTTCAAGGCAGACAAGAAACATAAACATAGCCTTTTACTCTCAAAGGCTCTAAAAATTCATCAAAGGTATAAGCTTTGTTGTGGAAGCAGTCTCTGTATCCCACCTTATCGACTTGCCCAAGACATTTCTTTGGGTCACAGTTGCTTTTTATGGGTGATGAACTTTTTTTTTTTGGGGGGGGGTTTGGTGGGGCTATGGGGGTTAAGTGACTTGCCCAGGGTCACACAGCTAGTAAGTGTCAAGTGTCTGAGGCTGGATTTGAACTCAGGTACTCCTGAATCCAGGGCCGGTGCTTTATCCACTGCACCACCTAGCTTCCCCAGGGTGATGAACTTTTAAAAAATCACATCTTTTGTTTTTATATTACCTTTTTTTGCAAACAAATCTCAAGCCATCCCTTGTTAGAAAGAAAAGGAAAGGAAAAAAAAAGTTGTTCAGAAAATCATTCAAATAATCTATCACTTCTGCAAAGAAGTAAAAGTGGCACACTTTTTTTCATCTCTTCCTGGCCAAAACTGAACATTATAATTATACAGAATTCAGGAGGATTTTTGTATATTTGTTTATTTTAGTCATGTGTTTGGGGAATGGGTGGCAACATTCTTACTATCTGCAATGCTGAAGTTACTGTGTACACTGTTTTCTTGGTTGTGCTTACTTCACTCTACATCAGTTCATGCATTCTTCTAATTTAGTCTTATGTTAATATTTATATTCACTATTTCTTATGGCACAGTAATAAAATATTTTAGCCATATAACACATTTTGTGGAGACATTACCCTATCAATTAGTATTGAATTTGTTTATAGTTCTTTGCCATCATAGAGAGGGGAGCTATGAATAACTTGGTCCACGTGGGTCTTGTTCCCTCTATGTTTCCTCTCTTTGGGGTAAATGCCTAGTAGTACAATCTCTGATTCAAAGTGAATGAATGAATGAAAGAATAAATAATTAAATGAACAAAGGGAGAAGGAAATCATATTTTTCTTATTTTTATTCATTCATTCATTCATACATTCATTCATTTGTTTGCTTAATTATTTATTTATTTATTTATTCATTCATTAATAATTCATTCATTCAATCACTTATTCATTTATCTATTTACCTATTCATTCATTCATTCATTAATGTATTATTCATTCATTCATTTATCCATTCATTTATTCATTTATTTATTAATCAATTCATTCTTTCACTTATTCATTTATTTATTCATCATTCCTTCATTCATTTATCTTATTTTATTTTATTTTTTTTGGTCAGGCAATTGGGGTTAAGTGACTTGCCTAGGGTCACACAGCTAGTAAGTGTTAAGGGTCTGAGGATGGATTTGAATTCAGGTATTCCTGACTCTAGGGCCAGTGCTCTATGCACTGCACCATCTAGCTGTCTCCAGTGATTTATTTTTTGTTTGTTCACTCATTCATTCATTTACTAATTATTCATTCTTTCATTTATTCATTCATTTATTAATCTATTCATTCATTTATTCTTTCATTCTTTTCATTTATTTATTCATTTGTAGTTTTGCATTCCAAATTCTATCCCTCTCTAATTCTTTCCCTCCCTACTGTAATATGCTGCATGTATCAAGTTTAAATTTGTTCTATATGGGTTATATTTTTAAAAACTCTCACTTTAATTTGATCACTGACAATGCTATACTAAAGACTAGTGGAAATCCAGCATTTAAACAGCTAAAGAAATAAAAATATCCAGAGACAACCAGAATCCAGACTCCCTGATGGCATCTTAACACTCAATGAAGATAAGATTTCAAGGACTCCAAATGAACATTTTTGTTTTGTTTCTTTCCTTCTGTTACTATATACACCATCTGTAATATGTATCTTCTGCAGAGGCTTTCCCTCTGTAGACATTGTCAAAGAATGAGTCCATGAGGAACTGACACTCTAGACAAAATTTTCCCTTTCTCCCTTTCCTATATTGTTATTGCATATTGTTTGTTAGCATAGGGTATGATATTCTGTTATTTTTTACTGCTTCATCAAGGAAACACCCTGTGTTTCTTAATGAAGCTTGGGTGGGAATGTAAGGAATTCATTATGATTTGGGGTTTCTATGACCCCATCTTTGGTTAAAATTAGAAACCCCAGGGCACACCCATGTGCACTGACCTCATGCCAGGCACCCACACCCCTACATGGGCCGGGCCAAATTATACTGTGGGGAAGCCCTGCCATGATGAGAAGCCTGGCAAGGACAAGTCAGGTGGTCTTTGGTGTCTGGAAGCTTGCATTTATAGCACCGCCTGTTAGTTTTGTCAATCAGGGCTGCCAGCCAAATAGCTTGGGGCTGTGTGTGTGGAAAGCCCTGTTTCCTGTCGGAGAGGATGCTTCTGGGAGAGAGAAGGGAGGAGAGCTTACTTTGGTACATGCAAGAAAGGGAGAGGGATGCTGCACAGCTGGTTCTTCTTGAATTGCAGATTCAGGGTGGTGGTGAGTTTGTGTTGTTGAGGTGAAGCTAGCTCCTTGGAACTAGCTGGCCTGGAGGCAGGTTCAGGGTGCCTGGGGCATTCTTACCCCAGAGATTTGGATTCTAATCATCTGGGAAGTGGGTTGTATTTTTTTCCTTCCCCTATTCCCTTGCTCATTGTTCCCAGCTCTATTAACCTCACTTTTGGTCTAAATTTGTTCCCATTAATAAAACCTGTTTTGTTTTTTGAAAGAAGCTGTTAATCCCCTTTCTTACCCCAATATTACAGCGAGCTACCCAATTAACTCTCCCCACACTAAATTTGGCTCTTACACTACCCTCCCCCCTCCCCAAGGTTGTAAGCAATTAGTATATGTTATAAATGTGCAATTATATAAAAGATTACCATATTAGTCATTTTACATAAAAAGACTCAAGTAAAAAAAAAAGATAAAGCACAAAACAGCATGCTTCAGTCTGTGTTCAATCAATATCATTTTTTTCTCTGGAGGTGGATAGTATGCTTCATCACTAGTCCTTTGGGATTGTCTTGGATCATTGCATTGCTGAGACTAGTTAAGTCATTCACAATAGCTCATAAAGCCATAATGCTGTCACTGTGTACAATGGTTCTGCTCACTTTACTATACATCAGTTCATATGAGTCTTTTTGGTTTTTCTGAAATGATCCTGCTTATCATTTCTTATAGCACAATAATATTCCATTACAATCATATACTACACCTTGTTCAGTCATTCCCCAATTAATGGACATTCCTTTGATTTCCAATTCTAACCACCACAGTTACTATAAATATTTTTGTATATTTTTTCCTTTTCTCATTTTTACAGTTACTATTGTTAATTATTTCCCTTCATTCTATTCCCTTACCCATGATATTTACTCATGATATTTACTCTGTTTTCTATCTTTTTCACCCTATACCTCCTCAGAAAGGATTTGCTTCTGATTGCCTCCTCCCCCAATCTGCCCTCCCTTCTTTTACTCCTCTCTCCTTATCCCCTTCCCCTCCTACTTTCCTTCAGTGTTAGATAGATTACTCCACTCAATTGAGTGTGTATGTTATTCCCTCCCTGAGCCAATTCTGATGAGAGTAAGGTTCATTTACTGCCCTGCTCCTCACCCATCCCCCCCCACTCCATAAACCCTTTCCTGTTTCTTCCATGTGGAATTTCACCCCATTCTACCTCTTCCCTTCCTCCTCCCCCAGTGCATTCCTCTCACTCCTTAATTTTACCCTAAAGATGTCATCATGGGGAAGGTGACACAATGGACAAAGCATCCACACTGAACCCAGGAGGAACCAAGTCTAAATCCAACTGAGACACAAGACACTCACCCAGTGAACAACCCCAGGCATTTCACCCAACTCCAACCACCCCACAAAAAACAAAAAGATAAACAAAAAATAAATACTTTACAGATATCATCCCTTCATAATAAGTTCCCAACTGTGCCCTCTGTCTAAATATATTTCTATCATCTGCCCTAGTACTGAGAAAATTCTTATGAGTTAGAAGTATCATCTTCCCAATTAGGAATGTAAACAGTTTAACCTTTTAACATCCCTCTTATATTCTTTTTCCTGTTTACCTTTTTATGTTTCTCTAGGGTCTTATATTTGAAAGTCCAATTTTCTATTCAGTTCAGGTTTTTTCATCACAAATACTTGAAAGTCCTCTTTTATTGAAGACCCATTTTTCCCACCAGAAGATTATATTCAGTTTTGCTGCATAGGTGATTCTTGGTTGTAATCCAAATTCCTTTGCCCTCTGGAACATCATATTCCATGCCCTGTCATCTTTAATATAGAAAGCTGTTAGATCTTCTGCTATCCTGACTATAGCTCCACAGTGCTTGAATTCTTTCTTTTTGGCAGCTTACAATATTTTCTCCTTCACCTGGGAGCTTTGTAATTTGGTTATAATATTCCTGGGAGTTTTCATTTGGGGATCTCTTTCAGGAGGTGATCGGTAGATTCTTTCAATTTCTATTTTACCTTCTGCTTCTAGAATATCAGGGCAATTTTCTCTAACAATTTCCTGGAAGATCATGTCTAAGCTCTTTCCTTGATCATGGTTTTCAGGTAGTCCAATAATTATCAAATTATCTCTCCACACAGAAGTGCTCCAATGCACGCAACTTCTGAGAAGCTACATGCTACTGAAACAAAACAACTAGGCTGGCTCAGTCATGTGCACCACATGCAAGACGAATGCATTCCTAAAGACCGACTCTATGGTGAGTTAGCCTCAGGCCAAAGACCTGCTGGATGCCCCCAGCTTCGCTACAGAGATGTATGCAAGCGAGACTTGAGGGCTCTGGGAATAGACATCGGCAGCTGGGAGGAGATGGCCAAGGACTGCACCCAATGGAGTTCAGTACTCAGGAGCAGCTTGCGCGCAGCTGAGATGGGCCTTCAAGCTCGGGAGTCAGAAAAACGAATGAGACACAGGAACCAACGGGCAACAGAGAGCACAGTTTTCCAACGTCCTCATTGAGGCAGAAGCTGTGGCTCCCGTATCAGACTGCACAGCCACACTGTGGCCTATGGCTCTTCAAGGCACTGATCCATGGTCGTCTGCGACTAGTGGAAGCCTACTACTATCTCTCCTGGATCTATTTTCCAAGTCATCTGTTTTTCCAAGGAGATATTTTACATTTACCTCTATTTTTTTATTCATTTGTATTTTTTTTATTGTGTCTTGATTTCTCATAAAGTTATTAGCTTCTATTAGCTCAATCCTAATTTTTGAGCAATGATTTTCTTCACAATTTTTTGACCTCCTTTTCCATTTGGCTAATTTGGCTTTTTAAGCTGCTGACTTTTTTTTCATTACCTGCCTGTATCACTCTCATATCTCTTTCCATTTTTTCCTCTACCTCTCTTTGTCTTCAAAGCTCTTTTTGAGTGTCTCTATGGCCTGAGACCAATTCATATTTTTCTTTGAAGCTTTGGACATAGGAGTTCTAATGTTTCTCTCCTCTTCTGAGAGTGCACCTTGATTTTCCTTGTCACCAAAGAAACTTTGTATGGTCCTCACCTTTCTCTGTCTGCTCATCTTGCCTGTCTTTTACTTGACTTTTACCTCCTTAAAGTGGAACACTCTTTCCAGGCTGCACTGTCCCAAGCTTCAGGGGGTCCCAGGTGCTATGACTTAAGGAGGGGCAGGTTCTTCACTCACCTGACCTTTTCCCTTGTTCGGTAGATTACCCCAGGCCAACTTACTAATTAATCAGACAGCAAAACTTTGTGTGCTGTGGTTGTTAGCTCCCAATGAGACTTCAGGGGCCCCACTGGGGCCATTGCTACTCAAGCCTACTTTCTGGCTCCCAGCAGGAGTGAAACACCCAAGTTCCACCTCAGCACCAGCAAATACCCCTGTAATCTCCCCTCTGCCAACTGCTCAGCTCTTTCACCAGACTGTGAACTTAGTTCCAGATGACACTGGTGCTGTAGTTAATTAAGATGCTCCAGGGGTCTCTTTCCCTGCCTCAGTCTGCCTGGGACTGGATCTCTGTCAGCATGACTATGGCATTGGACTCCATTACTGTCCAAGCACAGCAGCCCCTTCCTGTTGACCTTGTAAGCTGTCTTTGGCTGGAAATTTACGTCAGCCTATTCTTTTTCTGTGTTTTGCTGCTCCAGGAATTGTCCTATGGCATTATTAAGAGGTTTTTTGAAGAAATTGTGTTGTGAGTTCCAAAAGCTCACTGCCTAAAATAATCATTTAAATAGCACCTCAGACACTGTGCTATGCACCCTTTACAAATATTATCTCATTGAATCCTTACAACAATCCTGGGAGGAAGGTGCTATTATTGTCCCCATTACACAGTTGAGGAAATAGGCTGAAAGAGGTGAAGGGACTTTCTAGGGGTCACACAGTAAGTGTCCAAGTCTGGATTTGAATTCAGTATTTCTCGACTCAAATCCCAGCACTCTTATCAACTGCACCACCAATATTTCTCTCTATTGGAGATTGGCACCTGCTCTGAAATTTACAATCTTAAAAAATTGTCTCAGTCCCTCAGATTTTAAATGCCCTATAATAGCCACTTTCCCCTCTTCTCCCCATCCTGACTCCTTGGTGTGTCAATTGAAGTCTACACTGTCTTCTTCTTTTGAATTCCAATCCCCTTATCATATTGCTGATTAAACTTAGCCAAGCCTCACCCTTGGATTACTCACACCATTCATTGCCTTTACTCATATACACATGCTCCTGAAGAAAGATAGAGAAAATGATGCAGATGTTGTGACTGGTTCCACTACAAATTTGCATTGTATAACCTTAGCGGGGACCTCAATACAGCTAGGAAATCATACTATATCTATCTTATTAACTCACTATCCCACACTCCACAGCAGCTCTTCCAAATCTTTTCATGTCTCTTCAAGCCTCTCATGGCTCCTCCTCCCTTTACTCTCTCAGCTGATAACTTTGCTTCATATTTTAAAAAAATGAAGCCATTCACCATGAGCTTCTGCTTTTTGCCTCTTCCTCATCTCTCATCACTCAGTTGCATTTTTTACTTTCTCCTCTTTCATCCCTATCTCACAAGATGAAGTTGTCTTAATCCTTACAAATGCTCACCCCTCTACTTGTGATTCCATTCCACCAAGTCTCCTCCACTCTGTCATCCTCACACTCTCACTTATTTTATTTTTAATTTAATATTTATTTTAAACATTCTTTTCCTTTTAAGTTTTTAGTTTCAAATCCTCTCCCTCCCTCCAAGCTCCTCCATCCACCGAGAAGACATTGAAAATTATAGAAATTGTCCATGTGCAATCATGCAAAAGATAGTTCCATGTTAGCCATATTGCCAAAAAAAAGCAAAAAAGTGATAAAATTATACTTTGATTTGCAATTAGAGTTCATCAGTTCTCTCTATGGAGGTAAATAGAACTTTTTCTTCATGGGTTCTTTGGAATTGTCTTGGATCATTGTATTGATCATCACAAAATTGCTTTTCCTGTGCACATTGATTTCCTGGTTCTTCTCAGCTGAATTTATATCATTTTATAGAGATCTAGCCATGTTGTGTTTGTTTCTGAAACCATCCCCCTCATAATTTCTTGTAGCACAATAGTACTCCATAACAATAATATGCCAATAGTTGTTCAGCCATTCCCCAATTGATAAGCAACCCCCTGATTTCCAATTCTTTGCCATCAGAAAAAAAAAGAGTTAATAAAAGTATTTTTGTACATTTAGGTCCTTTTCCTTTTCTTTTCATTCCTTTGGGATACAAACCTAGTAGTAATATTGTTGTGTTGAAGGGTATGCACATTTTTATATCCCTGTGGGCTTAGCTACTTTTTTTTTCTCCACAATTGTTGGACCAGTTCAGATCTCTACCAACAGTTCAATAGTGTACCTATTTTCCCTCATCCCCTCCAGCATGTGTCATTTCTGATAGGTGTGAGGTGGTACCTCAGAGTTGTTTTAATTTGCTTTTCTCCAATCAACAGTGATTTAGAGCATTTTTATATGACTATCAATAACTTGGATTTCATCTTCTGAAAACTATTTCCATAGCTTTTGATTTTTTGTCAATTGGGGAAAGATTCTTATTTTTAATAAATTTTATGCTTATGTATATTTAAGAACTGAGGTCTAAATCAGAGAAACATCCTGTTTTTTTTAAATACTACTTCATTGTCTGTGGTAACTTTTAACAAAATAAAGTTTCTCTGATTATCTCTTTCAGTTAAGGTATGTTTTTACTTTTTTTGAGATCATGATTGCTAATCCTGCCTTTTTTACTTCAGCTGAAGCATATTAGATTCTGCTCCAGCCCTATATATTAACTGGGTGTGTCTTTCTGTTTCAAGTGTTTCTTTCCTAAACAACATATTGTTGGATTCTAGTTTCTAATCCTTTCTGCTGCTTCCATTTTATGGGTGAGCTCATCCCATTCATATTCACAATTATGATTACTGTGTAGTCTCCTCTATCACATTTCCTTCTGTTTGCCCCCTCCATCTCTCTCTCTCTCTCTCTCTCTCGCTCTCTCTCGCTCTCGCTCTCGCTCTCTCCCTCTCTCTCTCCTTCCCTCCCTCCCTTCTAACCACTGCTTCCCTTAATCTGCCCTCCTTTATATCATCTTCCCCACCTTTCTCTTATCTACTTCTTCTCCTGATTCCCTATTGGGTAAGATAGATTTCTATATCTAGCTGAGTGTGTTTATAATTCCAATCCTCTGTTGATTATTTCCTATTTATCCTGTATGTAGTTTGTCCATATTCATTTATATATTGTCTCCTCCATTAAATTGTAAACTCTTGGAAAGGGGGGATTATCCATTTTTTTTGTTTGTTTTGTTTTGTTTTATCATCAGCACTTAGCACAGTGCCTGGAACAAAATAGGTGTTTAATAAATGTTTGTTTATTCATTGGTAATTTTAACAACAAATGTATTCTGACATAATTAATGACATACAAAATTTCTACTGTCCTGGATACTAATTAGTCATCAATAGCAAGAAGCTGATGCCCGTGCTGGTAATTAGCATTGCTTTTTGAGGGACAAACCAAGAATATCAAGGATCAGGTGGGAAAATGATGACTGTGATTCCCAGCTCCCAAAAAATAGAAAAAAGACTACCATTTCTACATATGTGATGGGAGAAAGGTATTTTTTTAAATGAAATTCTGCTCCAATGCTGGGTTTTACCTCTTTCTTAACAGTGTTTATGATATTTTATGGAGAATTATAAGAGCTCTGGGGCAATCTGAATTTCCAGGATTTATTGAGAATTAAAAATAAACAAATAGAAAGAGGCCCAGAGTATTTTTCTCTAGTCTCAGGGTTACTTGAGAGGCAGCTGTGGAACTGGAGATAGAGTGGCAGCCTCAGAGCAGGAAAAACCCAGATTCAAGTTCTGCCTTTGACATACTGGCTATGTGAAATAGTGCCATTGTTAATGTCTCAATCCTTTAATCAATTCAGAAAGACTATAATTTGCAGATAAAATGTGGATCTGCTTTAGCAGGGGGAGTTTCCCAATCTGGGAGTTCTGTATTTCGATGAAATCATCAGTGTAGTTCCTATTCCAATCTACAATTCAATAAAAGATAAAAGTCTATAGTGTGATATGGGGGATGATGGTGCATATACTCTGAGAAAGAAAGAAAAATAAGGTTTGGTAGCAGAAAAAATATTTCTAAGAATCTGAATTACCTAAAAGTGAATGGCCTCTGCAGGGGATGGTTTCCCTTTCATTGGAAGTATTCAAGCAAAGATTTGACCACTATCTGTCATGTACTAAAATGAGGACCGTTTTCCAGGAAGGGTAGGAATAGATAGCTATCGAGGTCCTTTTCAATGAGGAACTTATTATGATTTTATTTCTGAGTCTGGGGAGCCAGCTCAGAACATTTTTCATTTGTCCTTTTGATTCCTATAGTTAAGAGGGCTAACCATAGGTTCAGTGTATTAGAGTCAAGTTTCT
Source organism: Dromiciops gliroides (assembly GCF_019393635.1). Taxonomy (NCBI): domain Eukaryota; kingdom Metazoa; phylum Chordata; class Mammalia; order Microbiotheria; family Microbiotheriidae; genus Dromiciops; species Dromiciops gliroides. The sequence goes on from NC_057861.1 coordinate 345,325,916, forward strand.
GTGAGCTCATGATGATGGAAAGAATGTGAAAAGAAGAGTTCAAGGATGAAGGGACAGTTGTTAATAATTGATCAGGATGTGGTCTATCCCCACTCTATTGAAATGTTGCTTCTGAACTAGTGCCATTTATAAATTCAATCAGGTCCTTAGGGATCAATACCACCTGCATTAATGTCCCCTGCTTATTCTATCTTCTCCTTCCCCACCTGTCCAGTATCCCTGGAGTGTAGAGACTAAACACCATACCAATGACACTCCAGAGGGTCCTAGAGGCCATGATGAAAATGGGAAGGGAAATGAAGAGAAAAAGAAACTAAGGAGTGATGAGATTAAACTGGATGTGGATGCTAGCTTTGAAAGATGTAGTAAGGGGCTGGGCTGGGCAGGAAAGGAAAGGAAGGTTTTTGCCCTCAGGAAATAAAGTATGTAAATAAATGGGATTAGGAGAGCTAGAGGTACAAGTTTACTAACAATAGGAACCAGTGATTGATCTTCTGATTTCCAGGGTTTGGGGATGATGAAAAGTGACATTAGTGTGGTGTTTTCTCTTGACACTCCAGGGATACTGGGCATGTGGGAGAAGAGAAGATGGAGCCAATAGACAGGAGGAATTAGAACAGCTGATATGGATCTCTAGGGACCTGACTAAATTTACACATGGCACTAATTCAGAAGTTAAGCTTTCAATATGGGAAGTATGGACCATACCAGAAGATATTCTACCAATGGAGGATATACTTGGCTCTTTCTTAGGCCTAATATCTTAGATGATAGTACTTTTTTTGCTCTGTTGTCTGAGACCCCGGTCTGGACATTGCTAAGTGCTTACCTGTCTCAAATTTTCTGCCCCAAGGCAAAAATACTAGCCATAAGAGGCTCTATGTTTCTGACTGAGAATTGAAGGGGGAGAGGGAAGGTAAGGAGAGGAAGGAGAGTCCAACCAGATTTTTTAAACTAATAGTTGAGGAAATTTAGGCCTAGAAAAGTATAGTGACTCAAACATAATCATAAAGCTACATAGCTAGTTAGTAGCAGGATCCCTGTAAAGTGGGTTTGTTAGTAGTAATTCCTTGAGATTATCCAGGACTATGTCTTATTCTATTTGTAGCCCCAATTCTACAATGCTTAATCTAGTGTTTGCAAAATAAGATGCAATTAGAACATGTTTTGTTTTGTTTTGTTTCATTGAATTTAGTTCCAGGCACCACATTTTAGACAAGTTATTGACATGTTGGAGAATCCCAAAAAGCATTGAATTGGATCATGCAGGAGCTAAAAAAAACTGGGCAATATAATTATTAGTTGAAGAAAATGTTGAACTTTAGGGGATTATGTTGGGAAAGTGTCATAATTTCTGCCTTCTAATATTTGAAGAACTATCACATAGAAAAGAATTAAGATTTATTTTGTTTAGTGAAAGTGGGAAGAGCTAGGACCAATGGGTAAAAATGAAAGAGAAAAGCAATTTTGGCTCAAGATAAATAAGAATATCTTAATAATTAGAGATGTTTAAAAATAGAAATTAATCAACTCGTTATTTATTGAGTTCAATATCACTGGAAATGTTCAAGCCAGGCCTGGATAACTACTTGTCAAAGGTAATATAGTCATTGGGAAAGAGGCTAAACCAGATAACATCTAGCTTCTTTTCTAACTTTAGAATTCTAAGTTTTAAGTAACAATTTGTCTCCTTTGAATTGTTCCTTTGCCTAAGAAACCCAGTTCATTGGAATTAACAGTCAGCATTTTTAAAAATTATACCACAACAACAACCTCGAAATCATCATTGGTGATTAAGAGGCCAAAATTTGCAATACACTAATTTTAATTGACCTTTATTGTTACTACAAATGTAATTTTTAAAAAAATGCAGTGAAATATTATTTTGAAATCCACCCTTTAAGATGTCAAAAATGCCCCATTAAGCATTGCTTCTTGACATTTAAAGAACCTTCTTTCTTCTAACCCTTTTCCCCCTCCCATCAACAAATATGGGCAGCCCCTAAGGATAATTAAAAATATATAACTCTAATCCCTGTAAAGTGGGTTTGTATTTTGAGGTAGAAGGGTGGGACAGAGGAAGTCAATGGGAGAAGTGGGTCAGGTAGAGAAAGAATAAGAAGAATAGGTCTGGACATGTTATCCAAATAACAAAACCTTTGCCATGAGTTTCCTCATCTTTTAAGAGGGGAACAAAAGTTCATGCATGACTTGAACCAGAGTTTCATTTAAAGTACTCAGTACCAGCTAGAAAGAGAAGAAAACAGCAAGGCAAGGAAGGAAGAGAAGAAAAAAAGGGTGAGGAAAAGAAGGGAAAGGGAGGAAAGAAAGGAGGGAGGGATGAAAAGAGAGAGGGTGCTCTTATCTGCATTTTATAGTAGAAGAAACTGAGGCAGGTAGAGGTTAAGTGATTTACTCAAGATCACACAGCAAATATCTAAAGCTGAATTTTAACTTCTTTTGATTTAATCCTTCTGCATTTCAACATCTTGACCCAAATTAAAGATTTACTGGAGAAAAGATTTAGATCTTAGAAGATCTTAGAGATCATCTAGGCTAATTCTCTTATTTTACAAGTAAGAAAACTGAAACCTAGAAAAGTTAAGAACTTTATCAAAAATCACATAGACAGTAAGCAGCAGAAACAGTTGTCCATGTTACAAATTGATTGTCTTTCCACTGTGTCATTATTACCTTCTTTTTGTTCACACTATTTTTATATTTGTTTTCTACTGAAAGAACTTCCATTTTTCAAAGGACATTTTCTTTCCATTCAACTGGCATAGTTTCCATCACATTGCCTTTTGTTCCATTAGGGAAAACAAACTGCATTTTGCATAGATCTGATTAGTGCTAGAAGAAATAAAAACATGGTATAATTCCTTTAGATCATTTTAGCATACCCCTCCTCAAGCATACTTGCTACAACTGAGTTTTCCAGTTTCTTGTGGTTCTTGCTGATAAGGTCAGCTACCTGTGGTTCCAACATTTGTAAGAGCAAGTCAATATCCCAGGGTTCCCGGTCAGGAAAGGTTCTTGAGCAGATCATTTTTAGAGGAAGTTCTTCCAACTTGAAGGAGTTTTCCTCCATTTTCTGGGGATTTCCAGACATTTTTCATCCTCTCTGGTGTTACTTGTTCAGGTATACTTGATCTTCATTTTCCTGCTCCATTAGCCAAAGGAACCATGTTATCAGTGTTCTTATTGAAATGACCATGTATGGAAATAATTATAAAAGGAAAAGTTTTATGGTAACAAAGTCAGAGGTACAAATGCTTGTACCTCTAACTTTGATATTGAAGATATGATGAAAGTAGGCAGAAATTAACAGCCTCACCATTTGATTCTGTTAGTGCTGAATCAACAGTCCCAAACTGAGGTATGCTGCAGATGCCGTTAATATCAATTGTATGTAGAAACATCCTGGACACTACCCCAGAACTAAGCTCACCAACTGCTCCCTTATGGGGAGAAGAGTTTATATCCCCTGAAAGTTAGATGGAAAAGTACTGCACAGTGTTTCACTGAGGGCAATATGATATAAAGCTTCCCACAGGATGGAAAAGCACATCCAGACATCATGACCTTGGCTATGAACTTATAGTTGTCTCATGAAATGACAACCAACCCAGCTTTGAGCAATAGCCTTAAGGGAAGGGGACACAACAATGCAGGATCCAGGTAGAAGAGGTATTTCTCTGCCTTATCTCTCAATGTTGAAAGTGGGTTAGGAGCTAACAGGCTTGATTCCTGTGAAATAGAAAAATAAGCAGAAAATCAAAATATTCAGCTTCAGCTTACATGTATTTATCTCTTCAAACGTATTCCTTTTTCCCTTCTGGTAGAATGTAAATTCCTTGAAAACAGAAGCCATTTTTCCCTTTATTTTCATATTACCAGCACCTCACCTAGCACAATGTTTTCCTGAAATATAGTAGGGATTTAATAAATACTAATTGTATTCCTTTATTAAGCAAACAAAGGAAAGTACCCATTCAAAAGGAAATCAGAATTTTTTATAGAAAATAATCCTATGGTAAAAATTAAGTACTTATAATTATACACCCAGCTATTGAAAATGAATGTTATTGTTTGCCCCAACTAATTTAATCAGAAGGGTCACAAATGAGATCCTTTATTTTAATGACCAATGTTTTTTATCAAAAATAAAAAGATAATCCTTATCTGACAAAGTAATCTTCCTGATGTGTTAACCATATCAGTCTCTTGCTCAAAAAACAAAACAAAACAAAAAGTTAGTGACTCACAGTTGCCTCTGGGACAAAATAGAAACTCCTCCAGCTGTTATTTAAAACCCTGCACTCCCACCTATTATAGTGTGGGGTCATGGGGGGGGGTTATATTTTTTGCTTTGCCAAAGTAGATGATGTGTGTCCACATGAATTTGTTAAATGTGGCTCACAGGGAGGCAAGAACTGACATCTCTAGAATCTCCTTCCCCACCCTTCTCCAAGGGAAACTTTGATTCATGCCAGGAGGGCAAGCAGGTTAGGGCAAGAGGTTGACTACTCTGCTTTCTTCAGAGAAAGAAGGTGCAAGGCTAGAATTTGCTCCTTTTGAATATTGTTTGTATAGAGGTAATAATTTTTTGGAGCCTAGCTACACTCTTTTTTCCCCCTTTTTTCTTTTTGGCCGGGCAATGAGGGTTAAGTGACTTGCCCAGGGTCCCACAGATAGTAAGCATCAAGTATCTCAGGCTGGATTTGAACTCAGGTCCTCCTGAATCCAGGGCCAGTGCTTTATCCACTTCATCACCTACCTGCCCCACCCCTCCACTACAATCTTGATTACTCTCCCTTAATGGGGAAGGAGTGACTCAAGCTATGCATCTAAGGCTTGATTCCATTCCCACTAAATGATAGTTCAACAATGAAGAGAGAGTGTGAATAGTGAATAAACTCATTTATCCAAGTTGATAGCAAAACAAATTAAAAAAAACTATACATAGGAGAATATATTGTTCTGTTCTGTTATATTATATTGTATTATATTATACATATTTTCATTATTATGTACTATGTAATATATTCTATTTGTAAACCAAACAACATACAGAGTAAATAAGCTGAAATCAGGATAAATCAGTCCAATGAAGAAGGTCCCAGATCTTATCCAAGTTGAAATTCCCTGAAGTCTATAGTGTAGGGAGCTGGGAATAGGGACAGAATACTTGAATCCTCTATATCTTCACTTCTTTCTCAAGTTTTACTCTCCCTTCAGTGACCTGAAGAGAGTGTGGAAAGGTTTGTTCTCTCTCAGATGAAAGGCAAAAGATCCAGATCTCTATTATCTCTAGCTCTCGCCAACAATTCACACAGGCATAGAGGACCAAACAATGAATCCCCCCAACGCCCCCAACAAGGATAGTGCCATGCAAATGGCCCTTTGAGCCACGGGTTGCACTACCTTTTATTCTAATTACACAAGACTTCTTTTACTCATTCTATGTTGTAGCCAAACTGGACTATTAACCATTCTTCAAACTTTACTCTCTTCTGCCTACCTTCATGCATTCATAAAGTAATTCATAAATCCTGAAACAAACTTGCTTTTCATCTCTATTTTTCATGATCCTTCTCTGCCTTCAAGACTAAACCTATGTGCTTTATAGTCAATATTAATAATTAGAGCAGTAGGAGGCAGAGCCAAGATGGTGGAGGAGAGACTGTGATTCCTACAAGCTCTAGATAAACCTGTCCACTCACTCCCAAATAATGTGGTCAAAAACAAAAACAAAAAAGCCAGAGCAGCCTAATACACATAAGAACAGAGCGAGACTATTTTTCAGCAAAAGAGGGCAATTGTAATCACCTACTGATCAGGTTGAACAGCTCAGCATGCAGTCTGAACCCAGCCAGGACCAGACAGTGCTTCCAGCACTAATCAGAGTCTTCAAAGCCAGCAGCTTCTGAGGCTCTGATCATGGACTGGTGAGGGGGTCCCGAGATAGGCCGGGGTGAAGTGGAGGCAGTCTCTACTCAAGTTGGGGTGAAGCGGCCTGGTTCTGAACCTGTGGGCTGAATTGAGTGGTGGTGGCGCAGTGGGGGAGGGGCACAGGCATGCCAAACTTCCAACCATCTTGAATCAGAGTTCAATCAGACTTCTGTTTCCAGGTCAAAAGAGAAATTGGGTATGGTTACTCACAGGCTAGGCAGGCTGAGAAGAAGCCCAATCACCCCCTAGGCCATGCTATAGCTCAAACAGTGTGTCCTGGAAGCAGCGCTAAACTTTAAGAAGGAGTTAAAAGCCAAGAAATATCTGGCCAAGATGAGTAAGCAGAGAAAGCAGAAGACCATTGAAAACTTCTTTGAGGGAAAGGTAGACCACAATACAACCTCAGAAGAAGAAGATGATAACAGGGTCAAAGCTCAAACATTCAAAGCTTTCAAGAAAAATATGAATTGGTCTCAGGCCATGGAAGCTCTTCAAAAGGGGCTTTGAAGAGAAAGTAGGAGAGATAGAAAGAAGATTTAGAGAGATGGAGGAAAGAATGGAAAGAGAAAAGAGAGCAATGAAGGAAAGTCATGAGAAAAAAGTCAACAGTTTGAAAAGCCAAATGGGAAAAGAAATAGAAAAGCTCTCTCAAGAAAATAATTGCCTAAGAATTAGGAATGAACAAATGGAAGCTAGTGACCTTATGAGAAATCAAGAGACAGTAAAGCAAATCCAACTGAATAAAAAAATAGAGGACAATATGAAATATCTCCTTGGAAAAACAGCTGACCTGGAAAACAGATCCAGGATAGATAATTTGAAAATCATTAGACTACCTGAAAACCATGACCAAAATAAGAGCTTAAAAACCATCCTCCAAGAGATTGTCAGGGAAAATTGCCCTGATATTCTGGAAGCAGAAGGCAAAATAGAAATTGAAAGAATCCACCTATCACCTCCTAAAAGAGATGCCAAAAGGAAAACCTCCAGTAATATCATAGCCAAATTCCAGAGCTCCCACATCAAGGAGAAAATATTTCAAGCAGCTTGAAAAAAGGAATTCAAATACTGTGGAGCTCCAATAAGGCTAAAACAGAATCTAGCAGAATCTACATTAAAGGACCGGAGGGCATGGTGTATTATATTCCAGAGGGCAAAGGAACTGGAACTACAGAGAAGAATCACCTACCCAGAAAAACTGCATATACTCTTTCAGAGGAAAAAGTGGGACTTCAATGAAAAAGTACTTTTAGGCATTTGTGATGAAAAGACCTTAACTGAATAGAAAATCTGACTTTCAAATACAAGACCCTGGAGAAGCATAAAAAGGTAAACAGGAAAAAGACTTCATGAGGGATATTAGAAGATAAAATTATTTACATTCCTACATGGGAAGATAATACTTCAAACTCATACGAACTTTCTCAGTGAGGAATTCACAGAAGGCACAGGTTTGAACTGAATATGAAGGGATGATATCTATAAAGCATTTATGTTTTGTTCTTTGTGAGGCAAACAGGGTGGGTTGTCTTGTGTCTGGGACTGGATTTGGGCTTGGGGCCTCCTGGGTCCAGGGCTGGTGCTTTGTCCACTGTGCTACCTAGCTAATCCATGATGACATCTATAAAATAGGGTTAAGGTGTAGGAGGAATAGACTGGGGTAAGAGGAAGGGGAGAGATAGTCTGGGGAGAAATAGGTCACATGAAGGAAATAAGAAAAAAGCTTATGGGGGAGGGGAAGAGGGAAAATGAGTGGGGAAGTGAGTTAACCTTAATATCATCAGAATTGGCTCAAAGAGGGAATAACATACATACTCAAGTAGGTATAGTAATATATTTTTTTCCCTGAGGGAGGGGAAGGATTGAAGGGCAGATTGGGGGAGAGAGCAGTAAGAAGCAAAACACTTTCGAGTAAGGTGAAGATGTTCTGCATTACTACACAAGTATGACATGTTGAATTGCTTGATTTCATAGGGAGGGTTGAGGAGGGAGGGAGGAAGAAAAATTTAGAACACATAATTAGCTCAAAGACCTTAATCTCTTCAGCATGGGCTCAAGGAGGGAATAACATTCACACCCAATTGGTAGGCATAATCTATTTAACCCTACAGGAAAGTAGAAGGGGAAGAGGATAAGGAGGTAAGGGTGAAAAAGGGAGTGCAGAGCGGGGAGGGGACAGTCAGAAGTAAAACACTTTTGAGGAGGAATAGGTTCAAAGAAGATAAAAAATAGAGTAAATATCAATGGAAGGGAATAGGATGGTGGGAAATAGTTATCATGATTGATTATAATGGCAAAACATATGGTACCTACTTTACTTGGCTAATATGTAGAAAATTCTTTGTCAAATTTCAGGTACTATATACAGGTTATGATGAACAGGATACTATCAGAAAATCCTGGAAAGACCTACATGAACTGAAACAGAGTGAAATATACTGTATACAAAATAACAGTAATAGTGTAAGATGATCTGCTAGGAAGCATATGGTTATTTTCTTTTCTTTCCTTTTTCTTTTTTCTTTTTCTTTTTGGCAGGGCAATGAGGGTTAAGTGACTTGCCCAGAGTCACACAGTTAGTAAGGGTCAAGTGTCTGATGCCAGATTTGAACTCAGGTCCTCCTGAATCCAGGGCTGATGCTTTATCCACTGCTCTACCTAGCTGCCCCTGTATGTGGTTATTTTCAGCAAGGCAATGATCCAATATAATCCTGAAGAACTTATGAAAATTGCAATCCATCTACAGAGAAAGAACTGATAGTATCTGAAAACAGATGGAAACAAATTTAATTTTTTGTTTGTTTGTTTTTGACAATTCCTTAATTTGAAGTTTTGTTTTTTGACTTTTTTCTCTCACAACCTAGCTAATGTGGGAATGTTTTCCTTGACTACTCATGTATAACTTATTTTGAATTGCTTGAGTTCTTGTGGGTGGGGGGTGGGAAGGGAGGGAGGATGAGAAGTTGAAACACAAAGTTTTAAAAAATTTATTACATTAGGGTTTGCAAAATACTTTTCTTTTAACAACCCAATAATGTGGATAGGAAGAAAATTAATATCCTTATTTTATAGATGCGACTGAGGCTTAGAAATTTTAAGTGGTTTTTTCCTAGTGGCACAATTTGTTAGTAAAGTAGCTGGATTTGAATCTAAGTCTCTTGATCCAAAATAGTACCAATATATATGTAACAATACATAGTAACAAAATGTTCAATCACATATACCAAACTATCCATGAAATTTAATGAGATCACCACACTTGTTAGCACTCTGCACCTACTCGATTTATATAATATAGATTTTGTTTGGAATTTAAATGATTCTTATACAGTTCAATTTGAAAAATCCATAATATTCCATGTTGTTACTTTTTCACATTTATTTATTTTAGTTTTAATTTATAGAATATATAGGATAATACAAGCATTTCCATAATGTAGTATAATAAAAAATATTGTTGTACATGAAAATGCAAATCTATTATGTATAAACTACTATTCCTTTTAAATATATAATAAAGTAATCATTTAAATTTCTTTTTTCTCTTTTCTTTCCCCCCTCCCCCTCTAGGCTCCCATTAAACACAGAGGATGTGTGTGTGTACACACACACACACACACACACACACACACACACACACACACACACATATATATATATATATATATATATATATATATATATATACTTATTCTATACAAACTTTTATGTATTAGTTCTTTCTGTGGATAGCAACTTTCTCCATATGTCCTTTACAGTTAATATGGACATTTATAATAGTCAAAATAACTTACTCACTCAATGTCATTCTTACAACAATATTGCTATTATTGTATACAATGTTCTCTTGATTCTGCTCATTTCCTTATTTCATTCTAGTCCTTCCATGTTTTTTCTAAGATCACAATCATATGCAACAAGTTGTTCAGCCTTTCCCCAATTGATGTGCAAGTCTGCAATTTCCAGTTCTTTGCCACCACAAAGAGAGCGGCTATACACATTTTAGAACATATAGGTTCTTTTCATTTTTCCCTAATCATCTTTGGAAATAGACCCAAGTAGTGTTATTGCAGGAAAAAGATACAAAGTATAGCACAAGAGAAGGGATTTAGGGTAGGAAAACCAGAAATTAGTAAGATGCCAGAAAAAACGAAAGCAATCAATACAAATAGAGTTGTCTCACTATTCATGGTGAGAATATTATTACCAGGGGCCCCCTGCTGAGAAAGCATGGGTTGGCCTTTATAAGGTAATTGTATACTTAGCTTTAAAAAGTTATTATTTGGAATTATTGCATATGGTATATTATATTCTGAGTCAAAGCAAATTCACATTTTTTGCTGTCATCATTATTCTCAGTTATTAAATCCATATGAAACTTGGATTATGAGAATTTACCATTTGAGACATTAATTGCCTTTATTCTGAGTTATCAGATCAGAGCAGCCAAGATGCCAGCCATCCATGAGAGGAATAGATACAAGAGCAGGCATTGAACTGTAACAGAAGGGGAAACACACATGAAGTCCAGGTACTGCACTCACTGCCTTCGGGAAGGCCAAGAGAACAGCTATTGGGCAAGAGTTGGATTCTCTTGGTTTAATTTTCCCCCCACATAGCACTGGATGACATGGCTATGCTATTTCATTCTATACCTGACTTTGATTCCCCCTCCTATATTCCTGATGCCATGGACATCTTAATCCTATGCATCTGATTAAGCCTGACACAGTTTCCCCTCAACATACTGCATTGGCTGTCTGCAGAGCCATGAAGTTTGACAATGCTCATTTCTCTTCCTTCTTGGTTGTTTTATGGTAATGCCATAATTATCTCAAATGTCATGATGGATACAATGTTGAATTTGGCCTTGGCATCTGTTACCAGTTATATTAGATTCTTTACTTTCCCATAGTGGCATGAGGTTAATTAGGCAAATTATGCAAAAAGTAATGAGACAAATATAAAAAAAAAATTTCTTAATTAATATCACAATGGTCTTCTCAATTTATTCCCCACAGGGGGGTTTACAGTAATATTAAGTTTAAAAAAATTCAAATTTTGTTCTTAGTATATCTCTAAAAGATTTTGAATTTCTTTAGACATGTTTTTGAGAACTCTCATTGTTTGATTTGGTTATTGGCAAAGCTATTTAAAGTTGTGTTAAGATCAATTTTGTAGGAAATTTTTCAGCTGAGGAGACTTTCTAGCTGATCATCAGTATTTGAAACACCTGAGAGACTTTTTTTTTTTACAACCAAACCTGAGACCATGCCCAGGATCTAGAGCCAGAATCCAGATGTTAAGGGCTAAAATTCTAGCTATACTGTCTAAAATATCTAATGAGTGGTCGCCAATAAATTATAAGCTTTAGCAAGAGTTAGACTTTTAAGCATTTATTAAGGAGAATAAGAATTTGGTAAAGAGAGAAAGGCCTACATTCATCTATCTATTAGAGGGAGAGCACATTTCTATCTCTGCTCTCCACCAGAGTCCAAAAGAAAAGAGAGAGACAGAGCGCCAGTCTCTTCCTTCTTCCTCCCACTAGCCAATGTCACTTCCTGACACCGAAGAAAAGACACATGTTCTTGCCCTCAAAGACCTTCCTTTCATGGTGGAACTTTTCTACAGTAAGCCTCCAGCAGGTGGCATCATTCCAATCTTTTACAGAGCTATACCCAGAGGATACCCAAGAATCATCTGAGAAAAGACATCTAAAGACTTAAATGGACATTGTCCTGTTTTCCTTTTCCTATTGCATACACTATTTGTAATGTCTTCCTACTAAAGGGGAGTGCCCCTCTAGTTTTTGCCAATGTGTCACTCAATTTCTTTTCTCTCTCTTCATTCCCTTTAACGTTGTTTAACTATAAGTATCTGTGAAGTTATTACTTCATTTAAGGAAAGCTTGTTTCTTAATGAAGCACATGGGAGAGTGTGAGAATATAATTACCAGGGACACCCTCCTGAGAGAGCATTGGTTGGCCTTTCTAAGGTCAATTCAGCATCCAGAAGTTACCTCACAAAACATGAAACCACCCTCAACCAATAAGCCTGAAGCAGGTATAAGGATTACCTTTTCTGGGGTAGGCAGAAAGTGCTCTTCTTTTTTTCAGTTGGTGGCTGGAACCTTGCGGTGGTGGCAGAAGAACCAGGCCAGGTTGAAGTCTGATCTCTCCTCTAGGGTAGATAGGTTTTCCTATTTTTTCAGAGACATGTTCTCTCTTTGCTAATCTCTAATATACTTTAATAAATGCTTAATGCCTAAACTGTTGCTGAAGCTTCTAATTTATAAATAAATCCTAGCTAGCTTTCCCCACACTGGGGACAAGTAAGGTGACCACACACATTTAGTTTTACCCATCACACTACTTAATTTGATTAATTGATTTGTCCTTTTATGGTCCTTGGTAGGTCAGCTATCACCATCTTCCCCAATGCCCTACTACCCTTATTTCCCTGAAAGTAGGATCATCTTAGATGATTCCCATCTTGGAGTAAGGAGGATAAATCAATGTAGCTGTAATGGCCTGGGGTTCATTAAAACAATATACTTCGGGGGCAGCTAGGTGGCGCAGTGGATAAAGCACCGGCCCTGGATTCAGGAGTACCTGAGTTCAAATCTGACCTCGGACACTTGACACTTACTAGCTGTGTGACCCTGGGCAAGTCACTTAACCCCCATTGCCCCACCAAAAAAAAAAAAAAAAAATATATATATATATATATATATATATATATATATACTTCATTATAACTGACAACTGTAAATACAATGCCTTTGAATTTCAAATTATATCATCTTTTGAGTGACTCCTGAACTGACAGAGGTGTTATTCATTATATACATTAACACTCATTTCATATATATATATGTGTGTGTGTGTGTGTGTGTGTGTATATATAGACAAAGCATTTTTCTAGGGCCACCTAGCTGCCCCAATATGTTACTTTTTTATAATTATTTTACTTAATTCATTTATCTCTTTAGTCAGATTCTATGAAATTTGAATGACTAAAGCAAAAAAGCAGGACTTAGAAAGAATAGAAAAATGTTCTACTTTGGAGGGGAATCAAAATTGACTCTTTTTTTTTTTTTAAGTGAGGCAATTGGGGTTAAGTGATGTGCCCAGGGTCACACAGCTAGTAAGTGTTAAGTGTATAAGGCCAGATTTGAACTCAGGTACTCCTGATTCCAGGGCCGGTGCTCTATCCACTGCTCCACCTAGCTGCCCCAGATTGACTCTTAATAGAAGATAGACCCTGGAATGGGTTTGGGGAATGTGGGGGGAAATGGAATACCAGTTGATTAATGTCAATATACCCTTGAGAACCTATATACAAGACCCAAACACTTATTCTATTGTATGAACATAGTTTCTGGCACCTTCATCTGATCAGAGAATTATCACTTGTAAAAAGCTAAGGATTTTTTTTAAAGATTGCCATTAACATTTTATCTCAAGATTCTAAATGGAAATATTAAAATAGAGATCAAAGGACCATTCAAAATTAAAATTGTATTTGAAAAGAGAATTAGAGAAAAACTGTAAATGCATAGGATCCAATAGAAACAACAATTTGATATGTGAATACTTGTGTGCTTAATAATAATGAAATTTATTGTCCACTGATAGTAATTGGTTCAGAAAAATATACAGGACATGAGGTTATCCCCTCAGTAATGCCTTCTGTGTGGAAATTATATGTACTCAATTCAATTCAACAAAAACATTAAGCACTTCCTCTATGCAAGGTATCATGTCTTACACAATAACAATAAATTTACTGATACAATGAAAGTGCCAATTAAATAATTTATAATGCTTATTATACAAATTGCTAGTCCGCTTTCATTGGGGAATAACCACACTATGCTTGGCTAAATGTTTCTTTAGATTTTATGCATTCTCTTTAAAATGAAGTATTTGCTGACCAGCTGGAACCAATCGTTACTTCGATTCTAATGTATTTTGGAAAATACATATATATGAAAAACATTTATGGAAAATTATATTATATTAGAGATAGGAATGAGATATATATCCTAATTCTCTCCAAATTAGGTAGAAATAGAGATAATTTCATGTAAATATTATCTCAAGAACCTAGAATTCTATAGGTTACCATGTACAGTAATGCACTGAAACATGGCTATAGCTGTTTTATATTTGGAAGGGTACTATATCAAAATTCAGGTCAAGATTCAAGCTCTGTGACATCAGATAACTAGCTATAAATATCAGGTTTTTATATAAAATAATAATATTTATAATATATACCTTTCAGAATTGTTATGAGGGAAGACGGTAAAGTATAGGCAGCAAACCAGCTGAACACTCCCCAAAGTCTCCTCCAAGCAACTTATGAGTTGGGCCAAGATGGCAGAGAAAAAGCAGAAACACCCCTGAATTCTTCCAAATTCCTTTGCAAACAATTTTAAATAATGTATCCAAACAAATTCTGGAGTGGAAGAATCCACAAAAGGACAGAGTGAAACAATTTTCCAGCTTAATAGAACTAGGGTGTACTAGGGTGAGAGTGGAGCATATTCTCATCCAGGCAACATCTCTGTAAGACTGCAGGAGGTCACAACTGAGTAAGATAACAGCAGGCCTAGGGGGTAACTGAATCAGCAAAGGCAATCAGTTCTCCCAGTCCATAGGTAGTAAAGGGTCCAGACAACTGGTCAGAAGGAGATTACAGGGGTCCCTTTATGGGCACTTGGTGCAGGACTCTGTTGCATTGCCCACACATAGATCCAGGTTGAAGTCCCAGTTCAAGAAGGAACACTGGCAAACCAGAAGTTAGAGCTCCAAGGCAGTAGGAACCCTGGACACAGTTCCAGTACAGAAAAGAGTGTTTGGGTTCCTCACAGACCAGAACACAGGCCATCAGAAGATCAAACATACCCCTCCTTAAATCATGCCAACGTGGAAGAATTTAATTTAATTTAAACTTACAGACTCCTGTGGGGACCAAATTTAATATGTGGAGAGTTAATTGGGTGGCTCGCTGTAATATTGGGTTTTAGAAAATAATGAGGGACCTCTAGGTCCAAAACTTCCTCCCTTCCAAACTGCGTTTTTAGTTATTTCTCCCAGGGCAATAAGAAAGGAGCATAACAGCCTCTTTTCCACAGATTAATCAGATCTTATTAATGGGAATAAAATACACAGCAAAGGTGAAATTAATAAGGTCAAGGACAAGGAAAATGCATAATCTCCCTGGCTCTAGCAAAAACCTATACAATCCCCAAACTAGTTTCCAGCTCAGCTAATTCAAAGGGCTAGATTTAACTCACTACCAGGGGTCCGTAGTTTCTATGGGAGTCAGCAGCCAGTCTATAGTCAGCTCCAAAGCCAGAGGGAGAGAAAGTGTGAGAGTCTGTCTTACATCCTGTTGGGGTACTCTTTTCTACCTTTTTTCTCCCTCTCCCAAAAGGGGAGGTCCTTCAAGTAGTTGTGGCTGAGACTGGTTGTCTATTGATGAAGCAGTCCATAGCCTCTGAGGACACTCCTCAGGGTTGGCTAAATTTGGACTAAGGGCTGACAGGGTGGGCCAGGTGTGGCTCAAGATCTAATCACCTTAAGGGTGTATTTAGCAGTTTCTCATTCACATCCAATTCAAACACTACTAAGTCAAGCAAGTTGGACCCCTGGGCATCTACCAAATTCCATTATTCTACCACTCTCCCAGAACTTGCTCTGGAAACAGCTGCACAAAAAACCCAAGGCTTGGGATGATGCCCATCCAACAACTTTAACATGAGATTAAAAGTCAAGAAATATGCTGAAAAAATGAATAAAGAAAAGCAACCCCCCCAAAAAAAGACCCAAAACAAAACCAAAAACAACTGCCTGACCTAAGACATTTACTATAGTAAAAAAAGATTTTAAAAAACAGTCTGAGAAGAAGACAGCAATGTCAATACTGTTATATTCAAAGCCTAAAAAATATATGAATTTGTCTTAGACCAAAAAAGAATTTTTGGGAGACTTCAAAAAAGATTTTAAAAATCAAATAACAGAGCTAGAGGGAAAAATGGGAAGAGAAATGAGAGTGATACAAGAAAATCTTGAACAAAAGAGTAAACATCTTGATAAAAGAGGCAAAAATACTGAAGAAAACAACTTTAAAAAATACAGAATAATCCAAATGACAAAAGAGGCAAGAAAAAAATCCATTGTAGAGAAGACCTTAAAAAGTAGAAACTGGCAAAATGTAAAAAAAAAATAAGTATACAAAAATTCACTGAAGAGAACAGCTCCTTAAAAACAGCAGAAGAACAAAAGCATCAAGCTTAGGATAATGCCTTTCCAACCCAAGGTGATCAGAACTCAACTTTACATAAAGTTCAAAGTCAAGTAATAGGTTGGGAAAATGTGCAAACAACTGCAAAAGGACTTGACCATAAAAAAGCTACTATAGGAGCAGCTAGGTGGTGCAGTGGATAAAGCACCAGCCTTGGATTCAGGAGGACTTGAGTTCAAATCTGGTCTCAGACACTTGACACTTACTAGCTGTGTGATCCTGAGCAAGTCACTTAACCCTCATTGCCCCCTAAAAAAACTACTCTGGTGCCAGGGAAGAGCATAACATAAGCTCAAAAGAAAACAATAATATAAAAGCAGGTCTACAAGAAAATTCTTAAAGAGAAAAAATGCTAATTGGACCCAAACCCAATAGAATTCTTGGAAAAATTAAAGAGATAAGAGTGGTGAAGGAAAAATTAGGAAAAGAAAGGAGAGTGATGTGATGAAAAGAGAATTAACAGCTTGATAAAAGAGGCACAAAGAATCCTGAAGAAAATAACACTTTAAAACAGAATTGTCTTAATAGTAAATAAGCACAAAAATTCATTGAAGAAAAGAACTCTTTAAAAAGCAGAACTAGCAAAATGGAAAAAGAGGTACAAAATCTCTCTAAAGAAAATAGTTCCTTAAAAATAGAAATAGGGGCAGCTAGGTGTCACAGTGGATAGAGCACTGGCCCTGCATTCAGGAGGACCTGGGTTCAAATCCAGCCTCAGACACTTGACACTTTCTAGCTGTGTGACCCTAAGCAAGTCACTTAACCTCAATTTCCTCACCAAAAAAAAAAATAGAATTATACCTGGAAGCTAATGATTCCCTTAGACATCAAGAAAGAGTAAAACAAAATCAAAAGAATGAAAAATAGAAATATATATATATATATACATATATATATATCTTATCAGAAAAAAATGACTGATATGGAAAATAGAGATAATTTAAGAGAGGTAATTAAAAGAGAGATAATATAAGAAAATTTGGGACTCCCTAAAATGCATGATTTTTAAAAAGAGTCTAAACATCATTTTCAATAACTTATAGGGGAATCTTTCTTCAATGCCATATATCTAGAGGGTAAATAGAAACTAAAAAAATCTATCAATCAGCCCCTGAAAGAAATCCCAAAATGACAATCTCATGAATTTTACTTGTTGTTCATTTTCCATTCTCAAAGAGAACCAATGGACCAATGACACCACAAGGGTGATGTCTTGACTTGAATTGAATTCAAGGGGAGCAGAGTTGCACAAAGTCATCAGCCTCACTCTGTCCTCCACAGAAATTGTAATCCAGTGGCAAGACAAAAGTTAAGAAAACTGGTGATGGCCCAGCCAAACTCTGATTCCAGAGTTGTGAAGAAAGTGGGTCAGGTGATGAATTCCTTGTAAAAGGAAGGAGAATGTCCTGAGTAATTATGATAACGGGATTCTGAAAGTGAAAGTAGGGGTCAAGGACAATCTTGACTCCTTTCTCAACACATATGTGCATGGAACTATGGTGTGAAAAAAGGTACATAGAGCCAGTAAGTGTTGGAAAGGATGGACAAGGATGCAGTATTCAGAGAGAAACTAGCTCTCTGTGAGAGCTAGGAGATAGAAGTATTATGGAGAGAAAAAACATACACATGAAGTAAAGTTTGTTCCTTGTGGAACAGGAACTCCAGAGGTCACAATGAAAGGATGGCCAGAGTTGGGAGTAGGACATAGATGACATAGGGTTGAGGAGGATGGGAATGAGAGAACATGAGGTGAGCATAAGGTATATTTGGCTCTTACCTGACTGGAAATAGATTAATAAAAAGATAGGAAGTGAAGATGATAATGATGATAATGCAGAATATGCCTTCTCACCAATTTTTGTCCCTGATTTATGTATCTTTGCCCACTTAGATACATCTCTAGCTTAGATACTAAGAAATGAAAATTGCAGAAATTGTTCCTCATTGTTGAGAGTTTATAGTCTGAAATAGAAAATGATACTATAAATACATGTAATACAATGGTTAACAAAAAGACAAAATTCAATAGATGTCAATAAGTAAATATTTGCATAATGGTTCAGTCAAATATCTAACTAAGATGATGGTGGCAGTGAGTTCAAGACTAAACATTAAGTGTGCAGCCATAATTCCTCTTCTAAATTCCATTCCTATGTTTCATATTGTTTGTTACATGGATACCCTTTGGATATCCTACTGTCATCTGAAAACTCCTGATCTCCCCACATTCTAATGACCTCTCACACTGAAGGAGAGGAGGTAGGTGACTAGCACTTAAATAATAGCCAAAGTATTTACTTGAAAAATAAATAACTTGTATTTATTTTACACGCTTATACAGAGTATCCCAAAAGTTTTAATGCAGCTTTAAAAGCTACCTTAAATGGGGCAACTAGGTAGTGCAGTGGATAGATCACTGGCCCTGGATTCAGGAGGACCTGAGTTCAAATACAGCCTCAAACATTTGACACTTACTAGCTATGTGATCCTGGACAAGTCACTTAACCCCAACTGCCTCACCAAAAAAAGGCTACTTTAAAGCTTAAAACTATACTAATGCTTTTTGGATATGCAATATGTAGACCTGTTGTCTCTCCAGAGAATAAAAGCTTTATAAGGATCTCTGTGAGCTCCATCCTTTTAGGACTATTTCATATTTTCCTTTATATTTGCAGCACTCAGTGCAGTGCCTACTCCACAGCAGGTATTTAATAAATACTTATAGATTGAGTCCAAAATGGTCCCCACTTTTTGACTGCTATTAATGGTACCACCTTCCTGTTAGTCACTCAAGCAACAAACTTTGGCATCATAATTGATTCCTTCCACATTCTTCATATCTAATCCATCCTGCTGATTATTGTTTCAAAATCTTCTTGTATATAGCTTTTCATTTCCATTCTTAGTTCCACTACTCTAGTTCAATTTTGTAATACCTTACTGTTGGAGTACTGCAGTAGCCTTCTTCAGGTTCTAAATAACTTATACTCAATATAACATACACTGTCTTGAACTACAGTGGTATAAACATCTTAGCTCCTCAAATATTTAAGTAGATCTTAGGGATAGGGTCTATCATATTTCTTTGTATCAGGCTAAGCACCTCAGACAGAGTCTCAAATACTAATGGTGCCCAATAAAGATTTATTAATTAATGTGGAAGTAAAAAAGTAAAAATTTTCTAGCTCAAAAATATTTAGGTAGCTTGGAATTATGCAATGAAGAAAAAGAGAAAATGTATTCTGAATAGGTTAACAGTTTAGCCAAAAAAGTCAATTTAGTAAAATCTGACAAACAAGTGATTTCATTAAATATATATATGGGGGGGTGTCAAAAAACTGAATTAAAGTAATACCTTTACATGTATAATATAGAAAGTAGCAGCAAATTTGCTAAAATGCTTAAGATCAAAATGTAAAAAAAACAAAGTTTTTAGAATGTTTTTATTCCAATAAATCGTCAAATTTAAGAACCCCCACACCAAGGAGAGAATATTACAAGCTGCCAGAAAGAAGCTATTCAAATATCATGGAGCTAAAGATAGGATCACACAAGATTTAGCAGCTTCCATGTTAAGGGAAGAGAGGGCTTGGGGTATAATATTCTGGAAGGCAAAGGAGTTAAGATTACAACCAAAAATAATCTACACAGCAAAACTGAGTATAATCCTTTGGGGGAGAGGGGAATGGATATTTAGTGATATAGATGACTTTCATGCATTCCTGATGAAAAGACCAGAGTCGAATTTAAAAATTGACAAACACAAGACTCATGAGAAGCATAAAAAGGTAAACAAAGAGTAATACTAACTCAATAAATTTAAACTATTTACATTCCTGTATGAGAAGATGATTTATGCAATATCTAATTACTTTGCCATTATTAGAGCAATTAGAAGGTGTCTTCATAGACAAAAGGCATAAGTGTAAGTTTATTATGTTGGGATGTTCTCAAAAATAAATGAAGGAGAAAGACGGATGCACTGGAAGGAGGAGGAAGAAAAAAGTAGAATGGGGAAATTTTTCTCATATAAAAGAAGTATGCAAGAAAAAGTTTTTATAGTGGAAGAAAAAATGAGGATGGCAAACAATTCTTGAAACTCACTCGTTAGAATTTGTTCAAAGAAGGAGTACAAGGGGCAGCTAGGTGGTGCAGTGGATAAAGCAATGGCCCTCGATTCAGGGGGACCTGAGTTCAAATCCGGCCTCAGACATTTGACACTAGCTGTGTGACCCTGGGCAAGTCACTTAACCCCCATTGCCCCACAAAAAAAAAACAAACAAAGAAGGAGTACACATGCATATATACATATATATATATATTTATATATATATATATATACACATATATGTGTATACACACGCACACACACACACACACATATATATATATATATATATATATATATATATATATACACACAAATATACATACACACATACTCATTTGGGTATAGAAATCTCTTACCTCTTACCTAATAGGAAAGCAAGAGGTAAAGGTTATGGGTTGGGGATAATAACAAGTAGGCTCGACTAAGGGAGGCAGTGGTTAGAAACAAAGCAGAATTTTTAGGAGGGATGGGATAAAAAGAGAAAAAAGAAACAGAAGAAAAGGTGATGGAGAGAAATACACAGTATTAATAACCATGAATGTGAATGGAGTGAGTTCATCTCGAAAGAGAAGTGGATAGCAATGGATTAGAAACTAGAATCTGAAAATTATTTATAGAAGAAACATTTGAAACAGAAAGACACAAAAGTTAAAATAAAATACTGGAGCAGATTCTAATATGCTTAAGCTGAAGTTAAAAGTGCAGGGCCAGCAATCATGATTTCAGATGAAGCAAAAGCAAAAATCAACCTAATTAAAAGAGGTAATCAGGGAAACTATATTTTGCTAAAAGGTGCCATAGGCAATGCAGTAATCTATTTATCTAATCTATCTTTCTATATCTATATCTATCTATCTATCTATCTATCTATCTATCTATCTATCTATCTATCTATCAAGTTTCTCTGATAAAGAGCACATTTCTCAAATATATAGGTAACTGAGCCAAATTTATTAAAATAAGAGTTATTCTATAAATGGTACATAGTCAAAGAATATGAAAAGGCAATTTACAGAAGAAGAACTCAAAGCTGTCTATACTCATATGAAAAAAATATTTAAATCACTGTTGATTAGAGAAATGAAAATTAAAACAATTTGAGCTACTACCTCACACCTATCAGAAATGACAATGAGGGAATGAGGACAATTAAGTATACCAATGAACTGTTGGTGGAGATGTGAACTGGTCCAACCATTATGGAAAACAATTTGGAACTTATAAAAGTATGCATACCTTTGGACCCAGAAATACCACACTGTAACCCAAAGAGATCAAAGAAAAAGAAAAAGGACATGGGTGTACAAAAACATTTATGTCAACTCTTTTTGTCATGGCAAAGAATTAGAAATTGAGAGAAATCTTATCAATTGGGGAATTGAGGAACAAGTTTTAGCATATGATTGTAATGAAGTACTACTATGCTATAAGAAATGATGAGTGGGGTAGTTTTAGGGGGGAAATTCAAGACCTATACACACAGATACAAAGTGAAGTGACAAGAATTGGAAGATTATAAATGCCTGAATCATTGCTATAATACAATGAGAGTGGAAGGTCAAAGAATGTTTGATTGACTAATATACATTCATTAATGAAAATCCTAAGGCATAACCAGGTGTAAAAATTAAGGTAGGTGAGCCCTAGCTTAGACTTATACATAAGAGCTGATTTTAACTATGTCAATCCACTTCCAGAAACTAATAATGACCTTGTGTTAAAGCAGGTGGACTTGATCACTGACCCTCCACTACAATTTCAGGAAGAAAAATGATTTATCTGATCAAATAAAAAGAGGTGATTTGTGGAAATCAGGTTGGGGGATGCAGTGGAGTTGACTTTTGACAGTTCATTTGTCCAGGGCATGACTGCTTCAGTGTTCTGAGAAAAGCAGTTGCTTAATTAAGTAGGCCTCAGTGTTCTGAAATAGCTGTTACTTATTTGCATATGACAGGCTATTGAAATTTGGAACAAGGTCTTCTTTAGTATTTTGTACTTCTAGTGTTAATTTATATTTGCAAAGTTGGGAAAATCTAAGATTAAAAAATACAAACTTTTTATGACTATGAGACAAATATACTTTACCTAATTATGGCTTAGTGATGGAGGATGAGAATGTGTTCACTAACCATAAGAGAAGGTGAAAGTTTCTCACAGAAAGAATTCAGATTATGGACCAAGAAAGCAGGAAGGTAAAAGAACAGTCCTCTGAGCTGTGTCAGAGATAGAAAGCAACTTCTGTCTCTATATTATCAACTGTGCCAGACAGGTTTGTTTAGCTAACAAGAGGCTGCTAATAGGTTCACCACTGCCGCCTATTGCTGCTGATGAAAAGAAATGAGGAACATATATTTTCCTCCTTACTGCCATCTGCTGCTAAGGTTCAGGAGATAGAAGATACTTTTTTTGCATTGTCACCTGTTGTTACTGAGAGATAGAGAAGACTCTTACCAAAGGAACAGAGTTGGAAAAGCTTTTTGTCAAACTTAGGATAAAGGTCTCTGTCTTTTCCTAAATAAGCATAATACTGATTCATCTCAATCCTGGAAGTGGTGGATAATATACTTGCTGTCAAGGAGCAAGGCCTGCTGAGCACTGCAACAGCTTAGAAGCAAAGTATCAGGGAAATAGCCCAGCAGATCAACCCATCCAAGTGAATGAAATGCTGTGGCTAATGAAGTATTGGTACAGCACAATATGTATCTGTTCAACTTGTCAATGGAAGCATTTATTAACCCAGATACTTTGCTGATCAAAACTTTTTATTTAGTGTTCCAGAACCAAAATAGAAAATTTGTCTACAGATTTCATAGAGAATTTATTTCCATAGTTGTGATTTACCCTGAAAATATATATTCTCTACGTGTGTCTTCCTATCCTTGTACTTTTAGTGTGTGCTTACTCTCCCCACAGACAAGAGGTGCATTTTTTGGAAGAGTATGAATGAGATTTACAAATGGAATGATATAAAAATATTATTTGTTTGCTTTGCATTTTCTTTCTTTCCTTTTTTTTTTTTTTAA
Organism: Dromiciops gliroides; assembly: GCF_019393635.1. Lineage (NCBI taxonomy): Eukaryota > Metazoa > Chordata > Mammalia > Microbiotheria > Microbiotheriidae > Dromiciops > Dromiciops gliroides. The sequence goes on from NC_057861.1 coordinate 345,349,319, forward strand.
CAATTTTTTGGTGAGGCAATTGGGGTTAAGTGACTTGCCTAGGGTCACACAACTAGTAAGTCTTAAGTGTCTGAGGCCGGATTTGAACTCAAGTCCTCCTGACTCCAGGGCCGGTGCTCTATCCACTGCACCACCTAGCTGCCCCTGCTTTGCATTTTCAACAAATGTTTTGCTTAAGGTTAATTTAGAGTTTGTTGCTGATTTGTTAATAGGAAATACATTAGTTGGGGATCATAAGCTACAGAATTAGTAAGAATAGTCATGAACAAGGGGTTTCCCCTTGGATTCTAAGATTAGTAAACTGTAGCAGCCACCCTCCTGGAAAAACCCCAACAGGACAGGATGGGGGAAGGGGTAGGTATGAAGGCATCTGCTACAAATTTGCTTTTTTGTCCAATATGTGGAGAAATTTTTCTGTCATTCTTCTGACACCAAATAGAAGGAAATGTACAAACATTTCTTTGGTCAAGACCTTAATTTAAGCATGAAGGATAAAGTTGCCTCTTTTGGTGGCAGCTAGGTGGTACAATGGAGAGAATACTGAACCTGGGGTCAGGAAATGTGAGTTTGAATCTCACCTATGATACTTTGAGCTGTGTGACTCTGGACAAGTCATTTACTCTAAGTTTTTTCTCAGTATCCTCAACTGTAAAATGGAGATAATAACAGGACTCACTTCTTGGGTTGTTGTGAGAATCAAATGTGATAGAATTTATAAAGTGCCTAACACAGTGCCTAGCACATAGTAGATGCTATATAAATGCTTATTCTTTTTCCTCCTCTTGTCTGAATCATTGCAGCCTCAGGATTAGAAGAGTTATTTTCCCTCTGTTTCCAATATCATGCAGACAGAACCAGCCTCTAACGTGTGGATGGCCAAAGCTGAACAGAGCAGACTAGAGACAGGAGTGTCAGGAATCAAACAGGAGTATAATTTCAAAGTGGCAGAAACAGCTTGCAAGCCGGGGAGACCTGAGGCAGTGTGGACAGATCTCAATACTCCTACCAATGTCCATGCAGTGAATTGTCTTACCAATGAGGGGTAACAGCAACAATGAGAGAAGTTTGATTCATAGCAGGCTTTATGACTAAAACATAGGTACTTGTCTGAGCTTGTCCAGTGCTTGTCCTAGGTCTGAGAACACTTGGTACTGGTCAAAGCAATACAATAATTATGGGATTTTGCCAGAGGGTTTGCTCAAAGAATTGTTGTTATGCCAAGCTCAGGGCACAGCTTGCTTGCTGAGTCTTAAACAAAATGTCTCCTAGTATCTTGACATCAATAACTGGCAAAATTCCCCCAAAACAGATGGTAAAGGTTTTTTTGTTTTGTTTTGTAGAGTAGAACCTTGATCTAAATATCCAACAGAGGGGAAAAAGTAGCTGACATTGGTACAAATACAGCAGAGGTGCCTCAGAAATACTATTTGGAAGCTGAGAGGTGATGTCATTGTGCCCAAGGACTTAATAAGTATAAATATAAATATAAACATAAAGCTAGAAATAGAAATTTAAAATTCTGCTTTTATATTGAAGTCAGCTGGGATACTAATTGGATTCCTACTCTTTGCCACTTAGGTTCTGAAACAGAAAGAAACACTTCACATTGACCTGGCCAGATGTAATGGAGCTGGCTCTAACTTCTGGGGGAGAAAGAATCTCTGACCCCATCTAATGTGCCTCAAGGAAAACATAGTCTGTGCACTATCCCCAAATGTTTTGGAAATGTTTGCAAACTTCATAGCTTACGATTTTGTGAAGGCAAAGGCCTTTTCCTAGTTGACACATATTTTCATACTCTATGCACAATCAACTTCTGAACTAGAGAATCATTGAGGCCTTGAATTTCCTAAGAGTCATTAGTGAGGTTCCCCTAGACAGACTTCACAACAAAAAGCTGTCATACAATCTTAGTAGTGAACATTAACAGTGTTAGGTGCTATGCTAAGCACTTTACAAATATGTTCTCACTTGATCCTCACAACAACTGTGGAAAGTAGTGCTATCAGGTCACACAACTAGGCCACCTAAGACCAATTTTTTTTTTTTGCATGGGGCAATGAGGGATTAAGTCACTTGCCCAGGGTCACACAGCTAGTAAGTGCCAAGTGTCTGAGGTCAGATTTGAACTCAGGTCTTCCTGACTCCAGGGCCAGTGCTCTATACACTGCGCCACCTAGCTGCCTTGCCTAGGAACTATCTTAAAGATGATTAGCAACTGGCAATCAGGAGAAACAAATTATAATTGAAAAATGTCCTCCTTTCTGTAGCCCTCTAAAGGAATTAGAGAAAGTGACTCTTCTTTTTGAGGGGACTCATTTTGAGTGTTGTGGGATTTTTTTCTCTCTCCCTTCAACTTCCAGTGGCAGTCACAGCTTATGGCACAAGCACATGGCAGTAGGAACATATGTGTACATAGGTGAGTCTGAGGCTTGGCATGAAGTCCCTAGCTCCCTGTTTCCATTTTTCTGTTTCCTTCCTTATTACAGATTAGCAACCAACAATCCTGAGAAATAGAAATTCCCAGTCTTGGTTGGTAACTTCATGAGTCAAGAAGCCTAGATTCCTAAATTCAGGCATGAACTAACAAGAAGGAGATGGATTTCCTTAATTGAACACTTCTCAGAGGAAAATACTAGCACTCACAGAATAGTTCTAAAGCTTGAAAAAAAAATTCTAAAAAGGCCTTGCCCTAGTTGTCCAAGAGATATGGGTCCTCTGAGTGACTCAGACAATGAATGATTGAAGAGAATATGAAATATAATTTCAACAGTCCCATAAAACTCTCTTTACCCTCTGGGGGGAGGGGATATAATGAATGTAACGGACTATTTGAAAGGTTTTCATGTTTTCTGCATTTGTTCATGCATGCCTTTGCATATTTAGCATATTACACATTTTCTATAGTATGGAATAAACAACTGTCCTATCCTTGATGCTGATATTGTGCATAGAATGACTCTTTTTTTTTTAGTGAGGCAATTGGGTCTAAGTGACTTGCCCAGGGTCACACAGCTAGTAAGTGTTAAGTGTCCGAGGCCGGATTTGAACCCAGGTACTCCTGACTCCAGGGCTGGTGCTCTATCTACTGCGCCACCTAGCTGCCCCTTTGAATGACTTTTAAATAGGTAATCTTGTTACTTACATTTCAAGGAAACCAATACATGAGCCATACAGAACTTTTGTTTTAGGGATTTCCCTGGAGCTTCTCCAGGATAAGGGACAATTCAGAGAAAGAACACCTTTCTTTGGTGTTGACTCTTTATTATTATATCCTATACATGTGAGCCCAAAAGATACCACACTAACATAAAAACTCCCAACAATATGCAAAACAAAGGGATTGAAAATATGTTTCAGTCATTATTATAATCATTGTCTTTGATGCATTATAGAACAATTCCAACCAAGAGCAAGACTTCAAATCTATTGTTTAGTACAATTGGCACTGCCCATTCCATTTGGTCCATGGTCCTAAGTTTCTGCCACTGCCTAAGTAAACTGGTTGTGATATTTTGGCAGATAAATTGCATCCAGTAGACCATCAAAAAGGCCCAGTTGGCACCAATGAATAGGTATCCCACCTCTAAAGGACAAAAATTGAGCCTCTACATACAAATGAAGCCCATGATGAAGGCTATCTTCCAGACCAGAATACATGCCAAAATGTTATAACAATGAATAAAAGTAAGATTATTCAGGTACAAATCCCAATGTCTCCATAGATTAGGGGTTAGTCTTACAGAGAACTCACTTCAGAGTATCATTGGCAGGGATCATCTCCCATCATGTCCACCATTTCCCTCCTGATAATGCAGGGATGCAGCTACATATCATTCCAACTGTCCCAACACTGGTATTATTATAGCCTGTTTGTGATTATAGCCATTCCTAGGGCACACAGAGGTGAATTTTTATTCTCAACATCTGCTTAAATATTTAAGTTAACTATCAAACCATGTATTACATGTCACTCTGCTTCTCACTCCTCTTATAGGAGGCGTTTTGATGTGTCCTTTGCTGGAAGGATTAGGACCTTCTTGCCCATCACCAGCACTGGCTGTCCATTTGCTTCCTTTTCCTCAGGCCTGAATCTCTGGTGGCCTTTTGTGGGAAATATGTTGTGTTTATGAAAATAGGACAGTCCTAGTCTAGTTGCACTCCATTTTAGGGACATATTCATGTTAGCCTCAATCAAAGGAAGCCCCAGCTCTCCTATATCATCTGGGAATACCCCTTCTACTCTCCCATGATTCTCTTTTTGGACTGGGAACAGATTGCCCAGGCCACAGTAGCATTGAAGGCTCAATAGGCAATGTAATCTGAACCTTCTGCTATTTGACTGTGTTCCACATTCCAGTTTGACCTTTCTAATTGTATCCCCACAAGTCAGCATTCTTAATCTTGAGTGTGACCCTTTGCAAAGTTGTATACTAAACTCTAAACATTATCCAATGGCTATTTCCATAGCCTAGCATCAGACACTTTGATACATGGTGGTGAGGGCAAAGATATTCTAGCCTGGTAACCAAATATTCTATCAAATGAAATCATTTCAGAAAAATCTGAAGTGGACTTTTCTACCTAGATTTGTGTTTGGAAGTGTTTCCCCTTTGGTCATGAAAAATGGAATATCCCCTATATCTTACAGAAATACTTTCATTTCTCCCTAACAGCTGAGATTAATGATTTCTCCCAGGTTAGGTTGCTGGTCCAGGTATCCTAGCTATTGCCCTTCTGGGGAAGTGACTCGATCCTGTGCCTATTCAAGATCATCTTCCTAGTATTAAGGGTCCCAATGTTACAGCATGGCAATCTGGTCATACTGCTTTCTTACTACTCAAAGTAGGTGAGAATTTCAGAAGTACCTTTCATGGAAGGACTAGGCATGACAATTGTCATAAAACTGGGCTTGATCCTTTAAAGTATTCTAAATTCCTATCCATCTTAACAGAACATGGCCCTCATTTTAGTTGGAATCATTATGTTCATTACCTCTAGACGCCTTCTTTATCCAATTCCTCATCCTTTGTATTTTACCAGGTTTTCAACTAATAATCCAAAGCCAGAAAGTAGCCTGTATAATGTATAGACTGCCTCAGAAGGAGAGGGATCGTAAACCTTCTATGGAGGTTGAGAACAAAAGCAAAATAAAAAGCTATCTGAAGTATCTCATTTGATTTAATTCAATCTAACCAACATTTGTAAAGTGTCTACTGGGTGAAGACATCTTTTTAGGTTCATGGAACACAAAACAAAAGTAAAAACATCCCTGCCCTCAAGAATCTTACAAGTGGGGCCACACAGGAAAGTAGTTTGAATGTAGTCAAGTATGTAGCCAATAAAATAAATACAAAGTAAAACAAATAATTTCAAGGAGAAAATGAAAATAGCTCTTGAGATCAGGAAAGGCATGGTCTAGGAGATGCTATCTGAGCTGTGCTTTGGAGAGGCAAGAGTTTAAACATTAAGGTACCACTTATCCAAAGTACCTTTTTATGAAGCTAGCTGCCTCTGAGTTGATAGGGAATATGGAATACCCAGCAAATGTAAACTAAGGGTCTCAGATCACTGTGTTTTGTCTGGGAAGTGGAGAAATGTGAAGGCTTGCCCTCATCAGAATCAATCCACCATGGTACATCATAAGGAAATGCCCAAATCCATTTCAAAGTCCTCTATGGAAAAAATATGGCTAAGCAAAGCCACAAATTGCAAAAGGATCGATGCACTTGAGGATATACTTCTAGTCCCAAAAGAAGAAGGTGCTTATTCAGTCACATTGCCACAAAGTTGTGAAAGTTTCTTCTTCCCATCTCACCCCACCTCCTCAGCACTGAACTCCCAAAAAGGTGTCAATGGGAGCTGCTGCTACACCTGACACACTTTAAGACCTCTTATTTAGTCAGCAGCATCAATTGTTATTTGACACCACCTGATTTATTGCCACTTGTTACATTTGACCATGAAACTGGAGTTCTTAACCTTTCTTGTTTAATGGACCCTTTTGGCAGTCTGCCATCTCAGAATAATATTTATTGCCTACATTCATAATTGAAGGAAATCTTAAATTTCAGTTACAGGTTAAAATGTGAATACATTTATTTTTCTCTATCCAACGTCATGGACTACCTGAAATCTAATTACAGACCAACAGATCTACAGGCCATAGATTTTTAGAATTTTAGCTTAAATATGAATCATCTAGAAACTTACTACAAGTGTAGAAAAGACACTATTTTGGTGACATCGATTGGGTACTTACCAGGTTTAGGTGCAGAAATTATAGACTGCCCTGTCATGTTTTGCTAAATTTAATTTCCTTAATCTTATTTTTTATCATGGTTAGATGAATGAATGAATAAATGCATTAATGAATGAATAAAAACTTATTTCTTAAGAATTTATAATGGGGGCAGCTAGGTGGTCCAGTGGAAAAAGCATTGCCCTTGGATTCAGGAGGTCCTGAGGTCAAATCCGGCCTCAGATACTTGAAACTTACTTAGTTGTATAACCCTGGGCAAGTCATTTAACCCTCATTTCCCTGTAAAAAACAACAACAAAGAGTTTATAAGGTACTAAGTACTGGGCATACAAATAGAAAGAATAAGATAATCCCTGCTCTCAAGAAGGTTGCATTCTGATAGGTGAGGGTAATACATAAAATAAAGTTCAGATACAGGATGAATGACAAAGTCCAGCTCACTTTAATCTACATCAGTAGTCAAGATAACAGTGCCAGGAATCTGTCAGATATAGAGGCAGGGAGATGAGAAGGCCTGGAGGACCTTAGAATGTAGTGGCAAGGCAGATGCTAAAGACTGATGCTGCATCATCTCACCAAAAGGAATAGTCATTGGCTCCCATATCATCTAAGCTTTGTGAACAAATATGCATATTAAATGAATTATGAACAACTCGCTCCACAGGAGGAGTTGAAGGGAAAAGGCAAAGAACCAGGGTGCCCTGGGTAGTAGTGAATCTTCCTGCAAATTGGCTCTTCAGGATGAATTCTGAAGTATACAGTGACTGGTGGAAGGGGAAGGCAAGAAGATAAGACAACCCCTGGTGGAGTGAGACCTCCTGTCACCCAGCCACCCCAAATGGATTCAAAAGTACTCATTAGCCCATAGTTAGCTCTTAGAAGGGAATGTGGAACTTAGGGTGGGCCACCGGTCAGCCTTTTGACATTTCAGTGGTTCTTCTTTCCTATCACATCCCCATAAGACTTGTGTTATCACCCTGTAGCTTAGATTTACCCTAGAAGCCTTCCTTCAAATATACTTTGGGAGATGCTAAGATGCCATAGGACCCACAATGTCCAAATGTCTCACTGAAATAGTATGTGGAATGGAAAAAGGGGTAAAATCAAGATCTCTTACCCCATTCTTCCATATTGTGACTTTACTTTCCATGTATAATTCTATTTAGAAACTAGGTGGGTATTTTTTTTTCTTTCCCCAAGTAGGAAACTGTTTGGGAACTCTCCTTATTCTTCATGATCCTATGCCTACATCCTCAAACTTAGAAAGTCTTAAACCTGTGGTCATCGTCAAGACAACCATGAAGGCTGATACTGTCCAAGAAATCTTCTTTCCTCTGACTAGAAGAGTAGGCTCTGAGATCATGCCACCTAGGAAATAAAAAGATTACATCTAAATGAGAGGTTGGGGGTGGGGCAGCTAGGTGGCATAGTGGATAAAGGACTGGCCCTGGATACAGGAGGACCTGAATTCAAATCTGGCCTCAGACACTTGATACTTACTAGCTGTGTGACCCTGGGCAAGTCACTTAACCCTCATTGCCCCAACAAAACCAAAACAAAACAAAATGAGAGGTTGGGTCTTTGGAATATTGTCTATTTATGACCTACTTTCCTGGACTCCATAAGCAAGCACAGATGCTTTTTTGTGGGGCAATGAGGGCTAAGTAACCTGCCCAGGGTCACACAGCTAGTAAATGTCAAGTGTCTGAAGTCAAATTTGAACTCAGGAGCTCCTGAATACAGGGTCGTTGCTTTATCCACTGCACCACCTAGCTGCCCCCAATCATATGCTTCTGTAGGAAGTCCTTCAACTGCTGTTATTTCTCAGGATGAGAAAGTTCATTCTGATATTTGCAGTTTCTGATCTCTAACAAGTTCACAGAAGTCTGTCAGTAAGCACATGCAACTTCCATGTGTTCCTGTCCCAAAACTACCATTACCAGTTATTGGGGAGAGGAGACTATACACATATCCAGGCTTTACTCCTCCCTCCTCCTGGGTGATTCCCAACTCCAATTTTTTTTAATCATGAAAAAAATACAGAATTTACTCCAAACTTTCCCTTCAATTCTTCTGCCTTCCCCCAGGCAGAGGAGGTGCCTCAGTTCCATATATTACTGAAAAAAATCAAGGCCAGCTACAGATGAATTACTCCTTTCTCCACTTTTCTATACCTTAATATCTCTCTGCGTTACCTATCTCTGTTCTCTACTTTTTTTTTGCTCAATTCAGACAAAAATGTGATCCTTCTTGCCAATGCCAACACCACTATCTATGCCTTCGATCCCAGTCCATGGTATTTAAACTAGATGAGATCTTAGAGATTAGCTCACCCCAAACTCTATTTTCAACATCTCCTTATTTGCTGGCTCCTTCCCTATTAACATGATCAAATTTCTCTATCCTTTCAAAAAGTGATTTGACTTTTACACTTAGTCAAGCTACTATGCCTGACAGTCAAACTGCCAAACTCCTTGGGAGGGGTGGGGGGAAGAACCCAAACCTTCTATACTTACTTCTTCCACTTCCACATCTTCTACCTCCCTCTAAACCACTTGTAATCTGTTTTCTAATCCCACCCTTTGACTAAATTATCTCTTCTCAAGTATCGGTGACTTCTTAAATATTAACATCAGTGTTTTTTTCTCATTTCTCTTTTTTTTCTCTGCCCCCTATTGATTTTTTAAATTGTTACAGAAAAAAAAATTAGTCTAGCAAAATACATTCCCTCATTAACCATGCCCAAAAATGCATATATTATTTGTGGGAGGTGAAAGATGAAATGACTGAGGAAAACAAAAGTTCAATCTTCCAAACAATGTTGATTTATTAAGCAATGCATACTGATTGCCCAATAAACTGGTGCAGACCTCCCCAATTTAGGACTGTACTCGAAATACAGGGAGAGACAGACATTTAAACATTAAAAACACTTTATCGGGGGCAGCTAGATGGCACAGTGGATAGAGCACCGGCCCTGGAGTCAGGACTACCTGAGTTCAGGTCCGGCCTCAGACACTTAACACTTACTAGCTGTGTGACCCTGGGCAAGTCACTTAACCCCAATTGCCTCACTAAAAAAAAAAAAAACAAAAAAACAAAAAAACAAAAAAAAAACAACAACACTTTATCAAATATGGCCAATTCAAAGGAAATAGTACAACATTAGGTATTCCAATTTCTAACTGAGATGAAAGATTAGGGACTTTACAATTGAGAGAGGGACAGCAAAAAGGTGTAATACCCTAAATTCAGAAAAAGAGGTGTCCTACTCCCCTGTGAATCTGTAAACAATCCAGGGAATAATAACTATTTATCAATATGGGTCAGTTTTCAGATAAGATATATGAGTTGCTTGATGTGTACAATTGTGAGAAAACTACTTGCATTAATCTTTGGAATTGATTATGTCTCTGGTCTGTTAGGTCCTTAGTTAAGAGTCTAAGCAATAGGTAGGGGTGGTCCAGCTTCCCAGTCATGCAGGGGTAGGTTCGAACAACACATTAATGTTTTCTCCCAATTCCCACAATTCAATAAAGTTTTTTCACAGAACATAAGTTGGACTATACCCATAATGGAATAGAAAGTGAACTGAGTAGCTCCAGAATTAAGTTATAAGATGGAGTTAGTGTGGTTCACTCAATTTTCACAATTAACCACTTGCTTCCCTAATCCCCTCAATTCTTTCACATTCTATATCTTAAGTCACTCATCTTTTAGGCAGGAGGTGAGTTACATCTCTATGCACCCTGTTTTAGAAATCAAAATGTTTTGCTTCAATGGAGATCATATTTTTACTGATATTGCATTTTGCTTCTATTCTTCTAGACTGTCTTTCAATTCTTCATATCTGTATTCACAATCATTATACTTGCTTTTGCTTCTTTGGTGAAATTCGCCAATGTATATTCAAGGTTGTTGTTGTGGTTTTGGTGGTGGAAGTGGTGGTAGTTGTTCATTTGTTTATTTTTCTTATTCTGCCAGTTATGTCTTCTGTGAGGGCTACAAATTCTTCTTTCATAATTCTTATTTTTCTTTTACACCATTTAGGACAATCTTGTAGTGGTCTATTCTCTCTTGGGAATCCACAGAGACCTCTGTCTCATTGTGTTGATTATTTGTCCTTTTTCTTATAACATTTATTCATAAATATCTGAACTCTTTTAGGTGACCTAAATGCCATATTTCCTTTTCTTATCTTTCTGTTGGTTTATGAAACAAAGAAAACTCAAAAATGTCCCTCAAACCTGTGGAGATCTCTCTTGCTTCTGAAGGAATATGATAGCATGGTTAATGATGAATCATGGTGGGGCAGCTAGGTGGTGCAGTGGATATAGCACTGGTTCTAGAGTCAGGAGGAGCTGAGTTCAAATTTGGCCTCAGACACTTGACACTTACTAGCTGTGTGATCTTGGGCAAGTTAGTTAACACCAATTGCCTCAACAACAACAAAAAATGGTGAATCACGGTTTTTATACCATCAACAAAATTGATTTTGATTATGAGAACTCTAAATGTGAGCTCATTGTTATTATTGCTAAAGCTGAATAATATTAATCATATCATTCTTTCTTTAAATGAGATTGGAAGAAGAAAATTAGATCTAAGGGAAAAGGTGGTTCATAGGTACTACCTGGAGAGACTAAGCATGAAGATTGGTTCTGTCCTACATATGAAGGTATTATATAGGATGTTTGGCCATCATGTTTTGAGTATTTATAATAAATTTTTGTTAAAAGCCTACTGTAAAAGCAGTCATAGCTTGTCCATAAATATAAGCTGCTGAGGATGAAAAAATACACAAATTCTGCAAAAACTCATTAAGACTCTCAAAATTATTTTTAAATTTATTTATCTATTTGTTTATCTATGTATCTATCGATCTATCGATCTATTTATCTATAAAGCAATGGGGGTTAAGTGACTTGCCCAGGGTCACACAACTAGTAAGTGTCAAGTGTCTGAGGCTGGATTTGAACTCATGTCCTCCTGAATCCAGGGCCAGTGCTTTATACACTGTGCAACCTAGCTGCCCCCAAGACCCTCAAAATTAAATCAGGATCCAGTCTAATATTTTGAAACATTCATATAAAGGCGGGAAAAGGTAAAGATGGGAAGAAATGTGAGAAACCACTATAAAGGAAGAAGGAATAAGAAATGAGATCCCTCAACTTTCTAGATTACATAATATGTCTAAAACTTTTATATTATAAACACTTTATTTGGGGGAAAATGGTAAGCCCCAAGTATAACAAACACCAAATAGCACCATAAAGAAGGAAATAAATTATATTTAACAGATGGGAAAAGACTTGCTTTTTATGTGAGAGTTAACATTGAATAAGCACTCTTTCTACAGTTTATCAACTCTTCAGAGCTAAGATAATTAATTTTAAAAAGAAAGAAAAACAATGAAAAAGATATGACAATTGAACCCCAAACTATTTAAACAACAAAAAATAAATAAAATTAGGTAATGTACAGAAGAAAAGACATATACACTGAATTTAGTAATTTTATACAGAATTTTTACTGTTGTTCAGCCATTTCTCAGTCATGTATTACTCTCTCTTACCACATTTTGGGATATTCTTCACAGGGATACTAGAATGGTTTGTCATTTCATTCTCTAGCTCATTTTACAGATGAGGAAACTGAAGCAAGCAGGGTTAAGTGTCTTGTTCAGGGTCATACAGCTAGAGTCTGAGGCCAGATTTGAACTCAGGAAGATGAGTCTTCTTGACTCCACAGGTCAGATTTCAACTCAGGAAAATTAGTCTTTCTGATTCTCTGCCCTGCACTCTATCCACTGTTCCACCCAACTGCCCCATAAAGAAGTTTAACCATTCTAAATTAATTTTCTCAACAAAAATACTAAAAGAACACCAAAAGCTCTTTAGTTAGAAAATAATGGCAATACCAAAGGTTAGGATGTAAGCTCATTTGTAAAATATGATGAAAAAGAATGATGAATGATTATGAGTAATATAATATCATAAAACAGACAAAATCATTAGAGGTAAAAAACCAAATTGAAGAAAGGTTAACAAGATACTCACTTTTCATTTTGACATCTTCAGTGAGGGTATTGATAGGGAACAATCTGGTTTTCACAACTGATATTCAACAACAGACAACATCTTTACCATTTCAGAAAATAAGTGATTCAATAGACAGAATTCTGCCTTACATTCCCTTTTAAAAAAGGTATCTCCCATCAATCCATCAAAATCCCTTAGAAGAAATAACAAAAGAAAAAAAACCCTGTTTGACAGCCCTCTGATAATAATCAGGCAAGTCATAAAACAGGGAGATGCATGCTTGCTAAATGTATTTGCCATGGTGATGGAGAAGATAGAGCACAGATTCCAAGTCAAAGAGAAATTCCCAAAGGATGATGAGGTCCTCCAGATGCTCCTCTTTGAAATTGTGCTGATTGCATCATGCTTGCCTCAGGACATCGCAAAGGCTCTTGAAAGAGATCTATAATTACCCAAAACAGTTTGCTCTGTCCATTCATAGAAAAACCAAGTGGATGAACGATATCAGTCGGCCAGATGTCAATGCAAATTTGGATGGACACCCCAAAGAGTTTATCCATCAGTGTGCATACCTAGGAGAGACAGTACAATTGAGTGATGGATTAGGCTAAGAGTTCAACAGGAAGAAGAGTGGAGACTGAATTGCTTTCAAGAAATTTCAAAGCTCCTTTATTGAAGCTTCCAATGAAAACAGAGGTCCATATTTTCAATATTAACCCAGTACAGGTATTGTTATATGACAATGAGATGGGTAGGTATGAAAGACAAGGTAGGTATGAAAGGTACCTTAAAGGTCTAAAATTAATGAAAACAACTTTTATGAATATAATGTTTTAAAGTTTACAAAGAAGTATCCTGATGGGGTGGATGCTAGACCTCAGAATCAAGATGAATTGGGTTCAAACCTTGCCTCTGACATATTGGCTATTTCACTACAGTAAATCCCTTCACCTTTCAGTGTCCCCAAGAACTCCAAAACTTTAAGCCCCAGAATAAAAGCCACCTGTATTATTAGTGTTGGCTCCCCAGAAGGTCCCTACAAGGGTGGAATTTGTTTTTAGGGCTTATAATATCTTTTACTCACAACAAACCCATGAAGTAGAATGTATATTATAATTTCCATTTTGCTGAGTAGGAAAATGTAGCTCAGATAATTTGTTTGACTTAACTGATGTGACACAGCTGGTATCAGAGGCAGGATTTGAACCCAAATATACTAACTCCAAGTTTAGCAACCTTTCTATCATGTCACATGACTCTAGATAACTAAAGATCATCCTACTCAGTCAGTCAGTCAGTCAGCAAATAGTAATTAAGTATTAACTATGTGCCAGGCAATGTTCCAAGTTCTGGGGGTACAAAGAAAGGCAAAACGTCTCTTGCTGATCTCAAGGAGAAAATGTTGTAATAGAGGAGACAATGTGCTAACACCTAGGTATGTACAAGTTCTATAGTGTTTCATGCATAGGACAATTCTCTAGAGTTGGAGTCCCGGTTTTCTAGGACATGGGTTCAGTGAGGAAATTCCCAGTAATGGAGCTCCCAAACTTAGTTCCAGTCCTGGTAACAGATCATGGGCTAAGAGTAGTTCTCTGATTCTGGGGTGAGACCCACAGACCTTGTATTCACATCATGAATCACAGCACCAAGCTCATCAGAATTGTGAGATGGCTACTGAAGGTTCAAACCTTAGCCTTGGACAATACCCATATATTAGGAGAATTGCCCACCCCTAGACCAGACTTAATTTGTGGAGTACCAAAAGGAAAGGATGGACTCCTGAATCACTCAAGGGTAGAGCTATTATTGGCACATTGACACTCACCACAGCCAGCTGTTGGTAGTAAGGGAAATGAGATACAGAAGCAAACAATGCAGAGTGGTGAGAGGAAGAAGGTAGTGACCTTGGGGAGCAATCTGGGAGAGCTCTAGGTAATGGCTATAGGGAAAGGTAGAGTTTCCCATACCATATATTAAAATGGGAAGCACTCATTTGGCTTGAGGTATAAACTCTCAATTGAAGGAAAACCATAGAGGGTTTTTTAGGCATTATTATAGGGCAGGCTCAAGTCCTATCAGAACTCACTAATGGAGAACAAGCAGAGCTGTGCAACACAGTTCCATAGAAGAGTTAAAGAATAAGAAAAGAAAGCTATGTTGAATAAGCTAAATTAGTTAACTAAACAAAAGAACAACTTGTTATAAAACTAAACAAATGAAAAGAGAATGAGAGAAATTAGGAAGTTCTGTATTTTACACTATATTTTAGAGCTTAAGGGTTTCTTCATTGCAGGGAGAGAAAAACAAAAGAACAACAAAAAAACTAAATTAGCATTCATGCTTACTAAGATGGCAGAAAATCTTTCAGGAATAATACCTCATAAAAGATTGCCCCACCCAGGAAAGTAAAATGTAAAACTGAATAAAGATTTTCTAAAATAATTATGGCCTTTAAATATAGATTGTAAACAAAAATAGCTATCCCTTCTGCATAATGGTACTTGAATTCAGGTACAGGATGATGCTTCTCTGGTTCTTGGGATGGCAAGAGACCAATTGGTCACCCTGAAAAATGCCAGAAGTTCTCCACAGGGGCAGCTAGGTGGCATAGTGGATAGAGCACCGACCCTGAAGTAAGGAGAACCTGAGTTCAAATCCAGCCTGACACTTAACACTTACTAGCTGTGTGACCCTGGGGCAAGTCACTTAACCCCAATTGCCTCACCAAAAAAAAAAAAAAGTTCGCCACATCCATCCTTAACATAGTCTCCTATACACAATGTGTGCCTAATGCATGTTTACCCAATTTAATTTTGTGATAGTAAGACCAAATAAGGGTTCAATAATTGTAATAAATTTTTGTTTTTTCATAAATATACCTACAACTTGTATATTATTATACACAAATTGCTATGTGTGGCAGAGGTTTCTGAAATAAAAACTTGGCAACATTTGTCTTTGTGTTTCTGCCATAAAGTATTTAAAAAGACTACTAAATTAATTTTATTCATTGAGTCTCTTTGTATTTTTATAGTACTCCCCAGCACTTCCTCCCCAACCAACTTTCCTATCCATTTCTCTTCTTCCCCTCCTTCAGGCTTTCTGCATTTCTTTTCTACTCTCTAGGAACACATTCTACCTGGTCCAGTTGGCATTGATTATTGGAGAGTACAGATATTCAATGTGTCAGTTCAGATTTCTAGAAATCAAGCACAATGGAAAAGCAAAAAGCACTGTCAGAAAATCTGACTCCTCACCATGAAGCTAAGTAGCAGAAGAGAAAGAGTAATGTCACTGAGTCTAGGAGTATTTATTAAGTGCTGTGCTAAGCATTAGGAATAATAAGAAAGGCAAAAAACATCCTCTCAATCCTCAAGAAGCTCACATTCTAGTGAGAGAAACAACAGGGATACCTTTATATACCTTGCAAATGAAAGGTCATCTCAAAGGGAAGGTCCTTAACAGTTGTAGAAAGGGGTGAGGAAAGGTTTCCTGCAGGTGGAATTTGAGCTCAGTTTTTTGTTTCTTTTTTTTGTTTGTTTTGTTGTGCAATGAGGGTTAAATGACTTGCCCAGGGTCACACAGATAGTAAGTGTCAAGTGTCTGAGTCCATATTTGAACTCAGGTCCTCCTGAATCCAAGGCTGGTGATTTACCCGCCGCGCCATCTAGCTGCCCCATGAGCTCAGTTTTGAAGGAAGGCAGAATGTAGAGGTGAGAAGGGAGAACATTCCAGGCATTGGGGACAGTCAGTGAAAATACCTAAAGTCAGGAGTAGTTTGAGGAACTGGGAAGTTAGGGTATTTGAGGGAGTATCAGAATGTATATTGTATTCTCCAAAAATTAAGTCAAGGTGTGTGGTGGAGAAAAATAAGACATTGGATTACTTAAGGAAGGAAGGAGAATGGCATGGTGAGTTAAAAGATTATAATTGTATGGATCTGAATTGAATGATAAATTTTCAAAGGATAAACATTATTAAAGAAGTTGCTATGGGGCAGCTAGGTGGCACAGTGGATAAAGCACCAGCCCTGGATTCAGGAAGACCTGAGTTCAAATCTGGCCTCAGACACTTGACACTTACTAGCTGTGTGAGCCTGGGCAAGTCACTTAACCCCAATTGCCCTACAAAAAAAAAAAAAAGAAGAAGAAGAAGAAGTTCCTGAGTAACAGTGGTATAGGGAGAGTCTGAAAGAGGCAATGGGGAGCAAAAAGTAGACAATATCCCCTGTCATGACCAGTGAGTGGGAAGAAAGAAAGGAAAGGGTAGCCAGGAATATTGGGTTATTAGGAGAAAACCATGTCTCAGTGAATGTCAGAAGACATAAGAGAGAAAGGAAAAAGGTTTAAGATGAAAGCAAGTTTATTACTTATAGAGTAGGTACACCTGACAGCACAATGGAAGGGATGGGTAAATCTGGAGGGAGACATTGTTGGGCTGGGGGGATAATGTGGAGGTAGACAGAAGTAGACTGTCAGTAATAAGAAATAGAGTTTGTACTTTAGCATCCAAGGATTCAGAATCATTGATTTGGGGAAAGTATGGAGGTGTGGGAGTATGCTAACTATTTAGGAATGTCTATTTAGTACATCTGTGGTGGGAGAGAGAGGGGTATTAAAACGCAGCTAATGAGACTATTTAAGGTTTTCCCTCAAGTCCAACCTCATGACAGATGGTAATGTGTCCAGTGAGGCCTTGAGAGAGCCAACAGCAGGGCAGAAGCAGGTGGGGGAAAGTGAGTAGGAGTATATAGATGTATGGCCTGAAAGATTCTCATCAGGAGGCAGGAAATGGCAGTAGGATGTGGATCTCTTCTGATACAGCACCACAGAAGCTCTGCAGAAGAATATCCAGGTCTCAAGGACCTGCTTGGAAGGCTTCATTAGTCTGTTGGTCTACATCACTGACTTGGTCCAACAGAAAAGCGTCTACAGGTAGGCCCTGATTTGTGACAATTATGAATCTCATGCACTTGGTCGAAGGAATTGAATTCTCGAGACGATGACCATATAACCACATTTTACCTGTAACTTTCAATAGTGAAAATTCAAATGCTTGCCATCACTTCATGGAATTAATCATTCACACTAGATTAATGATTCACATTAATTGAGACCTAACTGTAGTCCTTAGTCTGAGGGCCTGAATTTGTGCCTAGCACACATATAAGACAATTCAATCCAGTAAATATTTAGTAAGCACCCAGTCTCTTTATTATTGCTACTATGGCTTTGACTTGCTTAACACTGTAGAATATTAGAGCTGGAAGTAGGATTAGCCATGAGTCTTAGTCATAGGGACCCTACCCTAAAGTTTTCCCAATAATTCTAATACAGCATATTAAGGAGATAGTAATAGAGAACCGAACTATCATAAATGAGTGACTGAGTAGTCAGCGGTTTCAGATGTTTCGCAGCTCAGGGTAAAGAAAGAATTAGAAGGTGTAATTGCTGAGCCACAGTAAGAGATTTTTGAAGGATCAAGGGAAATGGGGAAAAAAATCTGTAGGATTAAAAAAGGACAAACGTCCTAATTTTCAAAGAAGAAAAGCAAATGGGATACACAAACTAAAGGCTGGTGTTCATAGGTGTTCTGCATGTCATGCTGATGAGATCAACTTTGATCCCTGGAAAAATGCTTGGAAGTATAGTAAAGGGATGGTTTCTGAATATATGGAAAGAGAAGCAATGATTGCTAAAAGCCAGTATAGCTTTACTGTATGATCAGATTGGATCAAATTATGCCAGACTAACTTTATTTCCTTCTTTAAAAGGAGGATTAGATTGGTAGATGAGGTGAATTATATTGACATAGTTTAGCTAGATTTTAGCAAGGCAGATATTCTTCTGGATTAAACAATAATGCAGTTGATTCAGAATTATTTCACCAATTGGACCTCATTAATGGGTTAATATCCATCTGGAGGGGGTTACCCAGTGTTCTGCCTCAAGGATCTTTCCTTGGCCTTATGGCAAAAAGAATTTATCTTTCTTTTAAATCAATAATTTGGATAAGGACAAAGGTGTTGTGATCATATAATTTGCAGTTGCCCAAAAGCTAGGAGCAATTGTTACCATATCACATAACGGATTTGGGATATTTTTAAAATCATAAAAAGCTAAAAATATCACAATTATGATTAGATGAAATTTATTCAAATTAAATGTAAAATTTTAAAAATGAACACTATAACATGAGGAATGTGTGGCTAGAAAATAGTTAATAGGAGAAAAATTCAATGATGTTAGTGGAGAACGAGACATGGAATACAGGAAATAATGTGATCTGATGCAGTATTCAAAAAACTATAGTGTCTGGAAAATGGGAGGGTGCCATCTAATATCCTTGGGCATCACTATTACTAAATATTAACAATTTGTTTTGGAGCCAAAATTCAGTATAAGGTAAGTTCAGGCAAAGAGATTTAATTACTGAAGTATCACAAAAGGCTTCATTATTGAGCAGTTCCACAGCTTGCATCCGAGGTTAGTGTCAATAGCGAGAGCTGAATGTAATTTAATCTTGAAGGGCACGCAGGATATCAAATGGTTTGGACTTGCTCTTGGACTCTAAAACACTAAGCTCTAAATCATCAATTATTTATTAACCATCCATAAGATTATGGGATCATAGGTTTAGTGCTTGACCATCTGGTCCAACCTCCTTATTTTATGGACAACACTGAGGCTTAGAGATGTTAAGGAAGGAATGAGTTATTCCTTAACATGGGGGAAAATGACAGAGAAAACAGTTTAACTGCTATTAAGCATCTCAACCTAGAAGAGAATGTTCCAGCCAATGTGTCTCTTGGGAGAAAAAAGAAAATAAAACACCTTGTTTTCTCTAGCAATTTACATAACTATAGCATATGGGAAGGTCACAAAAGCTTATTTGTTCTTCAGCCCCACTACAGAGTCCTATGTGAAGGCTAAGAAATATAGACCATTCTATTACAATCCAAGGATGAGGTCCTGTATGTTTCCCCAAGTACTTCTACTTTTACAGAATATTAAAAAAAATAAAAACAACTTGAATATAGTCCTTTTTCTAAGGCAGGAGAATGAGGCTCCAGGCTTATGATTTTAAAGAAAAAGGGAAAATGATTCACTCACAACAATTTCTGATAAGAAACATAATTGGGAAGAAACTTAGAGATCCTCTGGTACAACATAGGCCCAGAGAGGTTAAGTGATTTATCCAATGTTACCCAGGTCGCAGCTTGACATGTGGACCACCTCCTCCAAGAGACCTGTTATGACTCCTTCAATTGTTGGTGCTCCTCCTGCATTGAAAATTACCTTTTCATTTATTTGGAATATATTCATATTTTTAATTGAGTAAATAAGGCAGTATGGTAATATATTTGGAGAGCTAACCTTGAAGTCAGGAGGACTTTATTTCAAATCCTGTCTCTGACTCATAATGACAGTGAGACCCTTTGCAAGTTACTCAGCCTCTTAATACTCTAGGTAACTCTCTAAGACTAAAAGGGACTGACCTGTAATGACAGAATTTAATATGTCTAAGGTCATAGTGATATGGGAAAATACAGGGGAAGAAACTGAGGCTCGAGCTGAGATCCCCAAAATGAAAGTAGAACATACTGTTTGTTCCCCTGAAGTCTGTGGTTTAGTACCAACTTCCTGACATATGCCTCTGTTTACTGAAATATGCTTTCCTGTCTGCCAAGTAGCTCACCACAATGTACCTGTGAAAACTTGCATGCATTTTCGCACTTAAGAGATATAAAAACTGCAGCTTGGACACTTGGGGGCTGCCCAGAGTATCAGAGGCAACTCTGCTTTGGGCCAGCGCATCAATAAGCTGCTCTTCCTTATTCCTGAGTGCCATTTGGGTTTCTCCGTCGGAATTTCCCACAACAATAGTTGCCTGATTTTTAACAGAAAACTATGCAGATACTTCATAGTTGTGCACCCTTGGAAAGTCACTTAACACCATTTGCCTCAGTCTCCTCATCTGTAAAATGAGTTGGAGAAGGAAATGGCAAATTACTTTCATGTCTTTGCCAAGAAAACCCCAAATGGGGTCACAAAGATTGGACAACTGAACAACAAAAACACATGGACTAGTATAGCAATTTTGAGTCTCAAAAAATTTCATCTCAAATATCTTCATGAAGATAATTAAGAATTTCAAAATTTCCCAAGGGAAAAATATTTCTAGTCAGGAAGTCAATAAATATTTATTTAGTGCCTACTATGTGCCAGGCACTGTGGGAAATTCTGGGGATACAAAAAGAGGCACAAAAGTTCCTATCCTCAAGGAGTTCACAATATATAGTCAGTGGTCATAATTTCTAAAATAAAATCCTTTTGGCCATTCAATTCAATAAATATGCATCCAATTTATCTGGCATATAAAAACACTAAGGCATTGGGTGAAAAGATGAGAAAATAACATGGTCTCTGATCTCAAAGTATTTTCAGTCAGAAAGGAAGAATCAGGCATATATTCACATTAGCTAACATGCTGCATAATAGAATCAGGTACAAAATAGAACATGTAAAGGTGAAATCTAGACAAATGGCTATAAAGAAATCTGAGGAGGGAGAGATCACTTTCAGCTGGGGGCAGGGAGAGAAACGGAGGGTGAGTGAAGGTTTATAGAGCTAGGCGTTAAAGGAAGAGAAAGATTTCAATAAAAAGAGAGGGACATTCTAATTATCAGGGACTCTCTCAATGTGGGTAGAAAAGAGAGGTAGAAAAGATTGTAGAGATCTTAGAAGTTCAATATGTTAAAGAGAAGAGTCTTAAATAAGGCTGAAAGGTAGATTACGACCAAAGCATGGAAGCTCTTAAGTGCCAGGCTAAGGAATTTATATATAAGGAGTTTATGTTGCCAAAGACAAGTAGATCTTTGTCATAGGAGTGACATTATGTGATATAACTTTTGATGCAGAAAGGAAATAATGGTGTTAGCTATATGAAAGGTAGATTAGTGAGAGAAGAGATTTGGCATGGAAAGACAAATGAAGAGGCTATTATGAAAATGTCAGAATTTGATAATAACTCCCTTCACTTCATCAAGAATTCAGGCTTGCCTCCAAGTTAACTACAGGATCACCTTTCTTTCAGGTAAATAAACACTCAATTATATGGTAACAATTTTATTTTCTCCCATGTTATTAGAAAGCAAAGAGGGTCTGCTAGGTGGTGCAGTGGATAAAGCCCTGGCCCTGGATTCAGGAGGACCTGAGTTCAAATCTGACCTCAGACACTTGACACTTAGTAGTTGTGTGACCCTGGGCAAGTCACTTAACCCTCATTGCCTCACTAAAAAAAAAAAAAAAAAGCAAGGAGCTACTCCTTGGTCCCCTAAGTCCTTTCTGGGAAGGAATTAACCAAGCCCTCCTAGAGGAGAAGATACCCATCAGCTGACGGGGACTTTCCCTAGGGTATACAGAACACTCTGAGGAGACAATATCCTCCAGGTCCCAGGAGACTGTGCTGAGGGAGTAATGAAACAAGGCCAGAGTGAATCAGGTGAAACTAATTTAAAAGAACCGGCTCCTTCTTGGGTGAGGCTTCATGAAGATGGCATTAAAAAAATACTAGAAGAGAACCTCCCCCTGCTCTCAGTTCTTAGAATAGCTTTAATCACAGATACAGCACTCAATTCTGGCATTCAGGGCCATGATGATGAAGCAGTTAATTAGCAGAGATGAACATCCTGCCCTAAGATGGGGTAAGACGGGTAATTTCCCATTCACAAGAAGGTTGAGAGCCATGCGAGTTAAGCAAGCTATTCAACAGGTATGAAGAGCCCAACTGGAAAGGAATAGCTTGTTAGTATTTATTTAGAGAGATAATATTGCCCCATACCTAACATTACATGGTGTCACAGTCCCCCAAATGTAGATTACTAATGGACTCACTCTTCAAACTCTCCCATTCTCATAATAGTTTCAACTTGATTGTTTAATTCAGCAAGGGCATATGGTATCCCTTATAGGTGCTGACAAGCCCTCCAAAACAACTGTATATATGGAAATGTTTTGCATGACTATATATGTATAACTCAAATTGAATTGCTTGCCGTCTTAAAGGGGGTTGGGAAGGGAGGGAGAAAGACGATTTGGAAACAAAGTTTTTAAAAATGGATGTCAAAACAACTGTATGCTGTGAGAGGTATGGGCAAAAATTTCTCCATCAGTACTAATTCTAAATGGGAAAAGTTTTTGTCATTCAGCGCTATTTTTTTTTTTCTAGACTGCAGGCTCCAGAAAACTTGGACAGGCCTATGGCTGTCAATTAGGAGGTGGTATAGAACTTATCAGAACAGTCCTTCAAGCTTTTTCACATAGTGGTCATGTAGTTTTGTCAAGACCCCCATTCTCTAGTTCATCGGTTCTAATTTTTTTTTGATTCAGGACTCATTTATGCTCTTAAAAATTATCAAGGACTCCAAAGATCTTTTATCAAGTGTGCTGATGAATATTTAATAACCATCTCTCAAAAAAAATACCATCGCATTTTTAAGTTGAATTTTTATTATTACTAATATTTTTCTTATCACTTTCTTAAATCTAGATGGTCACATAACAATAAATCAAATCTTGATATCATTTTCTGATTTTTAAGGTGTAAATGCTCACAATGAATATGCAGCAAAGCAGTGAAAGCAGCCTACAGCACATTCCTGTATATTTGTCAATATTTACTATATTAGGCATTAAAACTTATACATTTTAAAATATTATATATTGCATAAATATCATTTTAAAGAATAGTAGATTTTCAAAGAAAAACAATAGGAAGGGTGGTATTATCTTACATATTTTTGCAAATATCTTTAAGGTCTGGATTATTAGAAGATACTTATATTATCATAACTATTATATTCAATATAGAAAAATGTTCAGTTCATATATTCTGTTGTCATTTGTCATTTTGATCTAAGAAGATGAAGAAACTCAGACTCACAGATATGTATTTGGAAAAGGGAGGAGTATTTTGATAGGCTTATGAACTCTTATTAAAAGTATGAAAATAATTTTGAATCCATTGACCCATTGGGAAATGCCAGGGACCTATCTTAGGGTATACCCGATTACTAGATTATTTATCATTGAAATCAGGGGTATGATAAAGCTCAGATGAGATAATAATATAAAGCACTTTGTAAACCTTAAAGCACCATATTAATGCCACTGGCCATCATCATCATCAGGATTAACCATCAGTCACCAAGTCTCCACTCTGGTGATGATTTCATTCCCTGAATTTCCTACTGAACTCCTGCTGAGCTCAAGCAATGTCAAAAGAGCAATAGAGGAGTGTGCTGGTAAATATTTAATAACTGACTCACTGGAAGAAAATGAACATATGCAGACATAGACTTTTCATTTTAATCTTCATTATGAATACTTTCGTAACTTTAGATAATCGACAAAACAATCAAATTCTAATTTGTACCAATTGCTGTTTCTGAGGTATACATGCTCACACTGAAAATTTAATGATTGCCTCTCCCAAATCAGTTAGAGCTGATTCCAATATACCCCTGACTGAAGTCTAGTTGTGTATGATTTTTCCATAGCAGCTGGAGACATAGATAAATTAGGTAAAATGGTATTCTTTAGGAATAGGGGTGGCATAGATGACAGAAGTGTCAGGACTTGAGCTGGAGGCCAAAGTTTCTGTAAGAGTCACAACTTATTAGCAAATGGACCTGGACAATTGTGATACTGAATATACTGTTTCCATTAAAAATATGTCTACTGTGCCTTACCTATCTTGTTAGAGGGGCGTTACTATTTCACTATTTGTTCTGGAGTCAAATTCAGTGTAAAGGTGCTCACCTTACACTGAGTAGAGGCCAAGGGCGTTAATTACAAATTATGCTTTTAAAAGTAAATAAAGTATTCAAAATGTTAATTTATTAATATAATAATAATATAAATTACTAATTAATAATAGTATAAATTATTATAAATGTCATTAAAAATAAAAATTAATTATTAACTGTTTGTCATAATTTGTGATTCCAGAAGCTTAACTAATAAAAATTCATTACCTCTACAAAGAGACTAAAAGAGCCTAGAAAACACTTTATTCAGCAAATATCTGATTTACTTGCCAAATAGAGAAGAAGGGTCACCAAGGGCAATACCTAGTGTTACTATATAAACTCATTTATAACAAATTATGAAAAATGTTGATGAATGATTATGAGTAAAATTTCAATTATGAGTTACTTAATGCAAGATGGTCCTTATAATAAGCACAACTCAGGGGCGAATAAGCAGGTGCTAGATGTAGGTTCTCCAAAATTCAAAGCATCCATTTAGTTTTTGGGTTTCCCTTTTAGATTGAAGGAAAACAAATGCCAATAACTTATTCTAGACTATTCCAGAATCCTCTGGGTTCTCCTCATCCTCTGTATTCCCCTTAACATGATTGAGCTAGCTAGACTCTATATTTTACTAGGGTTGATTTCTAAAGCTTGTCCCTTATGTGGGTCATCATCCAATGTAGGGCCTCAGCCTCTGTCATATTGTCTGTCCCAGTCAGCATTACATCATTAATGTAGAGGTATACATTAATTCCCTCAGGAAGGTTGTGGCCCACTAGAATGTAATAGTATTATGGAAAGTTCAGTAATTTGTAGAAAGATTACTAGATCCCGTCTCTGGTCTCAGCAACCACCGGGATATTGGGAAAAAATGTTGAGATCAGTAACCCCAAACCATTTGTGCTGAGCCTGCCTTCTGTCCACCACATTGACCTAGGAAGGAACAGCTACAACAACCAACATGGCAATTTTGTTCAGCTGCCTGTACTCCCAAATAAGTCATCATATGCCTTCCAATTTCCTCAAAGGACACTCATTATTAATACAAGGGTAATTGGTATAGCAAAGGATTTTCTCATCTTCATCACTAGAAATGACATATTTCACTCCTTTAGGGAATTGATCTTGTTTTGTTTTAATTATACAGGATGTCTCAGGAATCTCTAAAGGTTGTCACTTGTCCTTACGTATAACAACCTGCATAAAGGTTATCCCAAAGCATTTACAGGTATCAACTCCTAAGAGAATTCCTCTCTTGATGGTCTACTTTCTATAATACTAAAATGGAAATTTGGGTGTCAAATCATGCAAGTTGGGGGGGTAATTTGGTTTGATAGTAGTCTGACTACCAAAGTTTCAGTCCCTCATCAAAATAAAGTAGCAGCTTCACTGAATGTTTTAGACATAGCTAGGGCTAAGGGCCCCCATTGACCAGTACTAGATTTTACATTTTTATTAACATCTTCATAAACTGGCAATACATTGTTTTCTTATGAATCTCGTGTTTTTGGAGCCATACCCTAAGTTGTCTCTGGTAAAAAGTGTCATCACCCACTTCTGTGCCTCTTCTTCCCAACATCAGATCATCTATTAACACTGATAGCAATATTTTTTCCCAGGTGCTGCTGCCCCAATCTCTTGCTCCAACTTCACCAGTTGATTTTTCTTAGCTAGTCAAGTTGTATGGAAATGGATATTCAGAATCTAATTGCTCTCATGAAGCCCAGTCTGCATCCATCCAACTATCAAACCCATTTCTTTCAGGAACTTCAACTTCTACCTCATAGACATCCATCAGTTATACAGATAAAATAAGAATTCCTTGTTATAGGGACAAATATACAAAACTCCCAATCTTTGCAACCTAAAAAGGGACCAAACTTATTCTCCATCTGGTGGGTCTAACATTTAACTGGTTCTGCAAAAGCATTTAAAGAATTCCCTAGCTAATGGAACTCTGCTTTGAAGAGGGTCTCTGCATGAGTTTCCTTGGTCCATACTTTGACTGACCACTACTAGTTCAGGGTGTAAGGCCAGTAAGAGAGGTCAAAATAGATAGCTTCAGAGAGCTTCTGAGTTAAGTAGGAGTCAAATTTTGAATATAATGAGACCTGCTTTGACGTGTTTTCTCCCATTTAATGAAGATAAAATAAAACAACTGAACAGAATGTAAAATAATAGAATACTAAGACCGATTTAACCCTTATGGTATAGTGTAGGGTTTGTTAGATTACAGTCTAGGGCATTCTGTATATTATAAGTTGCAAGGTTTGTGACACTGTAGCTAATTTTGTTTTAACTCTGAAAAATACCCGAAGTTTTCCCCAGACATATTTGCAAATACTAACACTGAAATTTCTCTGTCTCTCTGTCTTTGTGTCTCTCCCTCTCTCATAACTGCACAATTTGTCAAATGGTTAAAGATGTTTACAAGTGACATGACAGAAGGAGAATTGATTAAATTTCCCACATAATACTAGATTCAAAATTTTGTAGCATTTTGACTATAATAATGTTAGGCAATTTGACAGATGCAATCTTTATCTTAGAAATATCAGCAAATTCAGTTCTGCTTTAAAGTTAAATTGGCTTCAGAAGGACCTCCAGAGAAGAAAGACTCCACATAACATGACTTTGTTTTGTTTCACTATCAATATATTTTATTCAGTATTTTTCCTAGATTTTTAGCAAAGCAAGATATTATCAATGACATTTCACATTTTATCTGCATTCTCAGGCAGTTATAAAATGCTGCTTTAGGGGGCAGCTAGGTAGCACAGTGGATAAAAACACTGGCCCTGGATTCAGGAGGACCTGAGTTCAAATGTGGCCTCAGACACTTGACACTAGTTATGTGACCCTGGGAAAGTCACTTAACCCTTTTTTGCTCTGCAAAAATAAATAAAATAAAATAAAATAAAGTGTTGCTATAGCACATAAAGAAGTAGTACCAGTAATACCTTCATTGAATAGCTGTTCTGTTGGTTTTTTTCCCTAAAAAAAACTATTGGATATCTTTTTATCCTGGCAAAAAATGCCAAGATAAAACAATAGAAACATTTTGAGGTACTTTAACTGGATACTCAACCCTGGTCTGCTTTGATCTAACCCATCCTATCACCAATTTCAGCATGTTAGTTCTAAAGCTATCCTGTTTATCTCTCTATAGATTTCTTTCTGGTTTCCTTTATATATTTTTTTAAGTTTAATGCTCTTTTCTTTTTCTTTCCTTCCTTTCTTTTTTGGCATCACTATCACTCATTCCTACAATCCCCTTATCCTTTGACTTGCCCAGGGTCACAGAACTACTAAGTGCCAAGTGTCTGAGGCAGGATTTGAACTCAGGTCCTCCTGACTCCAGGGCTAGTGCTTTATCCACTGCACCAACTAGATGCCCTTTACCTAGCCTTAATCACTGAATGTACATTGTCTCAAACAAAGTGAGACCTGAGAAAGACCTTAGCCTAAAAAGGCCAAGGTTTACCACAGCGTTCAGGCCATCTCCAGTCATCCTGATCTATGTCTTGCTACTGGACCCAGATGGCTCCTGAGGAGAGAATGAGGCTGATGACTTTACACAGCCCTGCTTCCCTTAAATCTATTTCACTGCAAGTCATGACATCACCTCCCAATGTCATAGTCTGGTCCTCTTTGAGAACAAAGAACAAATGAAAACCCTAAAATAAGGATATTTGAGAGTAAAAATCCACACATTGGCCATGTCTGAAAATGCATACTTCATTGGGCATATCTAATCCATTACCACCCAGTCAATGGGAGGGAAGAATTTTATCATCAATCTTCTAAAATTGTGATTAGAGTTCTTTTTTTCTTTTTTATTTAATTTCTTGCTGTCTGAAATTCAGTGATATTCACACACACACACACACACACACACACACACACACACACATACACATTTACCAGGGCCAGTGTCCCCTATGGACAGGGAGCACCTCATATCTTAAGTTTTTCAAGATTGTTTTTCTTTAGATTGTTGTAGTCAGTTTATCAGTTATTCTCCTGGTTTTGCCTAATACACTCTGTATCCGTTTTTATATGTTTCTAAGATTTCTCTGACTGTTAGTTCTGTTATTTCAAAACATAGTAATAATAATCCATTCTATTCACATGGCATAATTTGTTCATCCATGCTCAGTGGCTAGTGGATAGGTACCCAGTTTGTTTTCAGTTCTTTACTACCTCAGAAATATTTTCTATGAATAATTTGTGTCTGGGGGTCTTTTCCCTCTTTATTTTATTTCTTTATTATCTAACAATGATATCTTTGGGTCAAAATGTATATGGAACTAGTGGCTTTGGGAGTGTATAGTTTTATATTGCTTTGCAGAATTGTTAGACCAATTCACAGCCCTGCCAATCGTGCATTTAGTCATAGGAATCAGGGCTTGTTTAGGCCATACAGAAGACTTGACGTGATAGCTGTCATCCAATTCTTTAAAAACTGTCATATGGGGGGCAGCTAGGTGGCGCAGTGGATAAAGCACCGGCCTTGGATTCAGGAGTACCTGAGTTCAAATCCGGCCTCAGACACTTGACACTTACTAGCTGTGTGGCCCTGGGCAAGTCACTTAACCTCCATTGCCCCTCCCAAAAAAAAAATTGTGGCAAAAACTATCATATGGGGAAAAAGGTTTAAAATGAACATATTTGGCTCCAGAGGACAAAACAAGTAACTGATAAAAGTTCCAGAGAAGCACATTTAGGCTTGATATCACAAAACAAAACTAAACAAAATCTTCCTACCAATTAGAACTGTCCAAAAGTAGAAGGAGTTGTCTCAGAATATGATGGGTTTTCCTTCACTAGAGTTCTGCAAGTGAAGGCTGGATAATCTGTTCTTGGGGATCATTTGTGGTGGAGGGTTTACCTGTTCAAATACAGTTTACACTAAATGACTCGTGAGGTCTGTTTCCATGCTGAGATTCATTCAGTGATGTTTCCCAGTTTAGCATATCCCTTAAATAAATCAATAAATCCATAATGTACATTTGGTACAATAATAACTCATGTATATGTCATTATTAGGATTCAAAAGTATTTGTTAAGCATCTACTATGTTCAGTGTACTGTTGTAAGTACTGAGGAAGATAAAGTGTTTTTATAAGACACAGTCCTACCCTCCTGAAGGTGATAGTTGAATAGGGGATGAGAAAAATTCAGAAAACTATAATATACACAAATTACTTGGTAAGTATACTAGTGAGATCAGAGAGTGAAGGTCATAACTAATCCACAGACCTCCCCAGGGAAAAATCAAGCTTTTTTAATCTAGGACAATGAAAAAAATATCACATATGATGACTGAGATGCAATCAATTTCTAACCCAAAGTTTATTCAAAGAAGTATATAAAAATGCTGGTTTTAAGAAATGAGGATATACAGCTGTTAAATTTTAAGTAGGAACTTCACATCCTTTTTATACTACATTTAGATTTTTACCTCAATCTTTATCTAATTGAATGGACATTACTTGAGGGGAAAATGTTTATTTTTTCCTATCTACCTACAATGTATCATACAGTACCTTACACAAGGAAGCAATGAATAAATGTTTGCTGAATGGAATTTAATTTGATTTTTTCAATCCAAGTATAAATTTTTATATTTATCCATATCAATTTTTTTTAATTTAGTCTAATGTTATAGCCTAGCAAGGTCATTTTGAAATTCTGAAGACTGATGCTTATTGGATGAGTGGCTGTGGGCAAGTTCTTCATCTGTGATATGGAGAAAATAATGCTCATACAATTTCACAGATTGTGTGTGTGTGCTTGTGTGTGTGCAAAATGCTCTCTAAAAATCATTAAAAGCCTCAGAAATATAAATTATTACCTATTCCAATACTTTAGAGAAATGTGTTTGTGGGGCAGCTAGGTGGCACAGTGGATAGAGCATTGCCCTGGAGTCAGGAGGACCTGAATTTAAATCTGACCTCAGACACTTGACACTTACTAGCCATGTGACCCTGGGCAAGTAACTTAACCCCAATTGCCTCACCAAAAAAAGAAAGAAAGGAAGAAAGGAAGACAGGAAGAAAGAAAGACAGGAAGAAAGAAAGGAAGAAAGAAAGAAAGAAAGAAAGAAAGAAAGAAAGAAAGAAAGAAAGAAAGGAAGGAAGGAAGGAAGGAAGGAAGGAAGGAAGGAAGGAAGGAAGGAAGGAAGGAAGGAAGGAAGGAAGGAAGGAAGGAAGGAAGGAAGGAAGGAAGGAAGAAAGAAAGAAAGAAAGAAAGAAAGAAAGAAAGAAAGAAAGAAAGAAAGAAAGAAAGAAAGAAAGAAAGAAAGAAAGATGTCTAGGAGGCTGCTAGATAGCATAGTAGATAGAGCACTAGCCCTGGAGTTAGGAGGACCT
Source organism: Dromiciops gliroides (assembly GCF_019393635.1). Taxonomy (NCBI): domain Eukaryota; kingdom Metazoa; phylum Chordata; class Mammalia; order Microbiotheria; family Microbiotheriidae; genus Dromiciops; species Dromiciops gliroides. Next base: position 345,379,811 of record NC_057861.1, read on the forward strand.
GAGTTCAAATCCGACCTCAGATACTTGACACTTACTAGGAGTGTGACCCTGGGCAAGTCACTAAATTCTAATTGCCCAGCCAAAGGGGAGGGGGGAAGAAATGTGTTTGCACAACCATATTCAAAAAGGAACAGTATTCCTACCCACAGATCTATTCACATTTTCTATGTCTCTGTTGCTTCCTTGGTTATACTTTAATTTTTTTTTACTCTGCTTAAAGGGAAGTTGTAGGTGTAGGCAGTCCTGTGATCTTAAAAGATTATAACAATGGACCTATAATCAGAGTTGATCTGGTAAATTTTTAAAAACTAGGTCTTTAAAATGCATTATTAATATTTTTCATTACGTTCTTAAGTCTACATGATCAACAAAATAATAAATCAATCCCTAATTTATAGCATTTGCTAATTTCTGAGGTGCAAATTCTCACAATGAAAATTAAAGTCAAAATGGCAAAGGTTTATGCTTAACACTGTTTATAAAGACAAAATAAATATTTAAAACAAGGAAAGGTAAGTAGACTTTATTTATGACCAAAGGGAATAGTTCCAGATTTCTATGAAATATTCCAAAAATAGAAAGACAATATATCTTACACTCATACAGTATTATGTAGTTACTAATCACCATTTAAAGTCTGTAGTGAATGGTGGTTGGTGCTATTAACAACGCAGCATCTATCCCAAAATACTTCGTTACCCTTTTTTTTTTTTTGCAGGGCAGTGGGGTTTAAGTGACTTGCCCAGGGTCACACAACTAGTAGGTGTCAAGTGTCTAAGGTCAGATTTGAACTCAGGTCCTCCTGAATCCAGGGCCGGTTCTTCATCCACTGCGCAACCTAGCTGCCCCTTCATGTCACTCTAAGAGTCCCTGCCCTTATCTCTTATCCCTACCACCATGGGGTAAATAACTAAAAAGATGTTTTTATTTTAGAATTGTGTATTGCTTTGAATCTCAAGATAAGTAAAGTTACACATTAAGATAATGGGGTTTTGTCCAGTTGCTCAAAGAGATGAAAGATACTCATACAGAGACCATGATATTTCCTTCCCTGCCCCAGTCTAGCAGCCCTCTCAGAATGTGTTAGGACCTACTGAAAAGTCAATAACCTATCTCTTATAAGATTAAACTCTTAAGCAATCATGGGCTATTTTATCCTCTTGCTTTATCCAAAAGTTGATTAGAGAATGGTCAGTTCCAGTAGGAAGAATTTGCATATTTTGCCTCTAAATAGGAGACTGTGGTGTGAACCAGCATTTCTAGGGAGTAAGCAGCACTGAATGACTTTTGATTTGAATTTTGCCTGAATTACAATGGCAGGAAGAAAAAAGAGAAAAATAAAGGGAAGTGTAAAGTGGAAGAGGAAATGAGGAAAAGATACAAGTCAAAATAAGAGAGCGGCATAAGAGAGGGGAGAGGTAGACTATCACCACCAAATGTTTCAGGTGCCACTAATTTGTAATCATCATACAGACGGCTCACTCTTGGTGTACTAAATACAGAACTAAAGAGAAGAGCCCTGACCTTTATTCTTGGCCACATCAACAGTTGGAATAACCTCTAACTGGCCCTCTACATACTATCTTTCTCTATCCCTATCTGTTCTTAAGACTCATGTTTTCTCTGAAGTCTTCTGGGAACCACCTCAAAGATACTGCATGATAAACAGCTGCTCCATGTCCCAGAGCCAGTCATTTCATTTCATCTTGTCTTAGTTTCTCAATATTACAATACAGATAATGCACTTCCTGCCATGTTTCAGAAAAGAGGTGTGTTGGTTCCTTGAAAGAAAGGTATTGCCAAGCTATAATTATAATTTAAATAAAATCTAAAATACTTCTGAGATTTTTGCTCCCCCCCCAAATAAAATCCTCTTTGTCTGAATCAGTAATTCCACATATACTCGACTCAGCAAGGCTGTTTATGATGCAAATATCTGTCCATATTTCAGAAATATATGAATCAAGAACAATTAGCCATTTCGGAAGTACTTTTAACACAAAGGTACAAATTCAGCATAGAACAACTATGGATTTGGGAAATCTTTTGCATTTATGCCAAAGATTCAGAATTGTCACAGCACCCTAGTCTTGCTTTTCCCCTTTTCCACCCCCTGGCCTTTGCACTCATGAGAATCAGTCCCAGGATTCCTTCTAATTATAACAAAATAATAAGGATCACCTTGACATTCTCCTTCTGAAAGATTGCTGAAAACCTGTGTAAACTCTAAGTAATCATGAATTTCATAAACATTAGGGCTTATAAGTCTCTGCCAAATACCAACATTATTTTAGTCTAAATGAAGCATTTTTTTTCCTTTAATTTTTTTTCTTTCTTTTTATTCTTATTTTGGGGGGAGGGGGCAGGGCAATAGTGTTAAGTGACTTGCTCACACAGATAGTAAGTGTCAAGTGTCTGAGGCCAAATTTGAACTCAGGTTCTCCTGAATCCAGGGCCGTTGCTTTATCCACTGCGCCACCTAGCTGCCCCAAAATGAACCATTTTTTAAAGAAAAATATTTTTCTAGTGTTTCTAGCAAGAAAAGTAGTGAACAGCACCTAGATGAAAAATTTACCTGGATATAAGGAATAACCACTTTTAAAATATTTCATTGCATTGATTATACTAAGTCAAGAACTTTTAAGTGTTCACAAGATGAAAAAGTGACTTCCCTGAAAATTAAGTATTTTTGTTGGGTGCATACATATGTTTTATATGGAAATGCTCAAATCATTTGTACCAACTTAACTAACTTCCTGCTATTGCTGTTCTTTTTTTTTTTTTTTTTGCGGGTCAATGGGGGTTAAGTGACTTGCCCAGGGTCACACAGCTAGTAAGTGTCAAGTGTCTGAGGCCGGATTTGAACTCAGGAACTCCTGAATCCAGGGCCGGTGCTTTATCCACTGCGCCACCTAGCTGCCCCTTATCGCTGTTCTAATGTCATGTTTTAGTGTGATGTTATCACCTGAAAGTTAACATTATACAGTTACAAGTCGCTATCTTCTCATTAGATTTTCACAACAAATCAATACAGAAAATAGAACAACAATCACCTTCATCTCCATTTTACAAAGGTGGAAACTTCATTTTAGAGAGGCTAAATTCGTACTCAAGGTCACATAGCTAATAATGGGTAGATAAAGCATATGTATATGAAGTACTTACTATGTGCCTGCCACTATGTTAAGCAATAGGAATGCAAAATCCATAAAACAAGATGATCTCTTCTCTCAAGGAGTTTACATTCTAATTGAAAAAAAGTCATCGAGGCACTATTAAGTACTTTGGGGGATGAGGGATTAAAGGGAGAAGGATGTAGGAAGCAAGATAAGGGTACTTGCAAGGAGGCAAGTTTTCTTGCTAGGAAGGAGGTGGAGTAGTCCAGAGAGAGAGAGTTGGGCTGGTAACAATGTGAGTGAGGCTTGAACTGCTCACCTGAGGGGTGAATCCTTGATCATGATCAGCATTTCCTAAAGTGAGGTTCAAACCCTGTGTCATAGAATCATAAATCTGAGTTGCAAAAGAACTTAGCAATTGGACTCGAGGCCAACCTTTCTCCTAAAACACAGTTCCTGTTATTCACAAGTATCTGGAGAAAGTTATGGCCTTTGTACTTGATTATGAAATACATTTAGAGAATATTGTATCACTTTATGATTACCTCAAAAACTTCAAAATTCCTGCGTTAATTTCCACAAAAATAGCTTAAAGTAGTATCCTGAGAAGAGCTATCAGCATGGTGTAGAATCTGGAGACTACATCAATAGGGATTATTTGAAAGAAATATTGAAATAGAGAAAATATTTAGTATTATATTGTATTACATTACATACTATATGTTATATGTCATGTCATTTTTTTATTTTTGTTGTTGTTTTGGTGTGTGGTGTGTGTGTGTGTGTGTGTGTGTGTGTGTGTGTGTGTGTGTGTGTGTGTGTTTTGGCAGGGCAATGAGGGTTAAGTAACTGGCCCAGGGTCACACAGCTAGTAAGTGTCAAATGTCTGAGGCCAAATTTGAACTCAGGTCCTCCTGAATCCAAAGCCAGTGCTTTATCCACTGTGGCACCTAGCTGCCCCCCATGTCATGTTATTGAGGGGAGGAATGATAAATGTCTCCAAAGATTTCAACAGTTGGTAAATGCAATTCTGTTTGGCCCCAGTGGACAAAATGTCCAACAGTAGGTGGAAGATGCAAAGGCAATTTTTATTTTAATATGAAGAAAACCTTCCTAATAATTAAAGCTATCAAAAACTCAAATATACTGTCACAAGTGGTTTTCCCCTCACTCAAAGTTTTTCAGCAATGATGGAATGAAAACTAGTAGGGCATATTGGGAAAGGGATTCTTGTTCAGAAATAAGGTGAATCAGATGGACTCTAAAATACCTTTCATTTCTGAGGTACTACAATATGTGACAGAGATTTAAGATAGGTATATGAGCACAGTTATTATAAGCTTTAGAAATATGTTTTCTATTAAACTTTTTAGTCTATTATCTTAAGATTTACTTTTTATATCCTGTTAATTCATAATAGGTGCTTAATACATGTTATATGGTGCTGAGAACATCAGAAATACATCATTGCTCTTTGATTAAATTATAATATTATTCAAGTTGTACCAGATTCACCACATTCTCCCCTTACTCATATGGGAAGATGTAAAACGATGTATCCATATCTTTTTTCCCCATCAGGTAAACCTACTAACCAGATTCCAATTACTAATATAAATTGGAATTTTGATAGACTTAAGCTTTGTTCCTGTATTACTTTTTTTCTCCCATAACTATGGATCCTTATAAGAAACATGGGATTTCCTATCATCTATTAGGGATTAATCTAACACTTTCTTGACTCAGGATTCAACTATAGATTTTTATTTAACTTCTTGTTAATCAACATCTTCAAACATCCAATGCTAGGGAAAGCACAGGAAAAAATGGATGATTAAAAAAATTTCATTTTCTCTGAAGCTACAAAACTTAACCATAATAATAATAATGATCTTCAGAATCAATATGGTAAAAAATTCACTATACAAAGATAATTTCGTATTTAAGGCAGGTGAGTTAAACAGCGTGTTGAAACTTTTTAGGATTGTTGAATAATTTGAATTTGAATAAAAATTTTAAAACTAATAAGTGCTGTGAAGATAATCATTTTATTTCAGGGGGGACATTATAAGAAAAATAATTTCAGTCTTTGATTCACTAATTACTCTTGCATATAAGTAATTTTCATTTACATAATTCTTTGAAATGTCTATAAAGTGATAATTTGTCTATGTAATTAAAGTGATTCTAACATTTTCATGCTGACAATTTGCTTGGCAAATAGTAGGCAATGAATAAAGTGCTGGTTGAGTGATAGGCAGCTAGGTGGAGCAGTATATAGAGCACTGGGCGTTGAACCAGGAAGACCTGAGTTCTGGCTATGTAACCAAAGGCAAGTCACTACCTGACTCAGTTTCTTCAACTGTAAAATGGAGATAATAAGAACTACTTCCCAGAGTTGTTGTGAGGATCAAATGAGATAATACTATTAAAGAATTTGGCAGTGCCTGACAAATAGTAGGTTCTTAATAAATGCTTATCCCCTTCCTTCCTTCTTTCTAATATAATAAAGTAAACATCAACCTAATCCATTAAATGTATCTCAGTTACTTAGTGAGTGGACTTAAAATGAATGATTTTCTCCTGTATTTATCTATAATGGGGGTTTGGCCAGTGAAGCCAGTCTTCATGCTCTACTGATGCAATGCCCACTTGGACTACGGAGCATTCACAGTTCTGCTGCTATGTAAAGAAGAGGGTCAGGCTGCCGACCCAGAGCTGAGAATGCACTTAAAAGGCACCAATCAGCCAAAACTATTTTTTTCTCTTGCCCAGCTGTTTTGTAGTGTGGAGGCAAGGGAGCTGTTGAAACTTCTGCAGTAGGTAGGGAAGGCATCAGGCCTTTGTCTCTCCATTAGACCATTTCTGTGTGGCTCATTCATGTATGATCTTGCTGATACTTCTGTGTCTATTGTGCCTATTCTTTTCTCTTAGGTGAAGGAGTGTCAAACTATGCTGCCATCTTATGAGTTTCAAAAAGTTAGGAGAGGAAGGTGTCAAAGGTCCAAGAGTCAAAGTAGTTACCAGAACCCAGCCCAATAGCGAATTTAGCTCAAAGGTAAGATGGCAGAAAATGACCATCACAAAACAATGGAAAACCAGTTTGTTAACAATACAAAGAACAGGGGCAGCTAGGTGGTACAGTGGATAGAGCACTGGCCTTGGATTCAGGAGGACCTGAGTTCAAATCCAGCCCCAGACACTTGACACTTACTAGCTTTGTGACCCTGGGCAAGTCACTTAACCCTCATTGCTCTGCAAAAACAAATAAACAAACAAAAAAACAATACAAAGAACAAGCTTGATCCCCAAAAAAGAGCTATGAAAAGACACCTACTCCCACTTTTTTACAGAGTTGAGAGGTCCAAAAGTATGAAAAATGACATAATTTCAAGATTTTTTTTCCTTATATTGATTAGAATTACTAATTTTTTTCTCTTTCAGGAGGTGAGTTACATGCTTCCTCATTAGTATTCTGGAATCAAGATTGACCACTGCATTGATCAGACTTCTTAAAATCTTTAAAAGTTGGTTGTCTTAACAATGGTGTTCTAATTGCATAACTTGTTTATGTTCCGTTCACTTCACTCTGCCTCAGTTACTACAAGGTTTACAAGAATTCTCTGAAATCATCCTTTTCATCATTTCTTATGGTACAGTAGTATTCCATTACATTCATATAATTTAATTTGTTCAGCTATTCCCCAATTGATGGGGACCTCCTTGGTCTTCAGTTCTTCACTGCTACTATAGCTACAAAAATATTTACTATAGATATTTTTGTTCATATAGGTCCTTTTTGCCTCTTTGAGGTATAGGATTCATAATGGTAACACTGTCAAGGCATAGGCTTACTAACTGTTTTTGAAGATAGTTAAAAATTGCTTTGCAGAATAATTGAACCAATTCACAGATTTTGCATAAACTTCTAAATCATGGCATGTTCACTCATCCATTCTCCTAGATGTAAATTCTTAAGGAACAGAACTATCTTTTACTTCTTTATATCTTCCATGAAATGTAAGCACAGTGCCTTAAAATGTTTCTTAATAAATTTTAATTGAAAAAATGAATAAACTAGCTTAATAAGGCTCCTTCCACCACACTAATTAAAATAAAGTATTTAATAAACTTGTATCCTCCTTGACCTAGAACAGTATCTGGATTTCAGGTAGGAACCAAAACTTGGATGAAACATTTGTGAAAGGCTTGAAAATTGTACCTCCTTGGGTGTTCCTGCCCACTAGAAGTTCTGAACCTCTTCTATAAAACATCTGACTTGATTTATCACAAAATAAACACCTCTGTGCCATGGGAAGCAAAATTTCTGGCTTTAAAGCTGTGATTTATTAAAGGTAACATTATAAGTATCCATTATTGTGCCTGTCTGTGTGTTGCACTCCAGGCAGCTGCCTACTTCTGGTGCCCAACTGTGGTAGGCACTGAATACATACTTATTGAATTGAATCCCAGCAAGAGCTAATTAGCTTCACTTAGTTCCATAGCTATTCGCTGAGTCCAGCACCACAGGCAGTCAAGCCATCCAGGGACATGTGATTGGTTCCAAAAAAGTCACTATAGAAGAATGTGGCTGGATCAATGCCCATACACATCACAACCAGAGGAGTAGATCCTACAGATAGTATGTATTTACCTATTGTATAAATCCTAATGTGGAACTTCTGAGAACTATTAATTTATTAATCAAACAAGCATTTATAAAACCCAAACTATATGTTGAGCTCTGTACTAGGCACTGGAGATACAAAGACAAAACAATAACTGATCTATTGTCCAAGAAGATTACACACAACCCTTGTGGAATCACCCCTAGGTGATTTTCCTTCCTACCACATAAAGTACAACGTGGAAACGCATTTCAGTTTGGGGTCTTAGGACTATTACAGAGGTCTTTGAAACGAAGTAGTATTTTTGATAATTTCAGATGTACTGGCATCACTAGTACCACACAAGCAGCAACTGGTTTGAAGAAGGCCCCATGCGAAAAAGGCTTCATCTGCACTAGAGACCTGGCTTTTTGCAATTGGGAGGATAAAGGATCCCTTTCTGATGTTTTATCTTAAGGGCCCAGAATTTAAGCTTCCACTAATCCTGGCATCCCTAGAGAGGGACATTATCCCAAATGGAAAACTAGGAGTCAAGGTCTGGGAAAGAATCCAGGGACCTCTGACCTTACTCTGAAGATGATTTAAATGGGGCAAGGAACAAAGAATGACTTTAATTTTTATCTGTCAGTATAGTAGTGTTAAGGACCAGCTGGCTCATGTATATATGTAATATTTAGTGGCATCTTCCACAAGGGCTTCTTTGTTTATTCTATGTAGCTTCCCACTGCTCAAATCCATTCTTACTGAGTCTGTGTGCTTGTTACAAGAGATGATGAGAAGGTATTGAATGGCCCAGGAGTCATCTTCATTCTGTAACACTAAAATGGCATTCTATTAGTTACACATATGATGGGTCAAGGGCTTCTCTTGCTCTGCTTCATTAGGCATTCTTCCCTTTTTGAAAATCAATCTGGACCAAACTCAGGGCCTTAAAAATGTTTTAACCTTTTGGCTATATGAGCCTAGAAGAAAAGACTTGTTTTATTAATGGTCTTAAAAAATACTGGACAAAGAAAACATAATGGAAACTATGCCTTTTGTGGCAGCAAGAAATTGGAAACAATGTGGATGTCCGTCAACTGGGGAACAACTGAATAAAACTATAGCAAATGAATATAATGGAACATTATTATCCTGTAAGAAATTCTAAATATGAGATATTTAGAGAAATATGGAAAGTCTTATATATGAAGTTATACATATAGATTAAGCTGAACAAGGAAAACAACATATAAAATGCCTAAAAAATGACAACAGTATCAAAAGGCAGATAAACTCACATTAATTGCAATACCATTCTTCATTGGTTCCAACAAACACATGATGAAACACAGTTCTCTTCCATTACTAGAGGGATGGAAGAAGAATGGCATGGAATGTAACATATGCTTTCAAGGTTTATTTGTCGATCAGTTTTACTATTTTTTTCCCTTTGTAACAAAATAGAGTTCAATGATGGAAAGGGGAGAGAAGAAGTATTATCAGAAAATGTCTAGCAAGAAAAAAAAAGAAAAAATATCATTAAACCATTTTCAAAAGAAAGGACGAAAGGAAACTGTGGAATTTCCATATTTCTATGTTTGAAATTTATATATTTCTATGATTAAAATGTGGCAATACCAATCTGATCAAAAATACAAAATTGACCTAGAAAGGCTAATATGGAAGAAGCTATAAAATTGGGAAATAGATATTGATAGGAACTGTAGTTGCCAAAGCAAAGGTTGAGAGAATCTCATTGAATTAATATGTTGAAGGAAAAGTTTTCAGAGAAGACAAATGAAAAATTTCTAGGCCAAATAATATTAGAATACACCCAGAACAAAGGTTTCATGATGGAATTCAAGAGTGAACTTTTAGAAATGTTGGCCAAAATGTATAATATGTCTTTACAAATAACCACTGTGCTCAGGAACTGGCATAGTGCCCATGTGACTTCCATTCATAAGAAAAATTCCAAAGGGAACCCTGGTAACTTAACTATAGACTGCTATAGAGAAGTTTACTTCTATTCAGTACAAACTGGTAATAAAGAGTAGGATCCCTGAATACTTGAGTAAACATCATCTATTGGTGACCAGGCAGCCTGTTTTCTATAGAGAGAAATTATTCCTGAGTGTTGGATTAGAGTTCCTTGCAAAACTTTGCACTGATAATAGTGTTGTTTGATTAGAAATGTAAGATCCTCATAAGGAATCTTCTAAAACAACAGAATAATGAAAAAGTACTTGGAGTAATTAGTGAGGAATATGAGATGGTAAAGTTGCCTTTTGATCTCTTAGCTAGAGAGTAAACATAGACCTGCAGCTGTAAAGCACAAGTTTTCTCACAAAGACATTAGCATTTCCAACTTGGGATCCTTGGAACTGGTAGTTTTAGGTTCTCTTTCCTGTTCAAATCATATTTACATAATTACATTCTTCCATATTAACCTTTCTAGGTCAATTTTATATTTTTGATCAGATTGGTATTGCCACATGTATGCAAATATGAACATACATGTGGAATTGGAAGAAACATTAGGAGTCAATTGGTCTAAACCTTTAATTTGACAAATGAAGAAAATGAGGCACAGAGAGTTGAAGTGACCATCCAGGAATAATGGCAGAGTTCATTTAATCATGGTTCATGGCTCCAGAACTGAAGAGAATAGGGAAGTGAAATGGGGAAAAAATCCAACGAGGCTATGAAGGAGATGGCAAGAGTTGGCCAGAGCATTGAGAAGGAAATTATAGTATTTTCCCCTTAAAATAGGGACCCTTTAGAGTGTACTAAGTATGCTCTGGCACTAAATGTTCCATACTCCAACTATTTTATCTCCCCCTCAAGGTCCTAAGGCTATGTTGAAGGGCTAAAAACATCTCTTCTCCAATATTTTTAGCTTGTCTTCCATACCTGTTGTGTCTCTCTCTGTTAGCCCCAACAGGTCTATTTAACCACGTAGTAGCAGCTTCACTTTTACAAAGGGGTATTTACTTCAAAGACACAGGAAGAACAAAGTACAAATATATCCTCCCAACACCTTTTGGGGCACACTCTTCTTTATTACAATTCATTGGTCTCTGGGGAGAGTAGGCTCAAACTTAACAGTTTCCAGATAGCATTGGTCCCATTAAGTCCACATCTAAATGGAGCATCAGTGCCAGATCAATCTCAGCTTTCACTGTGGTGGGTTTTGAAAGATACTTCCAAAGGTCATTCCTCATTCCTTGGGGAACTCAGTACTAGGCTAGCTATATAAGTAGGCCCAACCTTAGCCTCTCAGACTGACAGAGGTTCACCCTCCTGAGCTTTTGAGATTCACAAGTTTGAAGCTTTCAAATTAATCTCCTTTACTTAAAATGGAAAAGAACCAATATTGGTTTTTTTTGGTTTTGTTTTGGTGAGGCAATTGGAGTTAAGTGACTTGCCCAGGGTCACACAGCTAGTAAGTGTTAAATGTCTGAGGCCAGATTTGAACTCAGGTCCTCCTGAATCCACGGCCGGTGCTCTATCCACTGTGTCACCTAGCTGCCCAAAGAACCAATATTGAAGCAAAAATATAGAAGCCTATTTTCATGGGATCATGTGTTGTACCAAGAGTAGAGAAAACTCAACGACTCTTAGAGCATTGTCTCTCACAAGATATTTTCGGCATGGGAGTCAAACTCAGAGAAGCAAAAGGGGAAATTTGGTTAAGGTCAACTAAGGTCCTTTGAAGGCACTCCTTATTTCAGTTCTATAGTTTCAGCTAGTCAAAGAGAGTGCTATTCACCAAATGATGCCTAAAACCTAAGTTCTAAATGAGTTTCTGACCATAAGTTAGATGGCTTAAACAAAAGATTTTAAAGTAGAGGCCAAAGGAGTCTTAATGTTAACAGATGAGTTCAGAGATGTGTCAAATAGTAGAATTCTAAGAATAGTTTAAGTAGTAAGTCTGGGCTTCATATGGACCTTTATTATCTGCTGGTACAGACTGACTTAAAAAAATATTCTGAGTCATAGGCCGAGAGAAACAACTGAGAAAAACTTGAAAGACCTTAAGAGCCATTGGCTAAGAATCCTTCTCTTTTGCCAGACTATAGCAGAAAATAACAGTCTAGGCTAAAATTAGGACTGCTAGTTAAACTTTGCTTAAAGAGGATACAGCTTATACACAAATAAGTAGACTGTGATGAGGCCAAAACAAAATACAAAGAGGTTTAATTAAAGTGAGAAGAAATGTGAATTATTTTATCTTTGTGGAGACTTCACAGACATAGTATAATATATAGGGTATGGATATAAAGTAACTTAACACATTTCTTCTCTTATTTTATGTGTAACTACAGAAAAGTTACTTAAAACATATCAGCCTCTGTTTTCTTATCTCCAAAATGGGAATAATAATACTTAGAGCATCTATCTCACAGGATTCATGTGATAATCAAATGAGTTCTTAAGTGTAAAATGTCATATCATATCTATGATTATGCTTATGGAGGTGGCAAATGAACCAAGATTTTAAGAAAAAGAAGGATTCTGATAGGCAGAGGACCAGAAAAGGTATTTAAGGCATGTGGAATGACTTATACAATTTCATAGAAGTGGAAATGATAGGTGAAGAATAAGACTTTATCCTGTCCCTTTTGAGGCCCAGTTTGGCATTTAAATATCCAGATGGGGAAAAATGTTATTTGATTAGATATGAGGGGTGAAGGATAAAGTATAGAGAAATAAGGTAATAGGAATGAGGAAAAAAACTTGGGAGAAACCTACACTTAGGGGAAGAAAATGGACACATCAGGAAAATTATGAGTAAGAAGAAAGTGAAAAATAGGGAGAAGTAGCAGAGAGTCATGTCATAGAAGGTAATGAAGGATAAGCATCAAGAAGAAAGAGATGGTCAGGTGTCAAACAACAAAGAAGATAAAGATGGAGAAAAATTCATCAGACTTGTCAATTAAATTGTCATTGATGATGTTGGAGAGAACAGTTTAAAGAGAATAGTGAGAATGAAAACTAGATTCTAGAGATAATAAGATTGATTAGGAGACTTTAGATGACTTGAGAGATAACATCAAATTATTATTATAAAGAACACGTGATTGTGAAGTCATATGACCTAGCCCTGCTATTTACCATCTGTATGACTTTGAGCCAAGTCGCTTCAGTTATGTGTTTAGTTTTCTGTAAAATGAAGGGAGGAAACTAGATGACTTCTGAAGTCGTTTTCAACTATTAATACACAACCCTGTGACATCAAAAGGCATAAGAATGGTAGAGCTGAGGATGTGAAGCTTTCTTCTGTTTCAAAATCCAGAGATCTTTATATTACCAGACTGCCTATATTTTCCTGTCCGCACAATCAATCACTCTTCTCTTCTAGTGTTTTCTTTTTTTTTCTTGTGTATCTGATCATAAGGTAAATCTGTAGAATACAAGGTATGTTTGACTTTAAAGCAATAATAGTAATTTCCTTTGACCCTTTATGCAAAGCAGATTTTGTAATCAAAATAATGTTTAGCACTTCTCATTTATTACTGTTATTATTGTTTCTTGTTATTATTTGGATTAAGCCTTGGTATCTCATTCAGTTTAAAGATCTAGTTGTGCAGGGACCATTTACTAGCCCCAACCACTGCTGATTAACATGGAAATTGTGACCAATGTTTTCAACTAGTTTACTCCTATTTAGCCAAACAGTATCCCTCCCAACTCTTGGGGCCTCCCCATACTGGTGCCACACTTAGTGAAGACCTGATCAGCTTGAGTCCAATTGTAGCTCAGAAATGCCAAGCTTAAGCAATTCATCAGCTTCGGCCTCTTCCATGAGCAGATACCACTATTGTACCACCATGCGCAGCTACAGATCCTTAATTTTACAAGCAAGTGAGATTAATGCTTTTTTTCTTAATTTTCTTAAGAACTATGTAACTTTCCTTTTATTTCTTTGTTATCTTCTACTAATTTTCTCCTCTGTGGATCAGAAGATTTCAGGAGGGAAAAAAAAAATGTTCACATGGGACTAGTGTGTAGCCACTCAGAAAATAAGATTCAACTTTAGCTGTTTACAACCAATAAGAACAGTATCAAATCCCCACATATTAATTGATATATCCATGGTATCAGAGTGTTTTGCATGCCATTAAGGTCCTGGGTTATATATTATTATTATTTATTACACTTGGGTTAATTTTCATCTCTCACATTCATTGACCCTTGCCAGAAAATCTGGTAATATTACTATATACTAACATCCAGGACTATGGTATGTCTTGCAGACATAGCAAAACTCAAAGGAAAAAATATTTATTCACAAGTGAAAGAAAAAAATAGATCTTATATGTGATGTTCCATCCCCAACTACCACATGATTGTTATTTTCATGAACCTTTAAGGATCCCTAGGGTTTTCAGGTCACCTACTCTCCAACTTTCCCCAGCTCCTAGTCAGTAATGTACTTATATCTAGCCCCAACCCTACCCCAAACTCTAACCATTGCCCTTACTTCTCCTGCAGTTCTCAGAAGTTCCCAGAAGATGGCAACAGTAGGCTCTTTTTCAAATGGAAAGCTTTCCTGTCAAGGTGTGCCCCATCACAGAACTAAAAAGGTTGTGGCATGATGATTCCATTGTGTGATGCTCTCTTTATTTCTAGGACCAAGGCTGTTTGCTTCCCAACTTAATCCTTGTTATACAAGTATTAAAGCTTGACAAAAACATAATTTATCTACATTTGTTTTTCAAGGCAATTATTATATACCATCATACATTATATATGAGCACCTCTGGTTAGAGTAGGGATATCCAAGCATTCACTAGCATTACTGTACACATGCCAAATGGGAGAGGGCAAGATAAATTAAATATTTTTTTTTAAAGAGAGACAAAGACAGGGAAATAGAGACAAAGATAAAGACAAAACAAGACAGAGACAGTCAGAGACGCATTCATACCATAGTGACTTAAAAAAATTGCAATCAGAAATCCTAGATTCAACCCAGACTCATTAACTTTTATTAGTAACCAGATAATTCTCTAAAACTATAAGTTATAAACTGTAGTACCCAGTACAAACTGTAGAGTGCCCTCTGAAGAAAGGAGTTTCTACACCAGGGAGCCATCTTCTCCATTCCACAGAAAAAATAAAATAATGAGAAATCTCTCTCTCTCTCTCTCTCTCTCTCTCTCTCTCTCTCTCTCTCTCTCTCTCTCTCTCTCTCTCTCTCTCTCTCTCCCTGGACTTATCAATTGTTTGGATATGTAGATATGTAGGATGCGGAGGGCCAAAGGCTCTCACGCTATTTTCCTTCAAATACCATGAGCACATATTATAATTTCTTACCTTTTGGCCTTTTTTCATACAGATTACTGTTTTTTCTGCCCAGTGAAATCTTCATCATCCTTGAAAGTTCAATTCAAATTCCATTTTTTCCAAATTCCCTTCGCTGACTACCAAAGCCCACAATGACCTATCCCTTACTTATCATTTCCATGTCTCATAGTTTCTACCACTCAAATGATTCTTGTCATATAATGGCTTGCATTGGTATATATTTATAGTCATGTTTATGCCATCCGCTAGGTTGAAAATACTTGAAAGCAAGAGAAATGTTTCTTTGATTTTGTATGGCACCTAGTATGGATTATTGCTTTTATTAAGTAAATAATGCATGAAATAATAGAGACTAGTAGTGATAATATTAATATAGAGAACTCACCATGAGGAACTCTCTCTGCTAATACAGATCAACACTATTTCTGAAACTTGGTCTAAGAGAGTTGGCTAGAATATGAGGATAAAAAAGTGACTTGCCCAAAGGTCAACAGCCAGTAGTTGTCAGAGGTGGAACTTGAATCCAATTTCCTTTGTCCCTAAGGCCACCACTGTATCTACTATGGCATTTGATAAAAAGAATAAATTACAATTTAGATTTTGCTATAATGATGTCTTAGGATCATATCACTTCTCTGCTCCAAACCTTTGTGTGGTTCCCAATTTCCTTTAAGATAAGATACAAATTCTTTAACTTTAAGATTGAATCTGAGTGTTTTCCCAGGTTATTCAATAATGAACAATGAATTACATGGATGGGAACAGATTGAAAACATGCTATCGGCTGGGAAAGACCTAAACTAATGTAACACCCATCTTCAAATATTTGATTGGTTATCTAGGTGGTACTGGATAGAGTGCTGGCCCTGGAGTCAGAAGGACTTAAGTTCAAATATGGCCTCACACACTTACTAGCTCTGTGATTCTGGGAAAGTCACTTAACCCTCTATGCCTCAGTTCTTCATCTTTAAAATGAGCTGGAGAAGGAAATGGAAAACCATTCCTTTATCTTTGACAAGAAAATCCCAAATGGAGTTATGGAGAGGCAGACATAACTAAAAAGACTCAACAACATATATGAAAAGGATGAGAAGCATGGTATGGGTCTTGAACCAGGAAGAATGGGTAGAAGTTTTTGGAATGGAAATTTCAGTTCAAAAGAAGGAAAACTTTTTTATTTTAATTACATTAGACAACAGCGGAATGGACTGCTTCATAAAATTTTAAGTTTTATACCCTTTAAAAGGGTTCAAATGTAGGGTAAACAACTACTTGTCAGGGATTTTGTCAAAGGGATTGATTTATGGGTTGGAAAGTTGAAGTATATCCCCTCTAATGTCCCCTCAAACTACAAGATTCTATACTTCAATGATTTGTCTTCACTGTCATCCTCTTTTTAATGAATGCCTCTTTTTAATGAAGAGGTAGCTTTATGTTGTTAAAGGCTATTGCAATTATATAAAAGCTCTTACCAGTCCTGACAAGCTACATAAAAAGGCCTTAAGTTTAGGCCCAGTGATCAATTTTATGCATCTAGAATGAAGAATATACTAGTTTGGCTTGGTTAAACTGATCACAGATGACTGAGTTTTTGGAGGACAGCGATTCTCAAAGACCATCTGCTAAGTCACAGATGGGTTATACTTTTTCCTAGTGAAGGAACCATTACAGATCCTTGACATACTGAAGTGTGATTCTCTTACTCATAGGGACCTCTGAAACAGACTGTTCCAAATGCCATGGGGCTTCTGGACATTTTGCTTTGCTTCTCTCTTTAAAATAGTATCTATCTACAAGCTAAAGACATATATCCCAAGTCAGCTGGTTGATATTGAGAAACAAGCCCAAGACACAGTACTCAAATGCTCAAAAGGAGCTGGGATTTCCCTGATAATGATATTCCCTCCAGTGAAACAGATCACAACCCATCTATGCTTGTCTATCCTGTGCAAGTCTTGTCCCTCTTCTTCCATAAACTCAGCACAGGGGCTCTACCAAAAATGGTTGATTTCCCTTTACATCACAGTAGTGCCACTGGAACACATAACCCATACATCAGTTATCTCTCACTGACTATATTCTTTTTTTATCAAATTTTCTTGATTCCAATATTCTTTCAAAGCCACAAGGTAAATGAATCTTCTCAATGTTTCATCATATTGAAGACAGGCAATCTTTTCTTATGGAGTAGTGATTTCTTACATTTGGCATCCTATTCTATAAGACAGGCTGTCTGTGTAGGAAATATGAATTTAACTTGTACAGCTGATTGGCTTATTAAGTTACTTTTTAAAAAGTATGCCACATAGGGGCAGCTAGGTGGCACAGCAGATAGAGCCCCGGCCCTGGAGTCAGGAGGACCTGAGTGCAAATCCAGCCTCAGACACTTAACACTTACTGGCTGTGTGACCCTGGACAAGTCACTTAACCCCAATTGCCTCACCAAAACCAAAAACAAACAAACAAACAAGTATACCATGTATTTCTCAGAAATGTTTTGCAAGACGTTTATTTCAAAATGAGGGGGATCTTATAAAATATAGTGACCTCCTCTGAAAGTACATGTCACTACTTGCCTATTTCTCTATTTAAAAAAATAAATATATATATATATATATATATATGAGGAATCTATATTCTCTCCTTCCCACTCCCTATTCCGTTAGAAAATTCAGAAGAAAAGAAAAGCAATATTTTGTAACAAATGTAAATAACCAGGGAAAACAAATTCCCTCATTAGCTGCATAAATACCTATAGATATTGTATGTGAGACACATATATGTGTGTATATACTTACATACATATGTATGTAATGTATGGAGAGAGAAAGACAGAGAGAGAGGGAAATGATTATTAAATAACTAATTGTTAATGTTGGGGAGACACAGGATTTATCCCTCTCTGAAATCTTATTCTCTACTAGGCCAAACCAGCATCTGAAAGACATTACTGATAATGAGATTGATTAATTCTCTCCTTAATCTGGTTCAAACCCCACCCAGGCAGGGAAGTCTATTGTGTTCTATTCATGTATGGGTGGGGATAAATTCTGTGATTAGATTGCACAAATCTGGGGGTGATTTGGAAGTAAATGACATAATAAAGTCACATTCCCCCAGCCCCTCATTAGAATAGGCCCACCTCTCATAATAATATTCATTATTCTCATTGTTAACTAATCAAAGTTGATTGCCATCTGCTGAAACACCCACTCTTCCTAGGGTATATAAGCCTTGAGCAGGATGCGTGATTTATCTTTGGCTTAAGAGAGACAGCCATATATGGCCATCCTTTTATTAATAATATACTAGCATTATTAATAAGATGATTAATTACTCAGAAAATATGTCTCTTGAACTTTTTGTACATCTAACATATATATGAAAAATTCTGTACCCTAAATCTCTCATGGTGAGTCTGATTCATCATTGGGTCCTGAAAATTGTGAATGGTCATTATATTGTTCAAAGTTCATATATGTTTAAAAGTTGTTTTTATAGTGTTATAATTGTACAAACTGTCCCCCAGTTGACGAATAGTCTAAACACATTTCTCAACTAACAAATAGTTCACCAGAGAAGAAACCCAGACTTTTCTATAGCCACTTGGGGGGGGGGGCACTCAAAATCACTACTAATTAGGGAAATGCAAATAATTCTGAAATTCCATCTTATACTTATCACAGTGGCATGGATAACAGAAAAGAAATGGTAAATTTTGAAGGGGCTATGGGAAAATAGGCATATTGATAAACCCTATGAATGAATACAACCATTTCAGAAAACAATTTGGAATTACACACAAAAAAGTTACTTAACAGTGTTTGCCCTTTGACCCTGTTATACTACTGCTAGACCTATTCCCAAAAGAGATCAAAGAAAGAGGAAAAGGTCCTGCATGTACACAAATATTTAGAGCAGCTATGTTTGTGGTAACAAAAAACTGGAAACTAAGGAGATGTCCATTAATTGAGGAAAGGTTGAATAAACTGTGGCATGTGAATGTGATAGATGACTTTTGTACCATAGACAATGAGGAAATAAATGATTTTTAAAAAACGTGAAAGACTTATATGAACTTATGGAGAATGAAAGGAGCAGAACCAGAAAGAACAATTTATATCATAACATCAGTATTATAAAAAAGGAATGTCTCTTCTAGGTAACAACAACATCTCCTTTGTACAGAGGCATTGCTTATACCTCCTCCTGTTCCTGACTGCTCAATGTGGCCTGCAGCTGTTGCCAGCTTGCTTTTATAGTCTAACTAGGAAGGGAAGACCACCATGATGTGGGGAGAGAAGAGGAATTAATATTTAAGTTTTAGAAAGATTAAAAGATGAGAGGGACTTAAATAGGAGAAATATTGCAAAGATATTAGATTTAAAAATCTCTTGTATCATATCAGGTAAATGGGATGAAACCACATATTATGTGAAAAACACCAGAATGTTCTAGTGGACTGAAAGCTCAATATGAATCCATAGTGTGAGGTGGCAACTGACTCTTCCACCACCCATCACCCCAACCAAAAAAACAATAAAAACAATTGCTGCTGCTCTTGGTGCTGCTGCTACTGCTATTACTACTACTGGTAACATTACTACTATTGCTGCTGATACTACTACTACTACTACCATTACTACCATTGTTATTACTATTACTACTTCTACTGCTATTATTGTGAGTTCAGTAGATTTCATGCCCACCTCTTTGGACAGGAGTTTTGGGTTTTCTTGGCAAAGTTAACTGGAGTTGGTTCCTTCTGCAGCTTATTTTACAGATGAGGAACTGAGACAAACAAGGTTAAGTGCATTGCTAAATAATAAGCATCTGAGGCTGGATTCAAACTCGTGAAGATGTTTTCCTGATTCCAAACCCAGTTCTCTATCCACTGAACCACTTAGCTGCTTCCACGGCTGTTATCAAGCTCCATTAAAAGATGATGGGCGGGGGGAGTGCAGCTAGGTGGCACAGTGGATAAAGCACTGGCCCTGGATTCAGGAAGACCTGAGTTCAAATCTGGCCTCAGACACTTGACACTTACTAGCTATGTGACCCTGGGCAAGTCACTTAACCCTCCTTGCCCTGGGGGAAAAGATGAGGGAAGTAACTTTCTCACTTAACTCTACCTTAATCATTTCCTATCTATAGTATTATGATGTACTTTGGTGCCACATCTTAGAAAAAATATAAATGAACCAGAGCATGTCTAGCAAAGAGTGACTTGGATAAAGAAAGAATGACATGCAGGGGGGCACCCTGCCTAAGCAGAAACAGCATGGAATCATCACCAATATCTGTATCTGTGCTGGAAACAGAGTACCACTAAGTGTCTTGCCTAAAGGCTGGATGTATTGAATAAAGTGTCTATCTATCCACATGATGACAACACTATCAGAATCAGAAAGAATCCACTCACTAGTTTTTGTCTATCATAATTCTGGCCCCTATAATTCTTATAATTTGCCTGGAATCTTGATTGGCCTCAGTTTTGTCATTGTAAGATTTCTGCATCAGAGAGGCTGAATTGCAGTATTTTATTTTCTGCTATCCAACTTCCTCTGTGTGTATTTGTATAATTTCAAGGTTTTGAAGCTTTTTGGTCACTGGTTCAGGACATCAGTGTTCCATCTGTTTGTTAGCAGGAAAATAGTGGATCTCTGATGGTCTTTGTATGCCACATTTAATGGTGGGAAAACAGTTTGGAGTAGTTTATTTTTATGAGAGCCAATTAGCATTGGTTGGTCTTTTATTGTTATTGTTCTTCAGTTGTGTCCAACTCTTCTTAACCTCATTTGGGATTTTCTTGGCTAAGACACTGGAGTGGTTTGCCATTTTCTTCTCCAGAACATTTTATAGATGAGGAACTGAGGTAAAAGGGTTATGTGATTTGCCCAGGGTCACACAGCTAAAGTGTCTGAGGCCAGATTTGAACTCATGAAGATGTGCTCTCCTGACTTCAGGTCCAGAACTCTATCCACTGTGCCTCCTCACTGCCCCTAGACTATGTCTAAAAGAAAGTTAATTTGAGACATGCCTTCCTCACCTTCTGTAGATACTTTGGAGAATAGTATGGGAGGTTACCAAGTAACTGATACCTCCTCCCTATGGTTTACTTAAAAACTGCAGATGTTCCTTGGAAGAGGAACAGAAAGGTACCACTTCATTATGAAGAAGATTATCTTAGGATCATCATAGGTTTTAGAGATGGAAAGGACCATGAAGGGCATCTGTTTCAGCCCCTCGTTTACAAATGAGGTTAGTCATCTGACCTTGGAGAAGAAAATATGTGCCCTCAGTCAAATGGAGGCAGTATTCAAACGATATCATTTGACCTCAAATTCAATCTTCTCAGATTACTTGTCCCAGTTTCCAGGAATGAATGGGGCAACAGACAAGCATTGGGTAATTGACTGGGTTATAGGTACAAAAAAGTTAAAAGAAGTTTATATAGAAGACTCCAAATGACAAACTTTGCCTATATTATGACTTTGCCTAGTGATAAAAATAAATCATAGCTTCATAGCTTAATCAACATCAATATATTTTACCTTGTTGACCACCAGGGAGGAGTTGATGGAGCAGAAACCCCTGGCATAGTAGACCCTAGGCTGCGGTAAGAGGCTATGGCTGTTGAATCTCATTTGTTTTCTTATTTTAGGAGATGATTTCTATTCTTTTTATGCTCTCTGACCATACATAAAACTTAAAATTGGCACAAGAGTTGCATGAAATGCATCTAACACCAAAGGTGTTTAATACCAGAAAAAATTTATAAGCCAACAGTTTCCATGGGTTGGATGATAAAAGATAATATAGCTGCTATATTTAATATGCTAAGACTTGAGAAAGTAATGCTGTTTGTCCCCACTGGTTACTAGGTTTCTTCCTCCCCCTCTTTTCTAAGTCCATAAAAGTCTTAAGGGTGTAGAAGGTACCCAAATTCTGAAGCAAATCCAGTCCTCCAACCCACAACAGAATCACCATTCAAACCACTAAAGTTATCTCATTACTTCTTGGCTATTAAAGTGACATACTTGGCTGGCAGCCATGGTATTGGTCGGTAATCCTATTAGCTCTGACAAGCTAAGCTGGGTCAGGTTTAGCTAGAACTTGGATGGAAGATCTCCGGGAAAATACAGGATGCTGTGTAAAGTAATGCTGGCCATTCAGAGGGCATGTCTCTTCCCTCCCGAGTTGGATTTTCATGTTGTACTTCAGCCAATATCCATGGTGAGATTTAAGTTGCTTCTCATCCAAGGCTCTCTTTCCTCTTCTTTCAGATCATTTGGGGGAATTTTATGTTGCCTACATTTAAATGCCCCTTTTCTGTTCTTTAGAGTCAAAAGTTGCTGATAGAAACATGGCTTCATATTGTTTGGGATCACTCTACATTTTTTCTTAGTCTATAAAGTAATTTTTAGGTTTGGATTGGATTTACATTCAGGAGGAGACCTGGGTTTCAGTCTAGGCTCTGCCACAAAGCAGCTGTGTGACCTTGGGTATATTGCCTCAATTCTGAGTCATAGTTTGTAAAATATAGGGAGGTGGTGGAGGGGAGGGGAAGGAAATGTACTGTTCCTAAGGTCACTTCACATGCTATGATGCAGTGAAATTATGTTCTTATAACTTGTGTCAGGTAAAAACATGTGTGGTTACCATATCTTTGAGCAAAATATATGAATTCATAGAATTATAGATGTAAAGAGGAAGGGACCTCAGAGACCTCACATTTTGCAGATGAGGAAAATGAAGGCACAGGGAAGTTATGTGGCTTGCTCAAGGCCATATAGATAGTGTGAGGGGGGGGATTTGAATCCAGGTCCTCTGGCTCTAGAACAGTTTTTCAACTGTACAATGTTTCTTTTAAACTTTGATTTTTTTTCTGAAGAGCCATTTTATTCTTTCCTGAAGAATATGATATTGTGTTATAAGAAATGACAAACAGGATGGTTTCAGAAAGGACTGGAAAGATGTGTATGAACTGAGATATAGTGAAGTGAGTGGAACCAAGAGAACACTGTGCAAAGCCACAGCAATATTGTTTGATGAAGAACTGTGAATGATTTAACTATTCTCAGCAATACAATGATTCAAGACAATCCCAAAAGACTATTGATGAAACATACTATACACCTCCAAAAAAAGAACTGATATTGATGGAACACGGAGTGAAGCATGCTATTTTTTCACTTTCTTTCATTTTTTATTCAAGTTTTCTTGTTCACATTTACTAATATGGCAATGTTTTGCATAATTGTACATGTATAAACCATATCTAATTGCTCACCACCTCAGGGAGGGGGAAGGTGAGGAAGGGAAGAAAGGATTAAAATTGGAACTCAAAACTATAAATAAAAATCTTTATGACTATAATAAAAGAATATAAAAACGATTTAGAATTTATATGAAAACTTAACTTCCCAGTGATATGTTTTGAATAAGATCTAGAAATACAGGCTGGCTAAAGAAAGTTTAAAAGACTGGATTATAAACACTGTTATAAATATACAAACTAACTAGAAAGGACATATGAAGAAAGAAACTATTTGCATGAAGAGAAAGAACTGATAAATATATATAGAGAATATTTTACATATATATACATATATACATACATGTGCAAATGCATATATATATATATATATACACACACACAGACCTCTATATATTATATGTACATATACACACCTATTTGTGTCTAATTGTAGCTATGTCTGGGGTGGGGGTTGGGAGGGAGGGAAGAAAATAAAAGAAAATTACATAATAATTTTGAATATTTGAAAGGAATAGCAAGTTGTGTATAGTAGATGTGCAATTTCATGTACAATCATCTTTTTAATTGTACTTTGATATGGAAATGCTTGTTTTATTGCATAAATTAACATCTTTCAAGAAAACATTATATACAAACCCATTACCATTTAGTGGAATTAGTATAATACCTGTATACCAAATAGAAATTGAATGCATAAGGAAACAGCCATTTGCAATGTTTTGCCTTAGAATTTATATCTTTTACAAAACATCAAGTGGAACATCTTTCAGAGCTGAAATTGGGCTTAGAAAAAAATGTTTGACAATTACATCTGAAAATAATGTTGATAGCTTTGCAATCATGTTTGAAGAACTTCAGGCATGGTTCTTGATAATATTGTGTGAACTCACAGTGTCCTTTAGTTGTATTGGGAAGGTTATCTAAATTTTCCATGATTCAGTATCTTTATCTTTCTAATAATCGTACTATCAATACTCGAGTGTATCATCAGACAATTATGAATCAAATCAAATACTAATCTAAACAATATTTGGAATAGAAATTTTAATAGAATTTTAATATAATTTATTTGGGTTTGTTGTTTTGGTTTGGTTTGTTTTGGTTTTGGTGGGGTAATGAGGGTTAAGTGACTTGCCCAGGGTCACACAGTTAGTAAGTGTCAAGTGTCTTGAGGTCAGATTTGAACTCAGGTCCTCTTGAATCCAGGGCTGGTGCTTTATCCACTGTGTCACCTAGCTGCCCCAGAATTTTAATAGAATTTAAATAAAAATTTTAACTTGACTTAATTGACAATTAAGTCAGATGGAGCAGGAAAATAATTTGATATGTTTCTTTTAATCTTTTGTTGGAAGAAGTACCTGAACAGACCATTTTAGGAAGTTTCGCTGAAAGCAAATTGTTTCAAAAAGGGGTCACCTTCAGAGCCAAAGTGAAGTAGCAGAAGGATGTACAGGAAACTCTATACTACAACTCTTCCTCAGATCTAGAAAATGCACCATATTGAGTCCTAATTTAGAAATTCAAGAAAAAAAATCACAGTGAGTCATTTTTCCAGTATAGATGAGCAGAAGGAAACAGAGGTCTATGAATAACTGAGAAGAGATCTAGCCAGGAATGGTCAGACAGAGCACTATTGCTCAGAGCAAATCTATGCACAAGGGAAAGAAGAAGTCCAGTTTGGGGTCAATAACAACCCATTTCATTGTCAGTGAATTATTTTCCTGCCAGGTATGTGCACTGGTGGATCAGATGTATGGGTTGTCCATAAAATTTGTTAGCACAATCTGGAAAATTGCAATTCTTTATGCCTGTTGTTTTCCTTTGTTAGATAAGTCAAGGTCTTGTCAGTGATGATACATTTCATGTAAGAGACTCTAAAATGTTTCCAGGTTTGATGGAAACAGCATAAGACCTTCTGTAAAATGGAATATCTGGAAGAAATCCTCATTTATAAAGAATCTTTGGCATGGATTTGATACCATACCTCATCTGTGACACTGAAAGATATCTCTAGAATCTATATTTCTCCCTGTTACATGGCACATTTAACATGAATAATCAAGGTCTTCAGATAAAGTTATATCTTTCAGTTTAACCTTTGTGATTATGATACATATGGAAGACACCTTTTGGGGGAAAGTCTTTAAGGCAATAATTTCTACTACCAATTATAAAGCTTTTATATAGTTAATAAACATGGGAGTATATTGTTGTTATTTTTAAATTTTAGTCAATTTTGACTGTAACAATAAAGTCTATTAAGGGATAAGGTATTAGTTATAGGAATAGCCTGCCTCTTCCTTGAATCAAGAACATCTAATTTATGTGTGTGCAGATTATAATAAAGGACTTATAGAAATGTAAGATTAGATGTGTGGGTTATTAATTACTGATTCTTACTCAGTCACCTTTATTCAACAATAATTTCCATCATTTTTTTCCCAAGCATTTGGTGTATCACCTTTTTTTAGCAATTTCAAGATTTTTTCCCTCAATAATCCCCACCCCCCCAATCTCACAGACTATATAGGATGGACCTCTTCCATGTATACTTGGTATGGTACAGCTGCTTTTCTCATCTTTGTTTCTTCAGTGCTATTTTTCCTCCTCATGTAACATATTAGGAGCTGTGATATTGAGTTCACTTGTGAAAATCCCATTATAATTAATATAAAAAAGAATGCTAAGTGGCATATGTGATACATACACACACACACACACAATAAAATATGCTTGAGAGTTAACTCTATATAAAGTTGAAATAGATGATATTTGGGGTTTTTTTTCCCAGTATTTCAGCCTTCCTTTCTACATTATTAGCTATCTTCAATGAGAATTTTTTTTTTCCATTCCAAGCATCTAATATTGGCATCAATACCAAATCAGTTTTCAGGAATAAAATGAATAATGTAAGTATAAAGATATACAAATGTAAAGATATTTGAATTTAAACAGAAGATAATGTCTCAATGCAAAGGATTGAATCCTTCAATGTGGAATTTCGAGCATTAGAAAGTTAATGAAAGTTTGTCATTTTTTGGATAGGAGTAGTTCCCATTTATGCTTTCCGCCTCTATCCATGCATGAGACCAGACCTGCATTCAAATGAATTCCATAAGTTAAAGATCGTTTCCACAGAGTGGTTATGATTAATATCTTCATGTTGGAAGTGCTCTCTGAGTTACTCTGCTAATTGGTTTTGGAAATCTGTAAGGTTCACAGGTGCTTTGGTTTAGTTTTTCAAGGTCTCCAAGGGACAATCAAGGTCAAAGCAGGGAGAGGCTATTTACTGGAAAGTGTTAATGTGATAAGCCTGAGAGTAAACAAAATCTATTAGGTGTAGATAGTATCTGTCAGGTCATTGCCAAAAATCTAGTTCAGGATGCAAGAAATACATGGAAATCATGAGAAAGTTTATGATCAATTGTGCACTGCTGTTTTGCCACAAGTTGCTCACTCACAGTGGCCTTTTTTCCCCTACCATATATGCTTTATAGCCCTACTACATCAGCTGCTTTGCCTGTGCCAACAGTATCAAGAGGAGGAGTATTCCATCCTGCCTCCTAGTGATTCTTACAACTCTATTTTGTACCATAGTTAATGTGTTTTTCCTTTTCTCCATTAGACAATAAACATTTTGATGTTTGTGGAATTGCAGAAATTTCCCATGCCATGAGGGTAAGGCTTTTGAATGTGTGATAACTTACGAATATACAAATGATTGAGCTAGATGCTATTAGAGGATGAGGTAGAGAATGAGAAGAGCTGTAATCTGTAGCCTTGAGATACTATAGTTACCTTTTTCATCATTGGTGGGGTTAACAGGGATTCCTGGGGAGAGATGTGCAGTGCAAGTGATCTCCTTCTTCTTTGGGTCATTTGTATGGGTCTCTTACTGGGTTGTTATTCTGCTCAAGTCCATAAACAGATTCCAGCACTTGGCAGCTGAGGAAATGAGGTCACTGTAGTTTAGACACCAGTACCTGGCAATCATTATTGGGTCTACTTCCCCATCCCAGCAAAGCATTGTCCATTTGGAGGCACTGGGATGAATCAAGTGTGTGGAAATTGCAAAGAGGCTCACAGGCTCAATCTTCCAGTCACGTGCATAGCATACAGGCCCAAAAGGAATCAGAATCTCTCAAACTACAACCTCTTTCTACTCACCTATCAGTATCAGAGGAAGTCAAGGTTGTGTGTGTAATTTGGGTATGTATAAATTCCTTGCGCATCCAGCCTGAGCTCAAAGACTTCTTCTTCTTCTTCTTCTTCTTCTTCTTCTTCTTCTTCTTCTTCTTCTTCTTCTTCTTCTTCTTCTTCTTCTTCTTCTTCTTCTTCTTCTTCTTCTTCTTCTTCTTCTTCTTCTTCTTCTTCTTCTCCTTCTCCTTCTCCTCCTCCTCCTCCTCCTTCTCCTTCTCCTTCTCCTCCTCCTCCTCCTCCTCCTCCTCCTCCTCCTCCTCCTCCTCCTCCTCCTCCTTCTCCTTCTTTTTCTCCTCCTCCTTGAGATAATTTGGGTTAAGTGACTTGCCCAGGGTCACACAGCTAGTGTCAAGTGTTTGCGACTGGATTTGAACTCAGGTCTTCCTGACTCCAGGGTGAGTACTCTATTCACTGTGCCACCTAGCTGCCCCTCAAAGACTTCTAATGACAAGGAGCACATTGACTCCCATTCCACTTTTAGATAGTTTTAAGTATTAGAAAATTTCTACTTACATGTAGTAGAAACCTACTCCTTGGTTCAAACATCAGTCTGTTCTTCCTGCTTCTTCCCTCTTGGGCATAAAAGAATAGCTCGATTCCTTGTTTCACATGACAATACTACAAAAACTTGATGACAGTTACTATGCCACAAAAACATAGAATGTATTAACACACATATGTTTATATCTACACACATGTTTGTCCATACATATATGTTGTATATGTTTGTATATCATACACATGTTTGTGCATATTTGTTTATGTGTATGTATTTATGCAGCATAGACATACACACATGTATGAGCACACACATACACACAGAACACTCTTCAGCGTCACCCTTAATTCACCTCTTCTTCAGCCTAAAGAGGACTGGGTATTTTAAGTGGCAATTATAAGTTATATGGGATAGAATCAATTCACTTCATTGTCCTTATTAACTTGTTCTGAACCTGCTCCAGCTTGTTAATGCCCTCCCTAAAATGTGGCAGCCAGTAATTAACAATATTCCAGGTGCAATATGACCAGGGCAGATATAATAGTACTATTCCCTCCATTGTGCAGCCCAAGATTGAACTCTCAATGAAGTTTAAGATCATATTAGCTTTTTTGGCTGCCACAGTACACTGGTGACTACATTTGCTATTCACTAAATCACAAAAACTGTTGCCTAGCCACTCCTTCCCAATTTTATATGTGTAAAGTTGATTTTTAAATTGTGTAGAATTTTATATTTATTTGTCTTATTTCATCTTATTAGATTTGAGCCATAAACCTTACCTATAAAGATCTATTTGGATCTAGAATCTGATATTGCAGATGTTAGATAACCCTTCCCAGCTTCACATATCGGCACATTTTAGTCAGTTAATAAACATTTATTAAGCACCAATTATATACCAGACACTGTGTTAAGCACTGGGGATACAAAACAAGGCAAAACCCCATTCTCTCAGGGAACTCATAGTGTAGTACAGGAGTCAACATGCCAATATCTTTGTACAAATAAGATATATGCAGGATAAAGGGAAAATAATCAACAGAGTAGGCACTAAATTTAAGGAGGATTGGGAAAGGCTTCTTATAGAAAATGGGATTTTATCTAGCACTAGAAAGAAAACAGGGAAGCCAGCAAGTAGAGATGAGGAGGCATGGAAGACAGCCAGAGAAAATGCCTCATCAGGAGATGTAGTGACTTGGCCAATATGTTATGTATACCTTGATATACAAGTCATTTATTAAAATGTTGAACATCACAGGAAGATGTCTTTGGCCCTTCAGAGCTCCTGCATAGTTCACATAGCCCTATTGATATATTAAATCTATTCTCAATTCATTAAATGATACTATTATTCCTTCTACATCTCTTTGTCCACAATAACAACAGAACACTTTGCAGAAACATAGTTACACTATACCTATAGAGTTTCCTAATCTACTAGTCTAGTAATGATATATAAGGAAAACATGATAAATACAGGGAACTTGGATACTTGT
Organism: Dromiciops gliroides; assembly: GCF_019393635.1. Classification (NCBI taxonomy): domain Eukaryota; kingdom Metazoa; phylum Chordata; class Mammalia; order Microbiotheria; family Microbiotheriidae; genus Dromiciops; species Dromiciops gliroides. The sequence goes on from NC_057861.1 coordinate 345,409,330, forward strand.
TTTTCAGGTATGAAATTTGGCTGTTATTTTAGCATGTTCCTTAATATAGCTAGTTCTGTGAAGTGCTGATAGGGAGTTAGGACAACCCAAAACACAGAACATAGCCAGCCCTCCACTCCTGCCTCATTGGACATACCTTTCACTCTTTGAATCCCAGAGAATTAAGGCTGAAAATCTCAAAACCTAACTAACACTAAAGCACCAATCAATTCACACAGCTCATCATCTGAAATCCCCGTTCCCTCCCATATGCAAATTCATACCTTTTAATACATGCCCATCCACTAGGACTCCAAAGCTCTGAACCCCTCCCTTCCACAGGTGGACTGATTTCATGAATGAATTCATTCACTCTCTCCCTTATGATCACATTACTATTGTTCTTACACCCACCAACTCTGTCACTCTGAGTATACACTTTAACTTTCTGCCTATGCTCCTTTCTTCACCACACTGTACTTAACACACAGTACGTATTTAATAACTGCTTATTGACTAATTGCTCTAGGCATTCGATTTACATACTATATTTATAAGATTATGTTCAGATTGTTCCTATAAAAGATTAGACATAACTGGCAGCCTATGGGACCTCTAGGGTCTAATACCTTTAATCCAGTATCCAACCATATCTTAGCTTCCTTGGAGATGATGTCTTAGGGCTACAGTTTCAAATACAGCTTAATGTGAGCCAAATAATTCATCAGTGCTTATATATCTCTCAGGATTAGAGGAAGATGGGGGTAAGATGATTAATGCTTTGACTGAGGGCCAGAAAGCAAACCAGATTCTGTTTATTAGCACAATATATGAGGCAAAGAAGCTGATCTATGAGGGTCACCAGGAAGCAGTTGCTGTCATAAGCCCCCACCTGTCTAAGCCACAGTCTATATGCCACTAGTAGATAAAGCAAGAACTTCTGTGCCAATATTTCTAAAGCTGGCCTGTTAACTGCTATTATAGAGATGAATCTACTACAAGGAGTAAGTATAGTGAGCTGGATAAGTACTCTGGCAAAACCATGTGACTTTATGGGTCTGTCATTTGGGAGTGGCTTTCCCTATTTTCTTGGGTGTGGTTGTGTCAGAAACGGCAGAACCCTGGAAAGCAGAGGTTTGGGGATTTTATCCAGTACTGCTGTAACTAGTGAATTTGCCCAGTGAAGCCAAATGTGGCCACTTAAGAAGCAAGGATTTAAAAACATGAAAATTCTGCAGAAGGGCCATTGTCACAAAATAGTGATGGGTAGGTATATGTATGTGTATATGTATGTAAGGGGTAGATATAACCATAATGACCTAATCCACTCTACTGTAAAATTGGGAGAAGGGGTGGCTTAGTGTGGGATTGACCAAGATGTCATGCCCACTGCCCCTTAGGTGGCACAATGGATAGAGTGTTAGGCTTAGTGTATGAAAGACCAGAATTCAAGTGTAATGGCAGCTAGGAAGTGCTCTTTGGTCTATTCCAAGGCCCCCCAAAATGTAACACCTCTAATGGGTTACAGTAAAGACAAGAAACAACTTTTTCTATTTAGTTCACTCATCCAAACTGCTTTCACTAGAGCAAATCTAAGTTTTCAGAGACAGACCACCATTTCTGATTCCATTAACGCTCACTCTGTTGAGGTGAAATTCACCGCTCTAGCTATTGAGCTGCCATCCAAAGTATTTTCTATCTAACCAACCTACTCATAATAATGTCAATTTTAAACATAAGTATTTAGTTAATAATGTAAAAACAATAATATTGATATAGATATAGATATAGATATAAATATATAGATACTAATATAAAGAAATAGTGCAATATATGGTCTATTTATTTTGTGGGGCAATGAGGGTTAAGTGACTTACCCAGGGTCACACAGCTAGTAAGTGTCAAGTGTCTGAAGCTGGATTTGAACTCAGGTCCTCCTGAATCCAGGGCTGGTGCTTTATCCACTGCGCCACCTAGCTGCCCCCTAAATAGAGCAATATATAAAATACATCGCAATACACATACACATCCTAATTATGCTCTCCCATCAATGCTACTAAAACTATAGTGAAGAGTGGGAACACACTAATTGGAGTCAATCAGAGAAGCATGTGTCAGAAGGTCCAGAGGCAACTAATTAACATCTGCACTATATGAAGCTATTTCTTTATTCACTGCTTAACTACTGATACTCATCATTCTTCTAGTCCAACACAGCTTTTATAAACTCTTTGAGTTTGCCATCAACTGTAAAGGGTACATAGAAAGTGGTAGGCTCTTTATTTAACAAGTGGTTCTTTTTAATTCAGACAATTTGCTAAGCTCATCAAACTGGCTCTCTCTGGTCTATACAGACCAAATCAGCCAGTTACTAACCCATTCAGGTGCTGTACTGTCCAATCAAAACAGAGCTGACAGAAACATTGCTAATCTCACTCACCCAGACAGCCAAGTAGGTGCCAATAGAGAGCAAAATGCTATCTTCTGAAAGCTTCACCTTTCACAGGTGTTTCTAGACCTCTAGGCCTATGATATCAATTCTCGCTGAGCAATCAGGAATCACTCAGCTGACACATTTTCTCATCTGGCTTCTTTATAGCTTTTTTAGCCTCTCTACTGTGCCTTCACTTCTCAGGTTCCTCTTCATTTGCTATTACTGCCTTCTCTTCCCTCTCTTTGCTTAGTGGTTTAAATGAGAGCTTCTTTATTTTAAGTGGCACATTTTACTTTAAAAAGTCACAACTCCTTAAATTTCTACTATCAAATTAACAGTCCTTTTTCAATCATAACTCATTCTCCAAATGTTGTAACAGGGCTTTGATATATACCTAGATAACCTAAGATAAACCCACCCATTTGGGAGAGTGGAAGATTGCAAGGACTTACTCTGAGGAAAAGACATCCTGCATTCCCCTACCATGTGAGTGAGAGCAGACTCTTTTCACTGGTTACATAAATGGATCTCACTGCTTCTTTATATCTCTCTGATATAGGGAATCAGGCTCAGTCTTTCTGGTGGCATCCTGGGATGAAGATCTTGTTCACCTAAAGCATGGGCATCATATAATAAAATAGGTGGAGGAAAAATATACTTTTCCCTTCACTTGGGCCCTATAGCTCAAAGTCTATCTTGGCAACAAAGTAGATAGAGCACTGGGCCTGTAGTAAAGAGGACCTAAGTTCAAATATCACCTCAGGCATTTACTAGCTGTGTGACCCTAGGCAAGTCACAACCCCTATTGTCTTTTTTTAAATTGATTTATTCATTTAGAATTTTCCCCAAATTGCATGTAAAAAAACAGTTTTTCACATTGATTTTTTAAAATTTGCGTTCCAAATTTTCTTCCTCCCCCGCTCCTTACCCCTCACTTAAGAAATCAAGAAATTCAATATAAGTCATACATGTACAGTCATGCAAAACATCTTCACATTGGTCAGGTTGTAAAAAAATAGTCAAAATAACTTTAGAAAGAGGAACTAACAAAAAATTATACTTCAATCTGTATTCAGATAACATAAATTCTTTCTCTGTTGATGGTTTGTTGATAGTTTTTCCGAGAGCATCCTGCTCATCATTTCTTTCACAATTACTATTGTTAACTGTATTACCTTCCATCCTATTCCCTCCCCTTGATATTTACTCTATTTTCTATCTTTCACCCTATCCCTCCTCAAAAGTGTTGTGTTTTTTACTGCCTCCTCTCCCAATCTGCCCTCCCTTCTTTCACCCCTCCCCCCCTTTTCCCCTTCCCATCCCACTTTCCCTCAGGGCTAGATATATTATTATACCCACTTGAGTGTGTATGTTATTCTCTCTTAGAAGCAATTTTGAAGACAGTAAGGCTCACTCACTCCCTGCTCCTTCTCCATCTTCCCCACCACTCCATAAGCTTTTTCTTATTTCTTTTATGAGAGCTACATTACCACATTCTACCTCTCCCTTTTCCTTTATTCCAGTGCATTCCTCTTTCCTCTTAACTTTATTTTAAAGATGTCATCATGGGTCATCTAGGTGATACAGTGGACAAAGCACCAGCCCTGAACCCACGAAGCCCTGGGCCCAAATCTGGCCCCAGACATGTCACCCCACCCTGCCTGCCCCCCCAAAAAAGGGTAAACAAAAAACAAATGCTTTACAGATATCATCCCTTCATATTCAACGCACACCTGATCCCTCTAAGTATATTCATATCAGCTGCCCTAATACTGAGAAAGTTTTTATGAGTTAGAAGTATTATCTTCCCATGTAGGAAAGTAAACAGTTTAATCCTTTAGTATCCCTCATGATTTTTCCTGTTTACCTTTTTATGCCTCTCTAACTAGGGTCTTGTATTTGAAAGTCAAATTTTCTATTCACTTCAGGTCTTTTAATTACAAATACCTGAAAGTCCTCTTTTTCATTGAAGTCCCATTTTTCCCCTGAAAGATTATACGCAGTTTTGCTGGGTAGGTGATTCTTAGTTGTAATTCCAGTTTCCTTGCCCTCTGTAATATCATATTCCATGCCCTCCAATCCTTTAATGTAGAAACTGCTAGATCTTGTGCTATCCTGACTATAGTTCCATGGTATTTGAATTCCTTTTTTCTAGCTGCTTGAAATTTTTTCTCCTTGACCTGAGAGCTCTGGAATTTGGCTATAATATTCCTAGAAATTTTCCTTTTGGTATCTCTTTCTGGAGATGATCAGTGGATTCTTTCAATTTCTATTTTACTGTCTGCTTCTAGAATATCAGGGTAATTTTCCCTGACAATTTCTTGGAAGATGATACCTAAGCTTTTTTTGATCATGGTTTTCAGGTAGTCCAATGATTTTCAAATTATCTTTCCTGGATCTATTTTCCATGTCAGCTGTTTTTCCAAGGAGATATTTCATATTGTTCTCTATTTTCTATTCATTTAGATTTGCTTTATTACATCTTGATTTATTATAAAATCATTAGCTTCTATTTGCTCTATCCTAATTCTTAAGCAATGATTTTCTTCATAGAGTTTATGTACCTCCTTTTCCATTTGGCCAATTTGGCTTTTCAAGCTGTTGATTTTTTTTTCATGACCCTCTTGCATCACTCTCATTTCTCTTTCCATTTTTTCCTCTACCTCTCTTACATTATTTTCAAAGTCCTTTTTGAGCACTTCCATGGCCTGAGACCAATTCATATTTTCTTGGAAGTTTTGAATGTAGTAGCTTTGACTTTGTTATCTTCTTCTGAGTTTGTATTTTGATCTACCTTTCTACCAAAGAAACTTTCAATGGTCTGCTTCTTTCTGAAGCATTGTCCCAAGCTTCAGGGGGTCCCAGATGGTACAATTTAAGGAGAGGCTAGTTCTTAGCTTGCCTGGCCTCTAAGTAACCATGGGCCTGCTTTCTCTTTAATCTGGAACCAGAGATCTTATTGAAATCTGATTCTCTATGTTTGAAAGCTTGGCATGCCTGTGCCCCTCCCTCATTTGGCCACTGCCACTCAAGTCTGCTTTCTGAGTAACACCACAGCTCTCCTGCCTCTGCTCCAGTGGAGACCCCTTACTATTTTTCCCTGGCCAACCACTGGCCCTCACTAGTCCATGAGTCAAGTTTGAGAAGAAGTTGATGATGCTGAAGATTATGAGGCTCTGGAGGTATGGCCTGCCTGGGGCTGCATCTGCAGAGCTCACTGATCCTCTCTCACCCTGGTCTACCACACAATCTTTGTAGCCTATTTGAGTCATCCTTGGCTAAAAATGGTTTCACTCTGTTCTTTTGTGGGTTTTGCTGCTCTAGGAGTGGTCTTATGACATTTTTTGGAGGTATGTGGATGGATTTGTCAGGAGCTCTGAGAGTCAAAGCCTTCTCTTCTCCATCTTGGTTCCATCCCCCACCAATTGTCTTAAACATCCAGGGCCATCTCCAGTTGCATGTATGTATGTATGTATGTATATGTGCACATATATATGTGTGTATACATATATATATATATATATATATATATATATGCATGTGTGTGTGTGTATAGCCCCTGGACACAGATGGTGTTCTGGAGGAGACAATAATGTTTCAACTTTACACAGACCTCCTTCGCTTAAATCTTATTCAATGCAAGTCATGACCTCACCCCCTAATGTAATGGTCCTCTTAGAGAACAAAGGACAAACAACAATAATAACAAGGTGAGCTGAACATTCATCAACTTCCTATTACAATACTACTTCTCATTTTCTTTGTTTTGCCCTCTTCAGTCATAAAAATACACAGAATATGTCATGTTTCAGCTCTGAAGTCTCCAAGAAGACAGTCCCTTTGGTGCCCTTAAAACTGTTTCTTAACATGCATATTTTTCTTGTTTTCAATAAATAAAATATCCTCAACATCTCTTTGTGTAACCCCAAATTGTTACCACATAAGCAAAGTATCACTTCATCTTGTTGACAAAGAGATCCAAATCCTCAAATTCACAAAACAAATCATTTTCTTTTAATAAGTGTCCCAAAATCTATCTGAATGCTCTATTTCCCCATACACATATGCTAACAATGTATATAAAACAGAGCTCCTATTGTAGATGGTAACAGCAACATTCTATGATGATCAACTCTGAATGACTTACTTCTTCTCAGCAAAACAATAATCCAAGACAATTACAATCCTTAGAACTCAAAATTTTCTAAAAATGAATGTTGAAAATTGTCTTTACATTTAACTGGGAGAACTACCATAAAAAGCATAGCTCCTATTTCTACTCTAACTTAGGTAATTTTCATCCACAGTACTTATAATATCTTGTAAAATATTTCACAATAAATACAAATCCTTTCCTTTACATAAAATCACTTTTTGTGTCCATTTTAATCCTTTCCTTCCTTCCTACCTACCTTCCTTCCTTCCTTCCTTCCTTCCTTCCTTCCTTCCTTCCTTTTTTCTTTCTTTCTTTCTTTCTTTCTTTCTTTCTTTCTTTCTTCTTTCTTTCTTTCTTTCTTTCTTTCTTTCTTTCTTTCTTTCTTTCTTTCTTTCTTTCTTTCTTTCTTCCTTTCTTTCTTTCTTTCTTTCTTTCTTTCTTCCTTTCTTTCTTTCTTTCTTTCTTTCTTCCTTCCTTCCTTCCTTCCTTCCTTCCTTCCTTCCTTTCTTTCTTTCTTTCTTTCTTTCTTCTTCTTCTTTCTTTCTTTCTTTCTTTCTTTCTTTCTTTCTTTCTTTCTTTCTTTCTTTCTTTCTTTCTTTCTTTCTTTCTTTCTTTCTTTCTTGAGGCAACTGGGATTAAGTGACTTGTCTAGGGTCACACAGCTAATAATTGTTAAGTGTCTGAGGCTGGATTTGAACCCAGGTCCTCCTCAATCCAGAGCTGGTGTTCTATACACTGTGGCACCTCACTGCCCCCCCCCTTTTTAAAGAAAAATCCTTAAAGACATAGGATACTTTACTGTGAGGATCAAATGAAATAAAATATTTAAATCATTTTTAAAATTTTAAGATACCATATACATGCTAGCTATTATTATGAATAACAAAGACTAAAATATTCACATTGAATTCCCTGAGCTCACCCCAAAACCTTTTCAATTACCTTCAAATAATGCCATAAGGCAATTTCTGGAGTGGCAGAACCCACAAAAGGAAGGGTAAAGTAAATTTGCTGTTTTAAAAAAAAACACAAAAAACTTAGAAGTTTGGCAGGAAAGGTCTGTCCCACCTGGATAAGAGGGGAGCACAGTCTAGGGCAGGCCATGCTATCACAGACCCAGCCCTAGGATACCAGGAGCATGCCCTGGAGCCACTGAATTAGCAGCAGCAGCAGCAACAACTGATTCTGGAAGTTTTAGCCCACGGATAGTAAGGGAGTCGAACAAATTGACAGAAGGAAATTAGAGGGGTCTCTTTGCTAACACTGAGGCAGGACTCTGTAGTTTTGCCCATACTAAGATCCACGTGTCAGTTTTGGGTGGCAATCCCAGGGCAAGGGGAGGAGCACTAGCACACCAGAGCTTGCATCCACAGTGGAGTAGGAAGCGCCTCATAGTTCCAGGGTAGAAAAGCAGGCTTGTGGTCACTTGAAAAGAAGAGCAAAATCCAGGAGAGTAGTAAATATACCTTTCCTTAAATCATACCACCTTAGAAGAACTGGAAACTTACAACTTCCAAAAGTATCTCTGAAAATAGCTGCACAAACCCCTTGAAGCTTGAGATAGTGCATCTGCCACCCCGGAAGCAGAGCCCCACTTTAACAAAGAGTTAAAAGTCAAGAAATAGGCTGAGAAAATGAGCAAACAACAGAAAAAATGCTGACCTTAGAAAATTACTCTGGTGACAAGGAAGATCAAAATACACTCTCAGAAGAAGATAATCAAGTCATAGCTCCTACATCTAAACCTGCCAAGAAAAATGTGAATTAGTCTCAAGATATAGGAGGGTTCAAAAAGGACTTTAAAAATAAGTAAGAAAAGTAGAATAAAAAGGGGAAAAGAAATGAGAGTGTTGCAAGAAAATCATGGGATAAAAGTCAACAGCTTGGTAAAAGAGACACAAAAAATAACACCTTAAAAAAAAGGAGTAGGCCAAATGGTAAAAGAGGTACAAAAAGCCAATATGGAAAAGAATGCCTTGAAAAGCTGAATTGGCCAAATGGAAAAGGAAATTTTAAAATTCACTGAAGAAAATAACTCCTTAAAAATCAAGATTGAGCAAATGGAAATTAATGACTTCATGAGAAATCAAGAAACAATAAAACAAAACCAAAAGAATGAACCAATAGAAGACAATGTGAAATAACTCATTGGAAAAACAACTGACCTGGGAACTAGATCCAGGAGAGATCATTTGAAAATTATTGGACTTCCTGAAAGCTATGTTCAAAAAACAAGCCTCTACATCATCTTCCAAGCATCTTCATAGAAAACTGCCCAGATATTCTAGAACCAGAGGGTAAATTAGAATTTGAAAGCATCTACCAATCACCTCCTAAAAGAGATCCCAAAATGAAAACTCCCAGGGATATTATAGCAAAATTGCAGAGCTTCCAAGTCAAGGAGAATGTATTGTAAGCAGCCAGAAAGAAACAATTCAAATATTGTGGAGCTGCAGTCAGGATAGCACAAGATTTAGTAGCTTCTACATTAAAGAATCAGAGGGCTTGGGGTATGATATTCCAGAGGGCAAAGGAACTGGGATTACAACCTAGAATCACCTATGCATCAAAATGGATTATAATTATCCATAGGGGAAATGGGCATTCAATGAAAGAGAGGACTTTCAGGCATCCTTGATGAAAACATATGAGCTGAATAGAAAATTTGACTTTCAAATACAAAATTCAAAAGAATCATAAAACGGCAAATGGGGAAAGAAATCACAAGGGATATTAAAAGGTTAAATTGTTTATACTCTTACATGGGGAGATGATACCTGTAACTCATAAGAACTTTTTCATTATTAGGGCAGCTGGATGAAGTATATTTAGATGGAGGACACAGGTATGAGTTAAATATAAAGGGATGATTTTTTATTTTGTTTTGGTTTGGTTTGGTTTTGTGGAGTAATGAGAGTTGTGACTTGCCCACAGTTGCACAGCTAGTAAGTGTCAAGTGTCTGAGGCTGGATTTGAATTCAGGTCCTCCTGAATCCAGGGCTGGTGCTTTATCCATTGTGCCACCTAGCTGCCCCCAAGGGATGATATTTTTTTTTAAATAAAATGAAGGGTTGAGAAGAATGCACTGGGAGAAAGGGATAAGAAGAGATGGAATCAGATAAATTATCTCACACAAAAGAAGCAAAGAAAGCCTTATACAGTATAGGGGAAGATGGGGGAGGTTCAGTGGAATGAGAGAGCCTTACTCTCACCAGAACTGGCTCAAAGAGGGAATAACATACACTCTCAATTGGGTTTAGAAAACTATCTTATGCTTCAGGAAAGTAGGGGGGAGGGATAAGGAGGGGGTGTTGTATAAGGGAGGACAGATTGGGGAAGGGGGCAGTCAGAAGCAAAATACTTCTGAGGAGGGACAGAGTGAAATGAGAAAGAATAGAATAAATGGCATAGGGAGGGAATAGAATGGAGGGAAATACAGTTAGCAACATAATTGTGAAAACATTTTTAAAACAAGTTTGATAAAAGTCCCATTTTTCAAACATAGAGAAATGAATTAAATTTGTTATAATAATATCCATTCATCAATTGATAAATGACCAAAAGATAAGAAGTGTTTTTAGGTGAAATAATCAAAGCTATCTATAGCCATATTGAAAAAAAAATTCTAACTTACTATTTATTAGAAAGATGTAAGTCTAAACAATTTTGGGATACTACCTAATATCTATTAGATTAGCTAATAAGACTGCAGAGGAAATTTGCAAATATTGTAGGGGATATGGGAGAAATGAGACATTAATGCACTGTTGTTGGAATTATAAACTGATTCAATCATTCTGTAGGGCAATTTGTAACTACGGTCAAAGGGAATACTCTTTGACCTAGCAATACCACTACTAGGTCTGTTTCCAAAAAGAGATAAAAAACAAAAAGATAAAGGACCTATATGTACAAAAATATATCAGCTCTTTTACAGTAGCAAATAATTTTAAATTGAGGGAATGCTTATCAATTGGGGAATAGCTGAAAAAATTTTGGTATATGATTATGATGGAATATTATTGTACTATAAGAAATGATGAGTAGGATGATCTCCAAAACAAACAAACAAAAAACTTGGAAAGATTTACATGAGCTGATGCAAAGTGAAATGTACTATGTTCAAAGTAACTGCAACAGTGTAAGATGATCAGTTGCGAATGACTTGCCTATTCTCAATAATACAATGAAGACAAGTCTGAAGGATTTATGACCAAAACTGTTATCCATCCTCAGAGAAAGAACTGATGGTGTCTGAATACAGATTGAACTATAATTTTTTTACTTTATTTTTCTCTAGTCTTTTTGTCTGTTTTCTTTTACACCCTGACTAATATGGAAATGTTTTGTATGACTACACATGTATAGCTCATTTGAATTGTTTGCCTTCTTAAGGGAAAGAAGGGGAAGGAAGAGAATTTTGAACATAAAATTTTTTTAATGGATGTTAAAAATTTTTTACATGTAATTGAGGAAAAATAAAATGCTAAATACAATTGAAAAAAGAGCAGGGGAATTACTCCAGAATCTTGATTAAATCAGGAAAATATAATTAGAAAAAAAAGTAAGAGTAAGATAAGCATGAGATTAAAAAATCTGAAACAAAAGCCTTGAGTAGCATACATTTATGGAATGGAGAGGGGGGAAGATATGAAGTAGAAGTTTTAACGTTAGAATAACACAATTCAGTATTCAGAGAATCTAGAGATATTAAGGGGAGTCATGCTGAGTATGTACTTTTTAGGGGCTACTATTTTCTCACACTTATTTTTGCATGTGCTAATCTAGACCCCAGATTTTGCACCTGTACTTCCATAGAACAAGTATAAATAGTAATCAAGGTTACTTGTGGTCAGGTGCCTTTCTTCACACCAGTTTTCTCCTTGGACCCCTCAGTTGTGAAAATATATGAGAATATTAGAGAGAGAGCATGGTTAAGTAGGAAGAGGCTAGAAACTTTACTGGAATACCAGCTATGGCACTTAATAGCCACAGAACACAACCAGAAACCTCCAAGTCTTAGTCTTGCTCATTTAAAATGTAGATACTCTTTGTACTACTTGTCTCAGAGGGTTGGTGTGCTGAAAGTGCTTTTTAAACCTTAAAGCATTACATAGAAGTGCATTGTTACATAAAAAAAAAAAAATCTATAAACCTGTTCACCACCTGGTTCTGTGTCAAGCACACTGCCCTTGCCTGATGTCTGCTAATGCTTTGTGGCCTTTAGACATAGAAGTCCACAGTTCAGCACATGGTGGAGATTACTCGATATCAGTGTTTTCAAAGTGATTTTCATTCATCCTATTCAACAGGCAGAAGAGTGGGCTACTGTGTGAGTACAAAAGTCCAAGGAGTTTCAAGGGAACTGACATGTGTTCATAAGTGCTTTAGATTTCTAAGATGATCTAGCGCTATTTATCCAACTTGAATAAGTGGTACATTGAATGGAACATTTAAATGTAATAAAATGTTAAAGAGCCTCTGTATGAAAGAAACTTAATTCTCTACTATTTCTGCATGGGGAATAGCAAGCAGTTAATGTTTGAATTAATGGATAGACGATTAAAAATATACCTATGTGTATATATGCATTTATGTATGAATTCTGATGACTCAAATCATACGTTAAAAAAGTGCCAATCTTTAAAGTTCTCGCTGTTCATTGTAGTTTTAAGAGCAGGTCACCAAATTGATTTCAAGCAAGAGAAAAGCAGTTACAAAGTATTTCTTCTTAAAGTAGAATCAAGCTTACTCCATTGTTTTGATCTCAAGCAGAAGTTAAAGTATTTTTAGCAGCCCTTAGTGGATGCAGTAGATCTAACCATTACCCTAGATCACTCTAGAGAATGTGAGGGACTTTAGGTGTTTCAAAGCCATGCCATTTAATCCTTACCAGATTCTCTTAAAATAACATTCTCTAGGAGATCCTTCCTGGCCAAAGCAGAAGTCAGACATATTGCTGTTGATTTGCAAAATCGACCTAGAATGGCTTGAATCAAAATTTAAGTAAAAAAAAAAATGGAAATGCCTAAATTGCAGGGTTGGAATTGCATCGTTCAAATCCCTAGATGCTTGTGACATTGCTACTATACTGTAGGAAGTTGCTTTTTGATGCTTATCCCTATAACTGAACAAGTTGGAGAAACCACATTCCTGTTCAGAAAAGCCCCCTTTATTCTCCTCTCACTATGGTAAGGGAGCTATTAAGCAATTCCTGGTTTTATTCTATAATAGAATTTGTCCTAAAAGTGATTCCTTTTAAAATCAGGCTATCTTCCTTCCTTCCTTCTGTTTGAACTTATGAACAAGAGTGCCTTTGGGTTTCTACATGTGAGAGTAATTATGATTAAGGAAATCTGATTCCTTTTAATTTTATACTGGACATAGGAGTCCTGTGGTCTCTAAAGGATGCATTGTTAAGTAGAGATTCATATGTATCAAACATGTAATACATATTATCCATGTATTTATTCGTGGCAAAGGAATAATTTGTCTTCTGTTGAAGGAATCTCATCAGACTTTTGATATTTTGACCAGCCCTCTTGTTGCTGAGTAAATTTAACCCTGGCAAACAGACATTTTGGTCAAGGGGTTACGATGTCTTAAATCTCCAAACACTTCCATTTTTTCCAATGGTTTCAATTGTTTTGAGAAGAGCTTCCTAAGAAAATGGAGATTATAACTCAGAGAAGACAACATGTAGATGATCTATTAGATACAGGAGCTGCTCAGCACTTTGAATGCTTTGTGCTGCTACACTCAGGATTATAGCAATTAAATTCAACAAAAATGTTATTAAGTGTCTATTATGTGTAAGGCACCATGATAATAAGGACCAGTTCTGTGGTTTCTTTAAATTTGCCAAGTGATTTATGTAAAAAAATCTGTCTCCCAACAATCCTGTAATGTGAAATCTATTATCCCAAACTGTACATATTATACTCAATTTGATAAGATCCTACTAACTTCTAAGCACTGTGCTGTGTGCTAGGAAGAGGAAGATGATACAAAGTGTACTTTGCTCTCTAGAAGTTTTAATTCCATTGAGATAAGAAAATAGAATCAAAGAAATAAGTGATTTGCTCATAGCCACCAAAGTGGTATATAAAAAGAAGCTGAAATTGAACCCAGGTCTCTTTTGACTTCAAATTCAATGCTTAAAGGAAACATGGCTGTGGAAAGAAACACATCTAGCAAGCTATAGACAAACAAGCTTTAAAAACAGGCAATGGGAGGTAGAAGTGAGAAGTGCAGAGTATTTGATCCCTAGAGCAAATAACTGACATTTGTACAATACTTTGAGGTTCACCAACTGCTTTACAAGCATAATGTCATTTGAGCCTCACGGTGACTCTGTGAGGTAATAACTGAGGGTATTCTTATCCCTCTTTTACAGAGGAGAAAACTGAAGCTTACTGAGACAAAGTGGATTACACATGGTCACCCTTCTAATAAGTACCATTCCATCCTCCCATGCCACCATATGAGAGAGAGAGAGCAAGAGAAAAAGAGAGAGAGAGAGAGAGGGGGGGGGGAGAAAATTTTAAATATACTTAGAATCTGGATAATAAACAGATCAAGGGAATACCAATAATGAAGGGAAGAAGTGTGGTAAAGGAAAAGAACTTCGACATGTGCTAGCTAATAGCTCATATTTATATAGTGCTTTGAAATATGTAAAAGTACTTTATACAAATATTATTTCATTTAATTCTCACAAAAACCCTGTAAGGTAGCTACTAATATAATCCCCATTTTACTGATGAGGAAACTGAAGCAAAAGTTAAGTGACTTGCCCTGGGCCACACAGTTAGTAAATGTGTAAATATCTGAAGGGAGTATTTAAACTCAGGTCTTCCTGACTCCAAGTCCAGAACCCTCTGTACAATAACACTTATCTGCTTCAATGTCCATACATCACCTCCCCCAAAAAGGGTGTTTGGAAAGGGAGGTCACATTGGAGCCACACTAGTCCTAGAAATGCCATGAATCAGTCCCAGTCATTATCACAGTCCCAGTGTCAGCCCCATTCATTTTTATGGTTCTGATTGAATATAAGTACCCTACCTTTATTTTATTTAGTATCATCTCCATCTCCCTGACCTCCTCCCTCTACTTTGAATCATTGCATAGTGCTCTGGTCCATCCACTTGACTTCCTAGGTATCAGGATTGGCCATATCAGAGAGATAGCCTTAGGGATCTGAGACTGGTGACAATGAACAGTAGAGGAAGGATTAGGCATGGAAACTGCAAAAGACAACAATTAAGCCCAGCTATTGGATCAATTAAAGTGAAATTCAGGATACTGAGGAAAAAGGGGAAAGGGAAGGAGTCAGACAGACAAACATAGAGAAAGAAGAGAGAAAGAGACAGGGAGAGGAAAAAACAAAAATGGATATGAGAAAGATAAAACTAAAGTGAGAAAAAAAAGAAAAAGGTGAAAAATTGAACAATTTTAATTGAGGTAATTTGTGTAACCCTTCCTCAATTTTTACACTTTGCTCCTCAGAGATTCGAAAGTAACCCTTCTTTGTCATTTGTGTTCTTCCAAAATAGCAGCAGATAGAATCAGAGTTGGTGCCAGGGATCTCAGAGTTCCTCTGAATCCAACTGAAAAGCAGTTTGTGGCAGTTTTCTTTGAAGATAGGTTTTCAAGTCAGTTCTGACTAGTTCTACCTCTCTTTTCTGCTCATTGCTGGCTGGGGCTACCCATACCACCTCCTCAACTAGCACTTAGCCAGGATCAGAGGTTACTGGGAGACAAAAGGTGATTCCATCACCTTCCTGTCCCCTTCACAGTTGCCTGTGATGAGTTTTATCAATGTGTGTATACTATTGCTGGCTAAGGAAAAGGTAGTGCCTGCCTGGGAATACCAGGGTGCGTGGCAACCCCCTACTCCCTGGCTTTGCCGCAGGTGCTGTGATTCTCAGTTGGCTGGGCAGGTCTGTCACTCAAAAGGAACCAGTTACTGGCCAGGATTAGAAAGAGGAGCAGAGGAGAGGGAGGGGAGGAGTGGAGGCGACTGGGTGAATTGCTGCGGCTGCCGAAGTTCAGATGGGACGGACTGGCAGAGTGAATCCTGTATCGGCAAGCGGGTAGCACCCTCTGGCCTCTTGCCCTCCAATTCTACAGCCGGTCCATCTTTTTCTGCCACCCGCTCCCCGCTGCTGTCCCAGCGGGGGCTCCGGACCTACCTCCCACCCCCTGCTCCTCCTGTTCCTCCTCCTCTTGCCTGCCTCCCTCCCTCCTTTTTCTCCCCCCTCCTCCCTTTCCTCCCCCTCCTCCTCTTCCCCCTCCTCTCCTGAAGCTCTGAGGATTCCCAGCTAATGCTGCTGCTGCTGCTGCTGCTGCTGCTGCTGTTGCTGCTGCCACCCCTCTCGCGGTGCAGAAGAACAATAATAACACTTACTGGCACCCGAGATCACGCCAAATAACCCTTTGCATTAGATGGTATTGAATTGTCTCCCTGGCAGATTTGCAAACGGTGCAGCTGTCGCAAGAATACTTTGCCCTAAAGACACTTCGAAATTCAATTGGATGAATAACTCCACAACTCAAATTATTTGAAGATCTAAGACCTGAAGAACGGGATTGTTTAGGTGTATTAGTGGTGTATTTTGCGTCTTGTAGCAAGCAGTTTTAATTTAGAGGACGGGCATTGGGGGGCCTATCGCCATGACCTTAACGAGCTGGGTTATGTTCTCATTATTGCTCCTCTTTGAAATAGAATTAAAGGTAAGTTCTTTTCTGCCTAGCTTTTATTTTTAGAGTTTCTGAATTAATTATTGAGAAACGTTTTAATTTGGTGGGGTGTTGAGGGGATTGACAAATGAATCCAACTCTCTGTTTTGTTGTTGTTGTTGTTGGGTTTTTTTTCCCTCCTCTTTACTTTGACTTGATCTCAAGAAGTGTTCGCAAATGTTTTCTAGCGTGCACCTGTGTGTGCTGTGGAAACAGCAGCTGGCGTTCCTGGAAGCCAAAACTTCCCGCATCCCTCGCTGCACTCAGAGTTAGCGGACTTGGTGGAAAACAGTGGTAAGTCAATAAGGTTTGGGATTCTAATCCTCGAAACTCAGCAGCTCATAAATTCTCTCGATACTTGGTTATATGGTGCTGTAAGTGGTCATAATTGCAAGCAACACATCAAACCCTAATTAAAAAATACTTCTGTGCTTTCTACTTATTTCCTCACAGCGCACCCCATAATTAGCCTATCATTAGTATTTTTCTTTTACTGTATTGCCTTGTAAAATTGTAATGACTTTGCTTAGCAGGGAAATAATGTCAAATGTTAGGAGAGGGGCATTCAAATATGTTTCCTGGGGAAGGTGGGGGCGGGGGAACATGAAACTTTAAGAAAGTGGTAGTAGCTATCTTGGTTTCTAAATCACAGGGAAGAGATATGATCTACTATAATTAATATCAGGCTACTGCTTATGAAATTTAGAATTCCCCTTACTTATTTTGGATATCAAAGTAATAGCCCATGGATAGTTAATTGCTATTTTATAGTGCCTGTCCACTTTTTATAGTAGATTTACCTTCTCTATAATTTCCTCTTCGTCCTGTGGAAACATTGAAACTGGAATTTTATGCTAAAAATGTGGACCCAGACCAACTGACATTATTGGACTTCATAAAAAATAATAATTCGATGTAAAAACAACATCCCATTTTTTAATGCTGGGCTCATTTTAAGCATCACTAAAGGTATTTTGATAGTATGGCATTCATATTTATTGAGTTTATCTCTTCATACTGAAAACAGGCATAGGGATGCAGGTAGAAGGAGGCATTCTTTTTCTTGAGTTTCTTTCTTAAAATTTGTCATTATTCCCTAAGCATGTAAATAATGACATAGTTAAAGATAAATATTTACCATCGGTTCTCAATAACTTTTAAAATTGTCCTGAAGTTTGAGGACAATAAAACTCAGAGTTATGAGATGAGTTAAAAGAATTAACTGAGTTTGAGAATTCCTGAGCACAGAAGCATGGCAAGAAAAATAAAGGTGAGCAGTTAATATGTACAAGAAATATTTAAATACTGCCCTACTTGATATGGAATGCTGTAGTAAAATCCCCAAAACAAAAGAAAGGGCAATGCTGAGATTTGCACCACTGTAGATAAGATCCACTAGAGGGCGCTGAATGTAAACATTACAAAGTATTTGGGAAATAATTTTTAGTGTTGGTAGAGCAAGGTTATCTCTATTTATAGATTTCGTCCCCTTTTCCTGAGATTTCCTTGAACTTTTTCCATGACTTCACTTCAAATCATGTAATGTAGTATGTTTACTTATTTTATGTGAAATAAAGTTTTTGAGAGTACCTTATCTACAAATCAGTATTCCTTCACTTATTCCCCCAAATTTTTTTTTTAAATAAATCAGAAGTCAGCTTGGCAATATGTGATCCTATGTCCTTTGTGAAATTTAGTTAATATCGATCAAACAATAAACATTCAGAGAATAATTTTAAACCACAGTAAATGGAAGGCAAACTATATGAGAAGATTCGGAGGTTAGCTTTAGACCTGAGTTTGAATCTTTGACTCTCCAACTCACAATCTGTGTGACCTTGGCCAAGTCATTTGACATCTGTAGGATTTGATTTCCTTGTCTGTAAAATAGGGGGCTTAGTCTGAATGTCTGAAGATAATGTCTGTGGAATCAGAGGAACTAAATTCAAATATCTTCTCTTCTATTTACTAACTGTGTGACCTAGGGCAAGTCACTTCCTTAATCTCCTTTCCTGGGCCTCATTTTCTTCAGCTGTGACATGAGAGGTTTGAGACTAGATGGCATCTGAGGTGTCTTCCAGCTGTAGTTATGATCTTTTATAGCTACAAATTCTGATTGTCTTCCTGGGTGAATTTGCATGCACTCAAGTCCCTTTGAGTTTTTGTTTTGTTTTGTTTCTAATACCAGCAAAAGTGGATTTGGGCTAATCTGTACTCATGTTATCAAGGATATGCATGTTCATAATGACTGGAGCTTACCATTTTTGCATCAAAGTAAAACAAAACAGTAAGGCATCAAGCTAATTAAATTGGGCTTCTGTTAGCTACAATGAAATGACCTAAATGTATAGGTGATTCATAATATAATATTAGCATTTTAAAAGTGCTTTTAGGTTTATAAAAATGTACTTTACTTGTTAACTCATTTGATCACTGTAAATCCTTCACACTGTTGGAGAAATAACTCAGTGTGCCTACCCTAAATACTGACTAGACTTTTAAATGTCATTTATAGGACAGGGGATCACATATCCATCATTATCATCATCATCATGATGTCTAAAAGTATGTAGAATGTTATTGTGGATCAACAAACCATTGGGTCTGGTGTATCCAATTTAAAAGTTGAACTTAAAAGTCATAGAAAGTATTGCTGTTTCATATTTTGAGTGACTGGCATAAATTCAAAACACGAGGGAAAGAAATTAACATCTTTTCATGAAGGCAGAAATAGTTTTACACCTTGAGAGACCAAGTTTATTTTCAGTGAGCAAATATACCAATTACATTATCATTTGATATGTTTTGTCATTGACTAATACTCAGTGGTAGGAGGCTTGAAGCCTTTTATTGTATTAATTTTCATTCACAATTAAAATAATGTGAAACCAGGCAAAAAACAAAGAGGCAAAATTACTTTTAACTATGAAACTTTTATTCATTTTATTTCATTGCTTAATTTTAATTTTAAACTAACTTTAGAATCTTATTATGGGTAAGGTAGGATCAAATCAATGACTTGCAGTAAGTTTACAACTATTTATTTGACTCAGTAGAGATGATGAAGATGAAAAGAATATGCACAAATATCATGAACATATATAGTTGGAAAATGACATACTATTTATCTTGGCACAGTATGTCATGACTTTGTAAGACAGAATAGTTGTCTGCTTTTTTTGCAACAAAACTGAGCTCAAGGAAGACTGAGCAGTCCAAGGTACTGATGTGAGTCACCATTGGGAAAATTTCTTTCTTACAAAAATTGTACATAAGCTCTTAGCTTAACTTAAGATAGCCTCAAATATAGCAAGTTTTAGTGACATTTGAAATCTCTGGCTAAAGTTTTTCATTATTAAGACAGCTTTTGAAAATATTTTTGAGTTATTTGTAAAATTGAACTGATTAAATTGGGTACGACAGCTTTACTTTCCATAGAGCAACACCTGTGTTGAGTGGTATATGATTTTTATTTTCTGTACTCATTGATCTCTAGATGTTAGCTTTTCCACAACCATTAATATATGGTCTAATAGGTATGCTTGAAAGTGAAAATTCCCTTTATTACAAACTGGCTCCTAGAGGTAGATGTCTTATCTTGCCACATTTGTTATACCTCCTTTTCCAAAAAGGCATGTATCTTATTCCTATCACTATATCAGAAGATATATAGAAATAATATTAAACACTTGTTAAAGATTGTGGAAAAGGGACACATTTATACAAAGAAACAACAATGGATATAGCCTTAAGAGTATGACTCACATTTCAATTGGTGACTTTTAACATTTATTTACTCATTTGTTCATTCATTCATTCATTCATTCATTCATTCATTCATTTTTGCTGGGAAGAGATCTTACATTTTAATGTGTTCAGTCAGAACTGCTAAATCATTCTTGTTTTGAACAACCAAGCTTTATTTCTGTCATCACTTCATGGCTACAGCTGAATTGATAACATTACAAGGCCAGTGAGTTGGAAACAGCCACATTTAAGCTGGGGGAGCAAGGTGTAAAATTGACCAAGTCAGCCAATTGCCTTTGTCCCTTTAGTCCAGAACAAGGGGTCCTGGATGAAAATGAGCATGTTGTGAGTGATCCACACTAGGGAAAAAGTTCATTAACTATAGTGATAATGTATTGGAAGTGTTCTCACCTTACTCCTTTTAGATATCCAGGATTAAGTATTACTTAGTGAAAACCTGTCACCTCTCCATTTTCCCAGAATACGTGTTGACTATTAACTAACTTTATCTTGGCTTCCTCACTCCATATCCAATTAAATGAACTTTGTCATCAGTTTCCATTTTCTGCAATCTAAGATCAATAAAATTATAATTATGCCCTTTTATAGGTAAGTTAGGTCTAGTCAATAGAAATATTATAAGTAGTTATTAAATATGCATATAATTTTAGGATTCTATTCATATGTGGTTTTTCAGTGACTATGGAATCTGAGTATGAAGGGAACTGAGAAATCATATAGTCCAAGTCAAACATGAAGCAGTCATTCCCTCTATGGTGTCCTCTGGATACTTGTCCACAACAAGTAGACATTCAGTCTCCACTGAATATTCACTGTAGTAACAATGATATTAATAATATCAACAACAACGACAAAAATAAATAAGACTTGAAATGAATGAAGACTTAGGGGGCAGCTAGGTGGCACAGTGTATAAAGCACTGGCCTTGGATTCAGGAGGACCTGAGTTCAAATCCAGCCTCAGACACTTGACACTTACCAGCTGTGTGACCCTGGGCAAGTCACTTAACCCTCATTGGCACATAGCAGCTGTGTGACCCTGGGGTCACACTTCTCAGCACATAAAGTAACTTTCTCAAACTTTTAAGTTGCAAAGAAGGTCTGACCTGCATTGGTATAAGAGATTTCTCATTGAATGATTCCTCCAACACAGGACAGCAGAGGACAATGACAAATGTTGTAGGGGATATGGGGAAAATGAAACATTAATGCACTGTTGGTGGAGTTGCTTCAAACATTCTGTAGAGCAGTTTGGAACTATCGTCAAAGGGTTGTAAAACCATGCATACTCTTTGATCAAGTAATACTACTACTAGGTCGCTATCCCAAAAGAGATAAAAAACAAAAAGATAAAGGACCTATATGTACACAAAATATTTATGGCAGCCCTTTTCTGGTGCAAAGAACTTGAAATTGTGGAAATGCCCATCGATTAGGGAATGGCTGAACAAATTGTGGGATGAAATTATGATGGAATATTATTGTGCTAAAAGAAATGATGAGCAGGATTCTCTCAGAAAAATCTGGAAAGACATGAGCTGATGCAAAGTGAAATGTACTGTATACAATGTAATAGAAATATTGTAAGATGATCAGCTGTGAATGACAGTTATTCTCAGCAATACAATGATCCAATATAAACCTTCCTTCCTTCCTTCCTACCTTTCCTTATTTTTCCCTGCTTTTCTTCTTCCCTCCCTCCCTTACTTCCTTCTTTTAAAAACTTATTAAAACCTTTATATTAAATGCTGGAAGTGATAAAAAAAATCCTTTTGACATAGCTCCTGTTCCTTCTAGAGCACAAAGAATAATACATAAAACAGGTGATTTATACAATGTTGCATGAGAAGATACTTAGGTGGGGGGAGGGGAAGCAGCATGTCTAGTTGGGATGGGATGAAGAATTGAACAAGGTATGCTTAATGGAAGTGGAGACATTTCAAAGAGAGGGAACAAGTTGAGCCATAATGTTGAGTTAGAAATATGCATGACTTTGAGAGAGTGGTTTAATTTGGCTAGAGATAATGTATAGAATGGAATAAATATGAAATAAGGCCATAGGAATTAAGTGAAGCCCACTTATAGAAAGTCTTGAATGTCAAGCAAAAGAGTTTGAATGTAGTATACAAAGGGAAGCTGTTAAAGATTTTTAATAAAAGAGTGACACGATCATATCTCTGCAAATCTGATTGTATTTGCATGAAGAATAGTTCAACAAGGTTTAGGAATTGGAGGTGAGAATCTATTAGGAGGTTATTGTAATCTTCTTGAATGGCATTACTGGGGTCTTAGACTAGGATTGTGGCAGGAGACAGATGTGAGAAATATCATGAAGTTGGATTTAATAGGACTCTATAATTTATGCATGAGTTATCTATGAGAAAAGAAGCAAAAATAATCTCAGTTGCAAACAATTTTCGTGAGTGGTGGTGTCCACATGCTACCTCAGCTAGCACCAAATAAGAGGTGTGTGCCAGCATCTTCCATGTACTCTCAAGTTTCTAAAGGTCTTAGGACTCCTGACCATTTACTTGGATGTTTAGCTATATGCTTTGCTCAGCTTCCTGGTCTCTGACTGAACACTCTATGAATCACTGCTTAGTCTTGTACTTATTTTGGATTAACTACCTTTGTCTAACATTTTTCTGACCTTCTGTTCCTTTATGTCTCCCTATTTCCAATTGTTAATAAAATGTGACTTTACCATGGTGAAACCTCATCCTTTCCTACTCTCTTCAAAGGTGTGGAAAGAAGAAAAGTTTGTCCATTTATTATTCCATAGTTTTGCACATTCAGTTGTTTTTCAGTTGTATCTCTATGTGACACCATTTAAGGTATTCTTGGCAGAGATACTAGAGTGGTTTGTCATTTCCTTCTCCAGCTCATTTTACAGTGTTGAAACTGAGGCCAACAAGGTTAAGTGACTTACTCAGAGCCACAAAGCCAGTAACTGCCTGAGAATAGATTTGAACTCTGGAAGATGTATTCCTGACTTCAGGCTCAGCACTCCATCCACTGCACCTTGATGTCCATTGCATAGTATATATCCTACCTTCTTAAACTGTAGTTGTGACCCCATGTGAGGTTCCATAGGGGTTGCAAAAAATTTGGCAAAAGTAAAAGCTTATGTATACCTATTTTATATACCTGTATACCTGGAGTTGCATAAAACTTTCTCGGGCAAAAAGGGGTCGAGTGGATAAAGTTTAAGAATCCCTGCTATAGATATTTTTGATCAGGGTGAACACAGGAACATGTTGATGGATAAGTACAGAAAGGTTGCCTGGTTTAGTGGACAGAGGGCTGAATCCAGAGTAGAGAAAATATGGGTTTGATTGCTAACTCCATCACTTACTGGCTGGATAACCATGGATAAGTCACTTAACCACTCTGAGTCTCAATAACCTTCTCTGTAAAATGGAAATAATAATATCACCTACCTCATAAGGGGTAGGGTGGAGGTGGGTGTGAGGATCAAATGAAATGACACATGTAAAACACTTTGCAAAATTTAAAGCTGTACATAAATGCAAGCTATTATCACAGTGTTTATTCATCTTGCCTTTATGATGTCTGAGATCAGAAAACAGCTATTCAAATTCTTTGAAAATTGTGAGGCCTTTGAATCTGTAGAGTAATATAATAGACATGCCTCAACTGGAGCATCTTAATTGTGTTGAGAAGGTGCCTCTATCTCTGGTCTAATGCTTATTGAAAAGAAACAAAAAAAGTTAGGAATGAATACAATTGCCTTAGTCATGGGCATTTTTACCAAAGCTCAATCTTTCAGGCCGAAAGTATATAAGAAAGTCAGTTATTGATTTCTGTATGTATGTGTATGTGAGTGCATGTGGGTGTGTGCTTGAATATGCTATAAAGCAAAGGGAAAAACTACAGGAAAAATCTGTTATATTAACAAAAGATTCTTCTCTAAACACAATCTAACAACTTTATAAGAATACAGAAACAGTCTATGACCCTAATGGACACCAGTGTCAAATACCCCATTTTAGGCAAAGTGAGGTCAAATTTTGCTTTGAGTGAAAGCATGTGTGTGTGTGTGTGTGTGTGTGTGTGTGTGTGTGTGTGTGTGTAGATGGACAAGAACATTTTTTCTAATTAAGCTCTTTCATTTGTTCTTTAAGTGGAAGATCATTTCAGCTCTCTAGGCTGACCTAAGGATAACAAAACTTTTCTATTCCATGATGGTATATTATTTAAAATATCTTCCTAATCTCTGGTGTTACTTCACTGACTCAGTGATATGGATTCAATTAAAATATGAATTATTAATGCAGAAAAGAATTAAAGACAAAACTGACTCAATTGTCAGGCTATCAGTATCATAATATTAATGATACGGTTTTCATCTATTTCTTTTTGGGGAAATTCTATTAAAAGTCAAACATTTAAGAGAGCTCTGATATCATGTCAGAAATGCCTGATGATGATGATGGAGGAGGAGGAAGAGGAGGAGAAGGAACTATTTGTGAGCTTTTAATTTATCCCACTCAAATATCAGAGGATAAATTCTTAAAATTTACAAGAATATTTCATCAGATCCATGAAGAATGTACCAGGGAGACAAAGAATATGCAAGCTGGCATGGGGTGAAGGACAAGGTCTATATCCCATTGTGTTAGTAGTTCAAAAATTTAGGATCATTGATTTAGAAATTGAATGGAGTTTAGGGATAATCTGTCCAGCATTCTCATTTGACAATACTCAGATAACCGATACCCAGGAAAATATGATAATATTTTATATGGTGTTAACATGTCATAGTACAATGATAGTAACAATGAAGTATATTGGGTTTTGGTTTTGTCTTTTTTCCCTGGAGTGTTAGAAAACCTCTTTGAAGAATGCTCCATTAGCCTTTCATTTGTACAATAATTTACCCTTATATGGAAGCATGTTCCTTTTCATGCATATGTCAGAGAGGCAAAAGCAAAAAGCAAACCAGTATGAGGGACTTTTTCAAGTAAAGCAAGCTCTAGGCCTGGGATTAGGTGATAGTCAGCCATATACATCATACTATCTATAGCTTCAGCAAAATACTATAACCAGTTGCTCATAATGATGAGCCCTAGCAATCAGGAAAAGGTTAAATTATGTCCAGTATAGAAGAAAGTAAGAATGTAAATATAACACATTTTTTTCAAAATTTTATCCTCCCCCCGAAAAAAATTAACTTTTAATACTTGTGATTAATTTTTAAGGATAAAACCCCCAGATATCCAGACTATCTCATGCTTCGACCTCCCTTCATAGGCTCTGATAGTTCTATACAATCTTTAGATTCAAAATTTTTTAAGTATCTACACCTACCTCTTCCAAATACACACACATATAAAACCATAGTTTCTAGTTGCTATTTTTTAATCTCTTTATACAAAAACTCAAATGGATCTGTGATTTCATCAATTTAAATGTCCTTTGCCATGACACATATTGCAACCCATTTATGCCTACACATCCCATGCAACTCTGTCCAATCCATTCTGGCCTCCACAGTCTTCCACTAGGCAAATGGAATTTTGGTGAAGGTTTGCCTCATATTCTTATATCACAAAAAAAGACCAGTGGAACATTCTGGATTGGTTTTCAATGTGCCTTTCCTTGATTTCACCTCATACCAGCCTATGGTCTTTTTAAAATCATATTTCCCTGATAATATCTCATCTTCCTGTTCTTCATATCTCATTGTTTGATACATATTTCAACCTGCTCTTATCCATCATGAGCCTCTCTGTTCCCCTTAGTGTGAATCCATTTTTTATTTCTTTAGGTATGTTCTGTTCCATGTCTTGCAGTCATATAAAACTACAGGTATAATGTTGGTATTTAAAAGATGGACCTCCATTCCAGGGAGAAGTATGGGGTCATTAAGAGAGCATCACAATTTCCCGAAGGCAATCCAGTCCACCCTCCTCCCACTTGCTAATCTTATTAATAACTAAAAATAGTCTTTAAAATGTTATTGGATTTGAGCTCTTGTGAGATTCCTTGTGATTTCAGCCTAAGATCCTGGTGCAGGTGGCAGAAAATTCAAATATCACCTTAAAGGTTTTCTAAGTGATTTATCTAGATATATGATAGGCTAAAAAAATTGTAAGTAATGTGAAGAAGAATGGCATCGAAAGACTTAGTGAACCATGCTGTGCAAATGATCAAAGGCTAACAAATGATAGGAGGCTAACAAAATTTTTTTAATAGAAACTGATATATTAAACAAGCATGTCATAAATTATTAAAAGGTAAATGTAAGGGGCAGCTAGGTGGCACAGCGGATAGAGTACCGGCCCTGAAGTCAGGAGTACCTGAGTTCAAATCCAGCCTCAGACACTTAACACTTACTAGCTGTGTGACCCTGGGCAAGTCACTTAACCCTCATTGCCTCACCAAAAAAAAAAAAAATTTAAAAGGTAAATGTAAAACATATATGTTAAAGAATGTTATTTTCAGGAAGGGATATTTTTTCATTTAAAAACCAAATTCATGGGGCAGCTAGGTGGCAAAGTTGATAGAGCACTGGCCCTGGATTCAAAAGGACCTGAGTTCAAATCCAGCCTCGGACCCTTGAAACTTACTAGCTGTGTGACCCTGGGCAAGTCACTTAACCCCAATTGCCTCACCAAAAAAACAAACAAAAATCAAAACAAAACAAAAAACAAATTTATTAAGTATAATAAATATTCAAATAAAAAATAGACTAATAAATGAATATGAGGAAAATGTTTCATAAAAATTAAGATATGCTATATATTGAACAGAACTCAAATTTCAAAGTAGAGAAGTTAGGACATTAACAGTTTCATAAAGCTTTACAATTTTTCCTTCCTTTCAAATAAAACCATAGTACTTTTATAGAACATTACTAAAGAACATAAAGTTTATTTTGAGGGATATTTTAATACTTTTGCATATCTATCTATTAAACATGCACAAAGATACACACGGGTATAACATATATTGTATGTATATGTACTTCCAAAATATAATATATGTATAAATCAGTAAATTTCTATGTTTGTATATAATATATTCACATATATAATATAGGTATGCTTATGTATATATGCATATTCTGTTTTGTTTAAAGAAATAGCATGATATATAGGTTAGAGATTTTGTTGTTCCCTTGTTTTACAGTTGTATCTGATTCTTTTTTACCTCATTTGGGGTTTTCGTGGCAAAGATACTGGAATGGTTTACCATTTCCTTCTCCAGCTCATTATACAGATGGGGAAACTGAGATAAACAAGGTTGTGACTTGCCCAGAGACACAACGCTAGTAACTATTCAAGGATGGATTTGAACTCAGGTCTTCCTGACTCTGACCCTAGTACATTATCGACTGCATCACCAAGCTGTCCTATAGCCTAGAGAACTGTCTCTGAGATCGAGAAGTTCATATTTGTTGTGTGGAAGGTGCAAGTGACCATGGGAAAACTATCTTAACCTCAGTGCTCAGTCAATTCTTTAAGTCTATAAATTGCATAATAGGGTTTGTGTGTGTGTGTGTGTGTGTGTGTTTGGTTTTTTTGTTTGCTTTTTTCAGGGCAATTAGGGTTAAGTGACTTGCCCAGGGTCACACAGCTAGTAAGTGTCAAATGTCTGAGGCCAGATTTGAACTCAGGTACTCCTGAATCCAGGGCCGGTGCTTTATCCACTGTGCCACCTAGCCACCCCCGTATAATAGTTTTAAATCAGCAGTGATAATTTTCCTCTCCAGGAGTTCCACATATTAAGGAAATCACAGGTCCAGTTCATAAATTATTTGTTTACTACACAACTCAAATTAAAATATTCTATACATATTCTTTCTTAAGTATACCTCATTTAGTTGTAAAATTTTTAATACTCATCAACAACATTGCTATTTCTTTTCCTTCATTGAACTCTGTTGTTTTCTGCTGTTTGGCCAACAGAATATGAAATTGTTTCAGCTTATGAAGTACAACCCAATGGAGAATATATGACCCATGACATTATGCACCATCAAAGGAGAAAGAGGTCACCTTCTCGTCTAGGAATTGATTCTCTTCACCTTCGGCTCCATGGATTTGGACATGACTTTCACATGGATCTTAAAACTTCTGACAACCTAATAGCTCCTGGATTTATGGTACAAACATTAGGAAAGAAAGGCACTAAATCAGTACATACTTTCCCACCAGAGGAATTCTGCTTTTATCAAGGCTTCTTACGATCCCACCAGAACTCGTCAGTAGCACTTTCAACATGTAAAGGTTTGGTAAGTTCTAATCTTACCAGTTATATTCATGGCATGATTTAAAGCAAGATTCAGAGTAACTATGTGAGTGTATTTGAAACAGGTAGAAAACCAAAGTGTAACCTTGATTATAATACATGTCTTTATAAAAGTGAGGTGAAAGACACCAGAGAATACTTGTTTCATTAATGTTTGAAATATATTGAATAGCTTAAAATTTAATGTCCCATGTTTCTGGGCAGGAATGACATTAATTATCCATTTTTGTAATTTTAGTCTGGATTATTGGTGGGGAATGAAGTTGTCTTATGAAACAGGAACTGGTCTTGCCAATATCAAAGGTCAGATAAACATAGCCATGGTTCATTTTTTGCAAACTTTAGATAAAAGATTCCTTATTATAATCTGATATATAAAGTGATCCAGAGAAATGGCCATTAAAGCATTTAATGTGGTAGAAAAAAGTGTGGGGTTTAAAGTGAGAGGACCAGGGGTCAAATATCTGCTTTATTATTTAGTTCTTGTGTAACCTTTGTAGGTACTATTATTATCATACCCATTTTATAGATGAAGCAATTGAGGCAGACAGAGGTTAAGTGACTTGCCCAAGATCACCCATTTGGCAAGTATCTAAGGCTGGATTTGAACTCTGGTCCTTCTGATTCCAAGCCTGGCACACTACAAACTGTGCCACGTGACCTACTCATAATTTGATTACTCAGAAGGTTCCTTCTGTTCTAAATCTATACTTTATAGGTTTGTGATATTGAGCATTCCACATGCTGCCTGTTCCACTTCAAATCTGTATATAAGATCATATATGTAGAGCTAGCAGGGGACCTTGGAAGACTTTTAGTTTAACTTCTTCATTTTATAGACACAGGAATTAAGATGATGAGAGATTCAATGAATTGGCAAAAATTCATAGCATACCCAAGATGTGACCTAGGTCTTTTGATGTCAAATACAGTACTGCTGCTACCATCCAGTATTATGTCTATTTGTCTTATGAGTCTAATTTCTATGCCAGTAAGAAACATCCAGAACTCAAATAGAAAGTTTATATCAGTTATTAATTCAATTCAATTCAATTCCGCACATTTTTAAGCACCTATTTGGTTCACAGGATTGTACTGGGCTCTGTGTCATTGTTGGAATAATGTCTTTCCCATTTTGTTAATCTAAAAAGATAACATCAGCTCTATTTGGGGAGGTTACAAGAAGGTGAAAGAACACATTTTGTCAAAAGTAGAATTGATTCGAACCTCCTGGGTAGGGGGTTCAAACCAAACTTGAAACCTTGATAGTCTTTTACTTTTGGCAAAAATACAACTTCCTTTTTATAGGGAAAGAGCTTGATAGATGAGAAATTTCTTGGACTGGATGTCTAACCAAATGTTTCTGAAAATATCAATGAGCCAAGTGTGAATAATAAGAAACATAAGATAAAATATTACCTTTGAGTTCACTCAACTTTAAACATTAAAGGAGAAATGTATTGTCAAAACACTTTAGTGATTTTGCTGATCTTAAAACATTTGGCAAATAGTCTTTCAAACATTCTCTGCATCCTGAAAATGCTATAAGGCTATAAGCCTTAATCTATTTTCCCCATTTGGAAAGATTAAATTTAGGCAAATCACACATATAAAGACTTAGCAAGCATATATGCTTGCTGAAAATCCAACAATGTGTGACCATTAAGAGTTGATTGAAAAATATGCTGAGTATTAACAATCTATTGAATACTGAAGAGAATATGAAAAGATGAGATTTCTACCTTCTAGCAGATAGTTGGTATAGTGCATGGAATGCCCATCTTCAAGTTCAGAAGAGTTAAACTCAAAACTTGCCTCAGACACTCACTAGCTATGTGAATCTTCTTGATCCCTGAGTTGTATAATCTCTCCCATCTCTCCCAGACACAGTTTCTTCATCTGTTATATGGGAGAAATAATAGGACCTACCTCTTTCAGAGTTGTTGTAAAGACTATATCTATATATCTATCTATCTATATCTATATAGATATATATATGTGTGTGTGTCTATATACATACACACACATATGGACACTTGCAAACTTTAAATGCTGTATAAACATTGGCTATAACTACCATCATAATTGTCATCATCATTATTGTTATTGTCACCATTATTATTTACCAGTGTATGTAATCACACTGAAAATGCTCGACTTTGAAAAATACATATATTAGGAGACTGCTAGGGTAAGATGGTAGCTATTGGAAATGTTCGTTATGCATCAAGGCAATTTGGCAGATTTCTTCTCTGTAGTTCCAAGAAAAATAGGTGCTCCCTTAACTAACTGGGGCCCAAACCACAGAGAAAGTTGTAGGTCAGTGCATGAAAGAAAAGTGTCTCCTGTTTCTTTCAACAAAGGCTCCCTACTAGAAACAGAAGTCACATATGGGGCAAGGAGATCTGCCTTTCATTTCAGAACTCCTTAAGAGTGGATTAGCTTTTGGAGACCAGCAGAAGTTCTTCTCATTCAGGCATCAGGAGTATAAACTCATTAGGAACCACAGCTCTCCATGAGCCAAGGCTGCTCTGAACAACATCACCATGTTGTTAAACCCTTGGCCAGGTTGTCAGCCCTTACAAGTGAGGCCAGGATGGCAGAGTGCTTGGCTGTCTTACTCACTTTGATCTTGGTGGGAGTTAACAGTGACCGGCTAAAAGAGTAACTGTATGTCTACATGAAAGACAAGGAAGTGAAAAATAGAAGAGAAAAAACTCTCAGACAATAAACACTATGACTTCACATCATGACCTTTTGGGTTCCCTAGTCATTAATCTTACAAATATTTTACTTCCAGCTCCACTGGTATTTTGTCTGCTCAATGGTCAGCATAAACATGACATAATCTAGAGGGATGATCTTGAGGTTATGGGGCAATTGTCAAAAGATGTGAAGAACCAGAGAAGCTAAGATCTCCCCCTCTTATTCCTTAAAAAAGGGAGGATATAAGAAAAAATACCATACAAAATAATGAAGTACAAAATTTCAAAGCTAAAACCTGGCTTTATTGCAATTCTTGATTAATGATTAATTATAACATTCATATTTCTTATTCCCTGTAGCATGGATAAAGAAAAATTACTGCACTGATGCCCTAGACCATATTGACCTTTTCTTACCCTTATTAGATCAAGTTTTAGGCCATATTACACTAGGGTAAACCTCTGTATGCAAGTTTTTGTACAAATCAAAGAGAAACCAAAAAAACTAGCTAAGAGTGTTTTAAAAATCACCAATGCTCTGATTTACTGATGTTAGACAAAAGAGGTGTGTGTTAAATCATGTTTCTTAGGTCAACCCATATATGGCTTAGCAGAGACGAACATCTCATGGATGACTCATCAGATCATTGATATCAGGCAATAGACTTCAAAGGTCATTTAGTCCAATAATCTATGGAGTTTGGGGATCACATGCCCCCATCAGTCAAAAATAAAAAACAAAACCAAAAACAAACAAACAAAAACAAACCAACAACCCTACTCCCTAAATGTGTGTATTATTTACAAATTAGTACTATTAGGACAAATTAGTACTATTGTACTAATAATTATATAGAGAGAATATAATTTAAACTGTAAATATAAATCAAAAAATGAGATAATGATGAAATTCTATTCACTCATAGAATCAATCAGAAGCCATTGGGTTTTTTCAGTAGTAAAGTGAAAGGGTTAGACCTGCAATTTAGGAAAATTACATTTGCAGCTGCGTGTCAAATGGATTAGAGAGGGGTGGAGATGTGAGGGAAGAAAACAAGTCCTCTAGGCCAAAGCTTCTTAAACTGTGGATTGCAACCCTCTATGGGGTCATGTAACTGAATGTGGGGGTTGCAAAAATTTGGCAACAATAGGAGAATATGTATACCTATTTTATATTCCTATATTCCTGGGATCGCATGAAAACATTTCTCAGGTGAAAAGGAAGCTTAAGAAGCCCTGCTCTAGGCAAATGGAGATGAAAGCCTGAGCTAGGGTGGAAGCTGAGTAAAACAAAGGGGAATGTATGTAAGAGATATGTCAGAGGTAGAAACAATAAAATTTGCCAACAATTGACTATGTGGGGTAAGGGAGAATAACAGACAGATTATGACCTTGGGTTACTGGAAGGATGATTACTTTGACAGAAATAGGGAAGTTTGGAATAGGGATAGATTATGGAAGAGAAAACAAATGTAATGAGATCTGAGATATATAGATCATAGCCTATCCAAGACTACTTATACTGTAAGATTCATTCTATCTCACTCCAAGTAAAGAAGGCAATGGAGCTCTTAATAGTCATTTCCAATTTTTTTTTTTTTTTTTAGGCAGTCAGGGTTAAGTGACTTACCCAGATTCTCATGGCTAGTAAATTTCTGAGGCCAGATTGGAAGTCAGGTTCCCCTGACTCCAGGGCTGGTGCTCTATTCCCTGTGCCACCTAGCTACCCAATGATCACTTCCCTAGAACACAGAACCCAACCCTCTATGCACTTATGCAGGTCATGGGGAAGGGCATGGTGAGAGGAAGAAGTGATTTCCTGATGTTACTGTGTATTGGTTAGGTATAAGTAGATTGAAACACCTATGTCTGGGCATAGTGAGGGAATAGGAGGTAAGGGAGACAAGTTAGAACTTTCCCAGTGGAGGGACAGGATAGAATATTGGGAGAAAAGAGTAGGTGGGTTGTATTGGACATCGTCCCCATGATTGACTACTTCTCTATTTGTTAAAATTATTTTGTTCTTTTCAAACATGTTTCTCCACTGTTTGGTTGTTTGCATAGACTGTGAGGTCAAGCCAAGTCCCTTGCTTATGAAAATACTGGTCTAGTCCAATCCACTTATTTGCACACAGATAATAATGCCTACAAGGGTTTAATGAATTTCTAAAGTTATAATTAATAAGCAGAAATGGGGTTTGAACCCAGTTCCCCTGAGTCTAAATTCTTTACCTTTTGCAAAGTATCATACTGCTTGTACTTGGAGTAGAAAAGTTTCTATTTCTTTTTCACTTATATTCAATTAGTAATGGGAAATATTTAACTTTAAGTATAAATGCATAATTTATGAGAAATTTGTTTTAATAAAATTGTATTCAGCCAATATCAAATTATTAAAAGAGTTCAAAATTGGAAAAAAAAAAACTACAACATAGACCTGTTGATGATTTCTAATTATTTTCTTCTTCCTGGTTTTAGGAATTTTAAGGACTTATGTATATATGTGTGTATGTATACATATATGTATCTTTGTGTCTATGCATGTGTGTGCATATGTATGTGTATGTATACATATTATATGCATATATGCATGTAAAGATACGCGTCGGTATACATGTATACATGCACACACATATATGTGTATATTATGTATGATATATTTATATTATTGATGTCCTTTGTTTTTACATTTTCTAGATTTTATACTTTATCTCTACTATTCTTTCCCCCAAGAAAGCCATTCCTTATAACAAATATTTTTTTAAAGAAGAAGAAGAGAAAAAATAGCAACATTGATAAACATATTGAAAATATCTGAAAGCAAAGGCAGTGGACATCCACCACCACTGCAAAGGAATGGCCAGAGTGTTTTCTATCTCTTATTTCAGGCCAGATTTGTTCTTTATAATTTTCACTAGTCATTGTCAATTGTTTTGTGGTTGCTCTTTCCATTTACATTGTTGTAGTCATTGTAATATATTGTTTTTTCTGACTTTGATTACTTCATTTGAATCAGTTCATCTTTTATGGTTTTGTGTATTCACAGTGTCATCACTTCACACAACACAACATTCAATTTGTTTAACCATTCTATAATCAATAGGAATCTTCCTTGTTTTCAGTTCTCTCAGTATTTCAATTTATATTGAGTCTTTTGTTTTTTTGAGAGTTTCATGTCAACTTTGGGGTAACTGACTAGGAGTAAAATTTCTGGGCTAAAGGGTATGAACATTTTAGCCACTTTGCATAACTTCAAATTGTTTTCTAGAATTTTTATACTAATCACAGCTGAATCAATAATGTATTAGTGTGCCTATCTTTTTATAACTCCCCCAACATCAACTAATCACATTTTTTGCCATGTTTGTCCATTTGCTAGATGTGAGGTGAAACCTCAGATTCTTTTTGATTTGCATATTTCCCTTATTAATGATTTGGAGTAGTCCTTCATAGGGTTGTTAATACTTTGCAGTTCTTTTGATTTTTCTAGGGGTATATAATTTGATAGTTTGTTCAAATCCTTTTTAAACCAGGAATGAAGTTTTATTATGTTTTCCAAATGAAGGTTTATTCAATTTAAGTAAGGGAAGGATGAGAACCTTTGACAGCATCACCTTATTTTATCTTATATAGTAAATACTAATACAATAAAAGAGTAAACAAAGATTCCCTTTCTGGTTGTGACCAATTGTTGACTTGTGCAGTGATTCACTGTAATTGAGAATTCAATGAAGTGTATTTTTAGGAATAGAAGAGGCTTTAAAGCTGCCAGGGATCTTAGAAATCATCCAATTAAAATCCTTGACCTGATACATAAGGAAACAAAAGCCTGGATCACAAAGGCAGAAAATGAGAGAGGTAGAATTTGAACCCAGGTCTTCTAAACCACTGTTTACCCAATGATTAAATATAGAGTGGGAAAGAGAAGAGTCACAGTTGATGCCTAGGCTTTGTAATTACAAAACTGGATAAGCAGCTGTAGTGTGTTTTTTATTTATTTATTTATTTATTTATTTTTTTAGGGAGGCAATTGGGGTTAAGTGACTTGCCCAGGGTCACACAGCTAGTAAGTGTTAAGTGTCTGAGGCTGGATTTGAACTCAGGTCCTCCTGAATCCAGGGCCGGTGCTCTATCCACTGTGCCACCTAGCTGCCCCAGCTGTAGTTTTGAGAGAAGCAGGGAAATAACAATAGGAACAAAAATGGTGAGATGGGTTTTAGCTGGGTTCAGTCTGAGATGCCTAGGTGACAACCTCAGCAAACGAGAGTGATGAAACAAGAATTAGAAATGTGCAGACCATGTATATTTTCAGGGATCCTCAGTCTAGACTGGTTAGTTGGAAGTTGTAAATGTTGATGGATTCACCAAGGGAGACATTGTAGAGAGAGAAAAGAAAGCTGAGTAGAGTGCCTGGGGGCAAATAGTATGGTATATTTGAATGCTGTTTGTAGAGCTACAAAGACTTCAGCAAGTAAAGGTCATCTTAGCAATGAAATTCATATTTGAAGAGTAAAAATTTAGTGGAATATAACAAATATGCAGCTATGTGACATAGTGGATAAAGTGCAGGGCCTGGAGTCAGAAAGACTCATCTTCTTAAATTCACATCTGGCCTTAGACACCTAATAGCTTTGTGACCCTGGGCAAGTCACATAACCCTGTTTGCCTCCATTTCCTCATCTGTAAAATGAGCTGGAGAAGGAAATAGCAAACCACTCCATTATCTTTACTGAGTAATGGGGTCACAAAGAAAAGGACACAAATTAAGTCACTGAACAACAAATATGAGTAAATATAATAAAGTTCCATGAGAACAGGGACTATTTTCATTTTTGTTATTGTATCCTTAGGACCCACCACAGTGGATGGCATAAAACTTTTAATAAATTTTTGTTAAGTTGAATTGAATTGGGCATTGATAACAGCACAATTTAAAATGTAACTTAGTACATTTAAAGGATTTATCAGTTGAGTATGAGTACATCCTTCACTGATGTGGATCACACCAGCCGTTCATCTTAGTGAATGGTATTTATGAGCTGTTGTCACTAAAAATCATTACCTAGAAGCCAAAATTGTGAAGATGAGTCACTCTGAATTTGTGTAGGCTGGTCTTTAGCTGACATTTATTAAAAGCTGTATGTCAGCCACTGTATGCCACTGTGCTGGGCATTGAAGATACAATAACAAAAATGAAAACAGTCCTTGTTTCAAAGGAACTTTATTTTATTTGCTTCATCACCATATTCCTACTCAAAGCCTTGCAACTTGTTAAAAATTGTCATCTTCCAAGGGCTTCCACTCTGCTGGCTCCCTTCTCCTTTTTTTTAGTGAGGCAATTGGGGTTAAGTGACTTGCCCAGGGTCACACAGCTAATAAGTGTCAATTGTCCGAGGCTAGCTTTGAACTCAGGTCCTCCTGACTCCCGGGCTGCTGCTCCATCCACTGTGCCATGTAGCTGCCCCTCCCTTCTCTTCTTTGACGCTGCAGCCACACTGGTGTAGACCTTCATCACCTCATGCCTCATCCCTTTCTGAAATCTCCCTTTCTGAAATCTCTCCTCACACCTGTCCATCCTCCACTCAGCTTTCAAATTGATCTTCGTAAAGAATCAAACTGATGATTCCACCTGTCCCCCTGCAACCCTACTCAATAAATTCTTTTTGTTTGGTTGGTTTTTTTGTTTTTTTTGAGGGGCAATGGGGGTTAAGTGACTTGCCTAGGGTCACACAGCTAGTAAGTGTCAGGTGTCTGAGGCCGGATTTGAACCCAGGTACTCCTGAATCCAAGGCCGGTGCTTTATCCACTGTGTCATCTAGCCGCCCCTTCCTACTCAATAAATTCTAATGGTTCTCTATCACCCCCATGATCACATACAAAATCCTGTAGTTGGCAAAGTCCTTCATGGTCTGTCTCCCTGCTATCTTTACAGTTTTCTTAAAACTACTTTCTCCCCACATACTTTTCTTTCTTTTTCTTTTTTTTTGGAGGGGAGGTGGTATATGGGACAATGAGGGTTAAGTGACTTGCCCAGGGTCACACAGCTAGTAAGTGTCAAGTGTCTGAGGCCATATTTGAACTCAGGTCCTCCTGAATCCAGGGCTGGTGCTTTATCCACTGCACCACCTAGCTGCCCCCTCCCCACATACTTTTCAATTCACTGACACTGATATTCTTGCTGTTCCTCAAACAATGTGCCCCCTCTCCTCACCTTTCTCATCTCTACTGTCTGACTTCCCTGGCTTCCTTTAAGTACTAGATAAAATCTCACCTTCTAAAGGAAGCATTACTTCATTCCCCACCTACTTAAAATGAATGCCTTTCCTCTGTTTATTGCATATATTTTATCCTGTATATATCTTGTTTGCATTGGTTTGGGTTTGTTTTCTGCTTACTTTGGGTTTTTTTGCATGTTGTCCCCTCTATTAGACTTGGAGTTCCTTGAGAGCAGACACTGACTTTTATCTTTATTTGCATCTCCAGTGCTTAACACAGTACTTGACACGTAGGGGTTTAATTAAGGCTTGCTGACTGAGGCCTGAATGATAATCTTAAATAATAGGGAGAAATTCTGCATTGTTTTTATTCTTGTAACTCTTAATCTACATATTCAGAGTGTCCCAAAGGTCCTACTGCAGTTTGAAGCTTGAATAACAAAGTTCAAAATATTTTAAAAATTTTAAATATTATTATTTAATAGATTTTTAAGCTATTAAAACAAAACTGAACTAAAACATTGAGACATTCTGTATAGATCATTCTCTACCCTAGGCAACTGACCAGTTGATTAATGTTTGTTGAATGAAATTTAATTCTCTCGCATAACTTTTCTTATTAATTTTTCCCATTTAGTAAAAATCTGCTTTCTCTTCCTCCCATTCCAACTTCCTCACACCATCATTGTGAATTAAAGAAAAATAGAACCCCTGTTACAAATCTGTATAGTCAAGAAAAACAAATATCTACATTGGACACGTCAAAAATATGTTTCATTCTGCTCTCTCTGCACTTCATCTATCAAGAAATGGGGTAGATTAAAAAATGGGGTAAAGGATAAAACACCAGCCTTGGATTCAGGAGGACCTGACTTCAAATCTGGCCTCAGACACTTGACATTTACGAGCTGTGTAACTCTGGGTGAGTCACTTAACCCTCATTGCCCCGAAAACAAAACAAAACAAAACAAAAACACATTGTTCACTACACTATCAGAGTCCCTAATTTTTATAAAGTTGTCTGTCTTTACCGTATTGTAATTGCAAAATATTCTCCTGTTTCCGATGATTATACTCTACATCAGTTGATATGTCTTCTTATATTTGTCTCAAATTGTCACCATTTCCATTAGCCCAATAGTTCTATTATTTGTTCATTCATTCCCCAATTTATGGGGCTCCCTTTGTTTCCCATTCTTTTCCATCTCAAAAATATAAATATTTTATTAATCTTTAGTTTGTTTTGCTTAGTACTAATCCTTCCCTTACACTACTCTCTCTCTAATCCCCTTCTCCCACTGATTTCTCCATTGAGGGAAATGTAGTTCTGTATCTAATTATGTGTATGTGTGTGTGTGTGTGTGTGTGTGTGTATGTTTTCTTCCCCCTGAAGGAAGAGTAGCTCAGATGAGAGTAAGATTCAAGTGCCAACTACTCCTTCCTACTCCCTCATTTGAGTAGCCATATATTTGTATACCCTGAATATGTAAAATAATTTCCCCTAATAATTCTTTACCTTCCCCCCATGTATTTCTCTTCCACTCTCTTTCCAATCTTCTCTTAAGATCATCAAGACATAACTAAACCACTTACAGGTCTTGTCTTCCTGATATCGATAGAGTTCAGAGGGGACACATTTATCATATTCTCATGTTTGAATATAAGGAATTTGTCTTTGTTTAATCCCTTGTGATTGTTTTTATTTTTTTTATATTTTATGCTTCTCATAAATTCTGTGTTTGAAATTCAAAACTTCTATGCATCTCTGTTCTTTTCATTAGAAATGCCTGAAAGACCTCTATTTCATTAAAATCCTTTTTTTAGCCTGTAGGATTATATTGTTTTGCTGAATAAGCTGTTCTTGATTGTAAACCTATATCTTTTGTCTTCTGCAATATGGTACTCCAAGCTCTTTTATAGTGGTGGCTGCTAAATCATGTGATTCTGACTATGGCTCCTTGATACTTGTATTATTTCTTTGTGGATGCTTGTAGTATTGTTTCTCCTTTGACCTAGAAGTTTTGGATTATGGCCATAATGCTCTTAAGAATTTCATTTTAGGGTTTCTTTTAGGAGGTGACTTGTAGATCTTTTTTTTATTTCTACTTTGCCTAAAGTTGTAGGAGATTTGGGGGATTATTCTTTTATGAGTTCTCAAAATGTGATGTTTAGGATTTTTTTAAGATCATGCCCTTCAGGGAGTCCAATGCTTCTTAATTTTCTCCTCAATCTGTTTTCTAGGTCAGTTGGTTTCTGGTATGAGATACATTACATTTCTTCTACTTTTTTCAGACTTTTCAAGTTTGATTTAAATTTTTTTTATTGTCTCATGGAGTCATTGCCTGCTATTTGACCCATTCTAATTTTCAGGTAGTTTATTGCTTGGGAAGGCTTTGTAACTCTTCTACCAAGTTGCTAATTTCATTGTTTATTTATTCCATAACTCTAATTTATTTTAAAGTTTTGTCATCTACTGATGTCATTTAATTTATAAAATTATTTTGATTCTTTAAAAAAAAAACCCTCATTTTCCCTAGTATTTCTAGTGTTAAATCTATTTTCAAGATATGCTTTTCTTTGATGCCTTGCTTGTAAATATTTTGTAGTCATTTCCTTCTTCCTGGTGTATGTCTTCAGTATCCCTGTCACAATAATAGCTTTTTAAGGTGAAATTATTTTTTCCTTTTTGCTCATTCTTCCAGCCTACTTTCTGACTTCCAACCTGAAGTTAAGGCTAGGTATTTTACACTTCTGCTTAGTAGTTCTGTTTTGGTCCTGCAGCTGATCTCCTGGTATATGATTGTTGTTTTATTTCAGCATCTCAGGAATAGCTCAAGCTGGTAATTTGCAAACTTCTGGTGTTCTCAAAGTGGTCTAATACTAGATACAGTATGATTGCTGCCACTCCTGGTGTGAGGTGGAGTCTGAGCAATAGTAGCCTGCTACTGGAATCAGTCCCTGTCAGCCAGCTGAGAAGCTCTGCTGGTTCAGTTACAGAACTATAGGTTGAGATTCTGGCCCTAGTTATTCCTCTACAGCCAAAAGACTGGGCAAGAAGCTAAAACTGAGACCCCATTCTCTTCCTGGGGGTCTGAGCCACAATGTTGCTGCTTGCTTGTGAAATTGCTCCTCTCTCAGTATATCACTTAGAGGTTGTGGCACCTCTTTACCCTGAAACACCACTCCTGGGCATACATCCCCTCCTTAATATGCCCTGGATCACTCCCATGGAACTAGGTAATGGAAGATAAAACTGCCAGATTGTACCCATTCACATGCTGTTGCTACAGTATGGATCTGGCACCTCTTCTTACCCTGGACACAATTTCTCCCTGGGTCTTAGAGTGTTTCTGCAAAGCTACTCCTGAATAGACTTCATCCCTAGTCTGTAGATCTCTCTATCTCCCTATGTTGATCTTGGCTGGAAAAATGACCGAGTGACTCTTTAAAAAAAATTTCCCCATTGGGATTTAGTCAGCTGCTGTTAATAGATTTGTATTGGAGGAGTCTTGGCAGGGGCAGGATGGGGGGGTGGATCTTGCTTCTTGCTATTCCACCATCTTGGCTCCACCTCCTCTTCTCTAGCTTTGCTAAATCATGTAAAACACATTATCAACTGGTTGTTGACACAAAAACCACATAATAGCATCTTTT
The DNA here is from genome assembly GCF_019393635.1 of Dromiciops gliroides. Classification (NCBI taxonomy): domain Eukaryota; kingdom Metazoa; phylum Chordata; class Mammalia; order Microbiotheria; family Microbiotheriidae; genus Dromiciops; species Dromiciops gliroides. Next base: position 345,450,261 of record NC_057861.1, read on the forward strand.
GTAACAGGTGATCTTGCTCAAAATAAAAAGAATGGTGGAAATTCATTATAAGTGAATACATTGATGTAAAACCACACTAGGAGTGGGGAAAATTAATATTGTCTAATACTATAGGACAGTATTGTATTATCTCCAAGTTTTTTTCTCTGGCTCATCATAGTATGCAGGTGACCCTGGGCTTTAGAAAGTTAGTCCATGAGAAAAAATTCTGGCAATACTTACCAAGTTGGAAAGATTATGGTTAAGGGCCAAGCCATAGAATATGTATTACCTGAGAACTATCCTTGCTAACTTCAGAGATACATATAATATGATCATAACATTCATAGGACTCAAGGATCATATATTTCATTAGAATAGTTTTTAAAGATCCTGTAGTTCAACTCTCTCATTTTACAAATGAGGAAACAGCGGTTCAGAGTAAATAACAATTGATCACTGAGGTTTCACAGCTAGGATCAATGAAAAATCAAACATTTATGAAGTGCTCACTATATGCCAGGCATCTTTCTGGGGATAAGCAGGTGAAAACAAAATAGTCCCTGACCCCAAGGAGTTTACATTCTTTAGGGAAAAACAATATGTACTACTACCTCAGCCACCACCTTCTTTAAAACTTCCATGGAGATCCTGAGCCCAAGATCCTTAAGAATAGCAATGAACCCCACACTACAGTCCAACTTCTATCCTTGGCCCTAAAGTTATCACTGAGAGGTGCAATCCCTGTAGACACTGATACATCTTTTGTGATCAAAACCAAAAGCAATTGCTAACCAAATATCACAAACTGCGGTTAATTCCAAGAGTCCAGGAAGTGGCAGCACCTCCCAGACCACCAGCATTACTTTCTTTTTTTATTATGAGAGTATTTTATTATTTTCCAGTTACATGTAGAGATAGTTTTCAATGCTTGTTTTCATAAGATTACTAGTTTCAATTTTTTTTCCTTCCTTCCCTCCCCAAGACAGCAAATAATCTGATACAGGTTATATATGTACAATAACATTGAACATTTCTGTATTAGTCATGTTATAAGAGAAGCAAAAAGAAATAACCTCGAAGAAGAAAAATGGCACCAAAAATAAAAGAAATACTATGGTTCAATCTGCAGCTATATTCCACAGTTCTTTTTTTCTGGATTTGGAGAGCCTTTTCCCTCATGAGTTCTTTGGAACTATCTTGTACCATTGTATTGCTGAGAAGAATCAAGTCTATCACAGTTGATCAACACATAATGTTGATTATACTGTGTACAATGTTCTCCTGGTTCTGCTCATCTCACTCAGCATCAATTCATGCAAGTCCTTCCAGGTTTTTCTGAACTCCTCCTGCTCATTGTTTCTTACAGCACAGTAGAATTCCATTGCATTCATATACCACAACTTGTTCAGCTGTTCACCAATTGATGGGCAGCTCCTCAATTCCCAATTCCATTCTACCACAAAAAGAGCAGCTGTGAATATTTTTGTACCTGTGGGTCCTTTTCCCTTACTTTCAAGCCTGGCCCTCTCAACTATCAACCTGGGAAGGAATCGGTGTGAAAATGTTAACTGACAATTATTGCTTTCTTCGGGTGCTACAATCTCAGCTAAAAAAGTCCTAGGAAGAAAAGTTCTCACCACCAAAGTTCTTGGCACTGTCAAATGGTTTGAATCAGAAAAAAAGTTATTCTACTGATGGAAATTACATGGTTGAAGAAATATTACCATCTTCTTTGCTATTACACTTTGGAGATCTTGGGAGCCTCCTATCTAACTTGCGGTTGAAATCTTGTATATGTGTTGTTTCTCCCAATAGAATGTGAACTCAAAACAGAGACTACCTTTTTTTTTCAAAGATAGCATTCCCAAAGCTTACCTAGTATGGTAAAGAGGAATTGTAGGCTTTATTGCTAGGTGGATTAACCACACTAATATCCAAGACCCCTGAAGCATTGAAATTTGTTATTTTTCCATCCCAAATATTTCTCCAATCCCTATTGTAATATGGCAATGACCCTGGGCTCTCAATGCTGTTCCAGTTGAGGACAAGCTCTACAGAACCTCCCAACCTGAAAAGGCCTAACATGGATTTTGCAATGGTTTAGTATGTGAGGAATTCCTAGCCAAGTAAAGAGAGACCTATTACCAGAACACTGGCCACCAAGTGGCTTTGTCCACAGCAACTCATTAAATCAATTTTTAAGGTTATAAATAGAAGGCTATAAATTGAATCAAGCTTGATTCTCTGTAAATTTACATTAACTACTGACACAGCAATGGACACTTTGATAATTCCAGATATTTCATTATCTTGTATTTCCCTTGATGGCACAGATTGCAACCTGTTCTCACTTCTTCTCTTCTGTGACTTTTGACAATGTCCTTTTATATATCCTCTAAATGACATTCACTGTACATTTTGGGGCCTTCCTTTACATCTTCTGACATTGTATTGGTACCATTAGAGCACATAGACTGTTCACAAAGGGTATGAGAAGGCACTCCATGGCTTGAACTTTATTTCAAAACACCTTTATTGAAAGAGGTAATATGAGGAGCAGAACTAAGACGGTGGAGTAGCAGAAAAAAATGTACAGCTCACCCCATTGCAATTCTTCTAAACAGATCTAGAGTTATTACTTTAGATAACTAATATCTATATAGCACTTACTCATGGCTTCCTAATTCTAGGCCCAACACTCTATCTACTGTTTCATCAATAGCCTCCTAAAATGAGCCATACCAAATCATGATCAGCAAATTTAAGAAAAAAGATTAAAATGAGTGTTGTTTTTTCTAGCACAGGTAAACATAAGAAGACAGCCACATTATACAGTGTATACTGGGGACATAGTTTGGCCTCTTCATGGTCATGCAGAGCATTCTAGCATAGGGAGGAACTTGCAACAGGGCAAGAAGAGCTAGCTTCCAGACCAATCATAGAGGAGCCTAAAGTTATTCAAAGTACACAAATATGTAAAAACATGAAGCTCTGTTGCTCAATAACCAATTCTCCATCAGACATCTAGGGCTAACTGAGGAGACTTGTGACTAGAGCAACAAAAATAGACCCAGTATTTTCTCTATGCCAGTGATTACAGTAGAATTCCAAGTAGAACAAGTCAAGGGATATATTGCTCAGAACTGAACCTAGGTCAGGAACTTGCAGAGCTTAGACCAGGGCAAAAGCAACAAACCATTTTGAAGCACTGAAAGCTTATGGGTTGCCAGAATAGGGTGCCTCTGAGATCGTGGAATAAAATAGTACTCTATACTCCCAAGAAAGCAGAAACAGGACCAGCCATCACATTCCCCTCCAGAAATATCTAACATAAAGTCTTAAGTCAAGAAGTAGACAGAAAGAATGAGGAAAAACAAAACAAAACAAAACAAAACAAACAAACAAAAAAACCTCAAAGAGTCCCACCCTGGAAAGGTATGCTCGAGATACAGACTCAAAAGAGAAGAATGATTACAAAGCATCTACAATTAAGGCCCAAAGGAAAACACATCTGGGCCAGAGATTCAACTATAATTCCTAGAAGAGATGAAGCAATAATTTTTTAAGACTAAAATGCTTTATAAACAAAACCAGAATGACAGGGAAAATTAGAAAAGAAATGAGAGCTATATAGAAGGAAAAATGGAAAGGCAATTAATGGATTGGCACAAGAGGTTCAAACCCAAGCAACAAAATTCCTGAAAATTGGAAAGAATCAAACATAAGATAATGATTCCATGAAACTAAAATAAATATAAAAATAGAGTCAAAGGACTGAAAAAAATAGAATAAAATGCAATACATCTCATAGCAAAAACAACTGACCTAGAAAATAGATTGAAAAGAGATCATTTAAGATTCATTGGACTACATAAAAAACCTAGACATCATATTGCAAGAAATCATAGAAAATAATTGTCCAGATCTCTTAAATCAAAAGGCTGAGTGGAATTAGAAATACTCTACCAGTCATTTCCTGAAAGAAACCCCAAAATAAAAATTCCCAGGAATATTATAACTAAAATAAAACCTGTAGGACAAGAAAAAATACTGCAAGCATGCAGGAAGAAATAATTAAGTCCTGAGGAGCCACAGTTAGTATCACACAAGATTTAGCAGTCATCATGTTAAAGAAACAGATATTGCAATATGATATTCCAGAAGGTGAAGAATATAGGCTTCTAACCAAGAATAGTTACATTTTAAGCATTCTTTTGTTTTTGATTTTGTTTTTGTTTTAGTGGGGCAATTGGGGTTAAGTGACTTGCCCAGGGTCACACAGCTACTAAGTGTCAAGGGTCTGAGGCCGGATGTGAACTCAGATCCTCCTGAATCCAGAGTTGGTGCTTTATCCACTGCACCACCTAGCTGCCCCCCCCTTAAGCATTCTTAATGAAAAAATTAGGACTATTAAAAAAACCAAAAACTTTGAGTACAAAAACAAGAGTTATGAGAAAAACAAAAAGGTAAACATAAATAATTATAAGGGAATCAGAATTCTACCATTAGGTAGAGTCAAAGGTGGGTCTAATTAAACAGAGGGTCTGGGAATAATGATATGTTTTGATTATCTTAGAAGAATAGAAAAAAAAGGCAAAAGTAATACACTGTTGGGGGGGTAAAAGGAATATTGTGGAAAATTTTGTCTATAATTTGGGTATACAGATAAATATCTACACAATCAAGGAGGGAAAGGTTAGGAGAAATGGGTAATGCCAAACCTCACTCTCATTTGAACCAGTTGAAGGAAGACAAATAGTATAGAAACATACTTCACTCAGTAGAGAAACAGGAGGGTAATGGCATAAGGGGGAATAAGTGACAAGGTAGAATAAGGGAGAGATTATTCCTACACAAAACCTAATCTGACTAAGGATATAAGAAATATTTTGTACATTTCTTTTTGTGGTGGCAAGCAACTGGAAACTGAGAGGGTATTCATCCATTGAAAGTTGGCCAAACATTGTTTTAAGAAATGAGGAAGGAGATAGTTTGGCTTCAGAGAAAAATGGAAAGATTTGTATGAGCTGCTACAGAGTGAAGGGAGCAGAACCAGGAGAACAATTTATGCATTAACAACAATATTATAAAGACAAACTACTTTGAAAAAGTTGGGAACTCTGATTAACTCAGGGCCAGTTGCAGCTACACAGAACTCATAATGAAAAATGCTACCCACCTCATGATAGAGAGGTTAAGGACCAAGAGCACAGAATGAGACTTTAAATGTTTCAAAAAATTAACATTGCCAGAGTTTGTTTTGCTTAACCAAATGTCATAATAAGAATTTTGTTTCTCTTTTATTCCCAAATGGAGGAGAGGGGTGAAAGCAAGAGAAAGATTTTTTTTGTTAAATGCAAAAATACAATTTAATTTAAAAATAAAACAGTTATTATACCTCCCCAAAATTACCTAATTCCTAGTTTTAAAATGTTTCCAAAGTTCCTAGAGCTCCCTGGAAAATGGGGGTGTATATGGCCCCATATCATTATTATTTAGTGGTATTATTTACCTAATAAACCCAGTGATACCCATCAACCCCCAAATCTCTTCCTCATGCAGTTCTAGAATATATTCCCAAATAACTGAGAACTACAATCCTATTCCCAGTAATTTATAAAGAAAAAAGAAAGCAACTAATTTTTTTTTAGAAAATACTACAACTTCAGAAAAATATTAATAAATAGATAAAATGCAGCTGGCAATAAATAATTCATCACAACTAAAGGTATCCTAATATAACAAATATCTTTAACTATACTTCAATATTATAAGCATAGAATTAGTCCTACACACAGATATCTCCTTTTGGAAGAGAGCATGAGAATAGGATTCCATATACAATTATTTTCTCTCTATTGTTGCATAGGAAGAATATTTAATGCATCAAGATATGAATGTAAATGGAAAGTCTCAATGATAACTAAGAAGAGGCATAATTCTTGGATGTGGTTAAATGAAATATGACTATTGTTTCCAATTTTTAAGATGATACAGCATTTCTCTTTTACCTGAGATTGGAATGGAATGACTCATGTTTTGCCTTTACAAAAATAAAAGAAAGTGAAATCTTATATTTGGATCAGCTCCTCAGGGGTAGAAAAAATAAAATTATTTCATTTGTCAATTATCTTTAGTCATCATTAAAGAATGTCTTGGATTTTGTTTGTTTTTTTTTTTTTTTGGGTGACTTACTCTGAATTCCTTCTAGTTCAAAGGTTCTTAGTCTCTTGTGTCATGAACCCCTTTGTCAGTCTAGTCAAGCTATGGTCCACACCTCAGAAAAATGAATTTAAATGCATAAAATAAAATGCATAAGATTACAAAAGAAACCAATTATTTTTAAATATAGCTATGAATATATATGTGTATGATATAGTTGCGTTGTGTATTGTAATATGTAGAATTTACACACACACACACACACACACACACACACACACACATATATATATTTAAGTTAACAGACCCAGTTAAGAACTACTCTTTCAGTTAGTGAAAGTAACATTTTCTCGTCCCACTTGGACAATTTATCTTGAGTATAGGCTCAGTGATCACCAATTTGTCATCCAATGATCAGTTTAGGGATAATCAGAGGTGCTCAACCAATTTGCCCTCAGTAGAATTTTTGTTTGTGTTTTATTTGTTGTTTGTTTTCGATACAATAATTCACAAAGATAATAAAGTTAAAGATAAGGAATCACAATTTATCAGTGCTAAAAGTACACACAGGGACAAAAATCACAGCCCCAACAAAGTATGGAAGTAAGCACTCAGATAATGTGTCTTCATTCAGTAAAGTGACTTCAACCACTACTTCGGGGCCTGCTGGCTCCTCTCCCCAAGTGAGCTCATTCCCTTGATGCCGAAGCTGTTGTGAAATTGTGTACTGTGGGAAGGATCCCATAGTTCTTAGTTCTACTTAGCTATGCCTTGGTTTGAGGATTACTCTAGGCTCTGGTTTAAATTGTACTGGGATTTGTTTCCAGCCACAGTCTCCAGGGACTCAGGAGACTCCACTCATTGACAGGTTTTCTAATGCACCCAATCAATCCTAAGGAGGCAGCCTGAAATGCTGCCAGACTTTAAACTGACTTTGAAAGAGACTGTCTGAGCCAAGAAAATAAAACAGAGATGGATGAGGACACAAGAAAAGTGTAATCCAAGTTGGGGGTCAGGGAAACAATACAAGAGAGAAAAACCATGTTAAAGAGATAATATCAACATTTGGGGAGGCAGATGAGGGCAAGGAAGCTAATGAAAACATTAGGCACCTGGAAGGCATGTAAGAAAGTTGTTGTTACTATGGCATTGTTTCAAGTAGGAACAAGTTGATAGTGATCTTTGAATGGGCAGGAAGGGGAAAAAAGAAGGGGGAATCAACTTATGTGCTAGATTGTTTTCCAGTAGCTTAATATAAAATTAAGGAGTCAATGGATATGCACTAGAAGCCAAGACAGAACTTTTAATACATAGCAAAGTATTTCAGAATATTGTATCATTTAATTAACTGTCTCTACACTAAAGCCTTTCTCCAGTGTCTCAGCATGGCACAGAAATTGTATTGAACTCTGGAATGGTATGCTAGCCAAGTAGGAGTGCTGGCTGCCCATCAAAGGACAACATGAGCAGCATGAAACCAGGAATTCTACACTTTAATATTTATTATTTTATATTTTATTATATTATTATTTGTTATTTTATTATTACTTTATTGTTGAAAGGAAGAAAGATTCTGAGATCAGAGAGTATACCTTCCTTATATTACTAGTGAAACTAAGATGAGGAGTGTTTATATGATTTGACTAAAGTCATGTAGCTAGTTAGTTACAAAGCCAGGAACAGAAGCAGTTGAGTTTCACTTTTCTTTCTGCTTTACAAAGCTGAGTGATGTATGATGTGATCCATTAACCATCTGCCAGGTTTGCAGTTTGGAAGGAGAAATAGAAAATAAACTCCCAGACTTGGTATCTAGCAACTAGCTTCCTTATACAGACTTGATCACTTTTGAGTTATCTGACTGGCCAAGTGACCACATCTCTGAGTTGTGTTTTCTTTATCTCTAAAAGTGAAAGTCATAATACCTTTACTCTCAAAATTACAACTTTTTTGAGTATCAACTTTTTTGAAGGTAGTTGTAAAGTAAAAAATAAATAAATAAATATGAGTGATTATCAAAGGCAATGAAGTAAAAGTCACATTGAATCTTGTAGCAAAATTAATTTGTTAAAATATCTCTGAAATCTGGTAAATTGTGAGCTAATCATATTTGTTTCTTTTTTATTTGTTTCTTAACAAAAACAAGATTATTATTTTAGCTACATTCAATATATAAATTATCTAAACAAGCTTTGTAATATGATTTGATAATTACAGATTGATATTATTAAAATGAGTCCAAATTAAGACTTCCTTAAAAATGTCCTCAGTCATTTTCATCTCCATTAAGTACATGAGTTATATTCACTTTTCTCATTCAAGGTGTAGATACTTTTGCTTTTATGTCTTGAAGTACACTTGTTACATGTCCTTGTCAAAATCTATAGGCAGCAGTAATGTGACACAATTCCATTTTTATTCGATTGTTTCCTTTGCAGTATTATTCAACAACTGAATGAAAACTTTGATCATAAAGTGTGTAGAATAATAAGCTGGAGGAGAGTGAATTGTCTGAAGTTTTAAAAAGAAACTAAAGATTTTTAGGTGATTAAACTGTCAGTAATTTCTACAGATTCATGAATCTGACAAAGGCTTTGGTTGGCTGACTTAGCCCTCTCTCTTCAGTCTTTAAATTTAATTTACTTTAAAGTGATTAATTCTTTTTTTTCTACAACTTTATAATATCATCTTTCTTTTAGATAGATTGTTCGCCCCTACTAAGATGTTTCACTAGTGAACCAACAACATACAATAATTTTTCCCTTATGGTGTCACATTTTTAACAACAGATACATTGTTTTGCACCATGAAAAAATAATCATGCAATTTATACTTTATTTTGGAATCTATGAGATCAAAGACAAAAAGGAGAAGAAAAGCCATCAGGCACTCCATGAGGCAGAAAGACAGGCTAGCCAAGATCCTAGATGATCCATTCTATCATAGTAAGCACTAGTCCTAAGAAGCTTAATTAAAATGGAGGCATGGAAAGCAGAGAGGGTTGACAAAATAGCCTATGTCATCATAGAGAAGGTAACATAGAAAATATTCATAGGTTGATAAGAAGGGTTCCCCAGAAAGTGAGAGGAGTATTTGCCTTTATAAATTACCCACTGAAAGACCAGAGGTCTTTATTCATTGTGGTATGAAGATGGTCAACAGAAAATCAACAAAATGCTCTCATGTATTTGTTGTACCACTGAGATTCCTATGACAAATCACTAAAATGAAAAAACTAAGACTGGGCATTGTAGAGCTGGGCCCAGGTGAAAGAGAAGCACTTTCCCCCTTCCCCTTAGGAAGTCATCTGCTAACTACATGCTTAAAAGTGATTTCTATTTTCTGGATGTCTTTCATTTTTTTAAGAGCAGGATAATTGGCAACAAGATATGAATGAACAAATCAATACAAGTTTGTTAAATGTCTCTATGTGCAGGACACTGTTCTAAGTTTGTGTAATCCAAATAGAAAAGTGAGGCATCCTTGACTTCAAGGAGCTTATAAATTCTAATAGAAGTTGACAACATATTTCAGAGAGTCAAGGTCAAGGAAAGGGTTTTGGGTCAGGAGAGTTACAGGGATTATATCTGGTCCATAAAACAATTGGTTGTCATCTCCTTTCCAATAGTAATGATAGCAATTGATTTGATTACATTTCCCAGAGCAAAAACTGGACAGGATGAATGGGGAGGGGGACCATTAAATTCACTAGAAAAGCAGATAACAAGATGTTCCTCCTGGGTTCTGGTTTCCTAGTGGATGACTCACAGAGATATGTGAAGTGTGATAACCCAAAGCTCAGTCCGAAAAAAGCTATTGTAAAACACATTAGAACACCTGATCCTATAAACAGCAGTTCAAGAAGCATAAAGACTTAAGTTAGATTCTTAGCCTCCCACTTGAGTGACCATGGGCAAATAAACTAATATGATTGTGCTTTAGCTTCTTAGTGATGATACTTCACCATTATTTTTACTAATTGCCTCCACTTTTTCTTCTCTCACTCACTGCTCACTTTTTGTTGTTATGGCTTCTGACCTCATCACAACTGAAACGGATCTCTCCATCACTATCCAGCATCTCTTAATTGTCAAATAGGATGGTCTTTTCTCACTACTCATCCTTCTTGACATATCTGCATCAGCTAATCTTATTGACCATACCTTCCTCCTGAGTATCTTCTACGTTCTGAACTCACTGCTCCCTCTTGGTTGTCCTCCTTATATGATTGATACTATTTTGTCTCCTTTGCTATTTTATCTTCCATACCATACCTTTGCATATTACACCCCCTAACTTGGATGTGACCAAAGGCTATATATATATATATATCCTGGGCCCTCTTCGCTCACTTGATGACATCATCGCCTTCCAGAAGTTTAATTACCATCTCCATACTAATGATCCCAAACTCTGTATATCCAGGACTAGTCTCTCTCCTGAGCTCAAGCCCATGTTTCCAACTGGCTACTAGATATTTCAAATTGGATGTCCCTTAGGCATCTCAAACCCAATGGAGTCAAAATGGAACTAATTTTCTTTACTCCAAAATCCTCCACACTTCCAATATTTTTTATTCCTTTTGATGGAATCATCAATCTTCAATTCACTCAGCTTAGTAATGTTATTGTTATTTTCAACTCCAGTCTACTCCATTCCATATATCCAAATCCTTTACTTCCACAATTTATCTTTCATCCATGCCCTTCTCTCTACTAGTTCAAATCGTTATCTCATCCTGCCTTGTCTCCCTCCTCCCCAACCCATCCTCCACATAACTGCCTCAACTGATTCTCCTATAGTATTGCTCTGACCATGTTACTTCCCTACTCAATAAACTTCAGCAATTCTCTGTTGCTTCTATGAATGCTAATAAACAACTCTGTTTAGATTTTAAAGCTTATCACAACCTCACCTGATTCTGTCTCTCTAAACTTTTAATACATGTCCCCCTTTCTCACAATGTATGGCCCAGGGAACTGGCCTTTTGGTGTTTCTTATTCATGACACTTAATTCCTCATCTCTATAACTTTGGCCTTGGTTCTCCATAATGCCTAAAATATTCTCCTATCTCACATATATAATATCCCTTGTTTCCTTCAAAAGTCTGATCAAGAGACACTTTCTATCTGAAGCTTTTCCTAAGTACCTCCCCACCTGTTAATGCCTGCCCCTTAGAATTGCCTTTGAATTTGTTTGGGTTTCCGTATGTGTGTCCTATGCATGTACATGTCTCCAGACAGAATCAAAGTTCCTTGAGAGTAGAGATTTCCATTTTTGTCTTTGTGTCCTTCGTATCTAATGTCAAGCACATAACGGGTTCTTAATATATTTTTTGTTTATTGATTACATATATGATGACAATAAATTGGGCAATGTCTATGAAATGCTTATCAAATAACAGGTATATATTTGGTACCTATTGAATGAGAAAAGTGACGCTATAGAGGCTATCATCATTTAAAAAACCACTGTTAAAATAAAAATTTTATCTTGTAACAATTACTCTAATGATAGATTTTAGCTTGAAATTAGTAAGAAAATACCAGTGATGTTTTTCGCATTTATAAAATGATAAGCATTTTCTATATTTTATTTAGAAGAAAGTTACATAGAAAGAGAATGCAAGTCTTATCACAATGTAGAGGAATTCAATAAGAATGAAGATTTTTTTTTTCTTTTGAGTATCTCATATTTCTGTAGCACTCAATGGCTTGCCCACCAAGAAGAGAGATAAGACAAATTCACTAAAAAGTTGCCCAATTCCATATTTTTATATAAAAGTAGTTTGTGTTAATATCATAAATTATTTTAATTAAACTGTGGTATAGAGATAATGAATAATGACTCTCAGTGAAACAAGAATTAGGAAAATGTGAGGTAGCTATATAAAGGAATGTTAGAATCCCAAAGACATGTGGGCATACATTTGAGTCTTGATGAATAATCTGGACATGAATACATGTGGCAGAAAAGAGAATGTGGAGGTGTAAGTGAAGGTGCTGATATGTGGTGTGGGTAGAGGCCGATAAAGAGAACAGCATCACTGGTGCAGATAATTCATGTTAGGGAATGTGGGGGCAAAAGGTTAAATAGGTAAAATGAATTAAGATTATGGAGAGCATTGAAAACTAGACAGAGGAGTTCAAATATAATATAATGTGTAAAGCAATGAGGAAACCTCTCAAATTCTTCAGCAGAAAAACAATTTTAATAACCTGGTTTAGTTTATTCTAATGTTGATCTGCAGAATACTTTAAAGGGCAGAAAGATGGAAGATTACAAAAATAATTATGGTATTCAGATGTGGGATGATTAGGGCATGGCAACATTGAGAATGTGGAAAATGGAAAGACAGCAAAGGAAAACCTAATAGGACTTAGTAAATTTCAGGGTCAAAAAAAGAGTGTGGAATTTATTTTTACTTTATTTATAATTAATACTCTCTATTAATACTTTATTTTTATACTTTCTACTTTCTATTAAATGGGGATGTAAGAAGAGGAAACTGTGTTTTTCACACACTGGATGAAATTGACTTTTTTAACCTATGTAAAAATTTACATTTATCATAGTTGAACTGTATTTCATCAGATTTGGTTTATTGTTATATCAATATATTTTTGGATCATTATTTTAATATGCAGTATATTAGCCATCCCTCCTAGTTTTGTGTAAAATAAACAATTAAAGAGATATTAATAAATAAAAATTCACATAAAAAAGATCTAGGTGAGTTGAGTGTGAGCTTGATACTATCTGTTCTAGCAGTGAGCTCTTTGCAGATAGCCTAGATTTACCCCTTTGTGACTACCACCTATTCTCCAAGGTCTGCCCTTTGTGTTAGTATGAGTTAGTCAATAAGCATTTATTAAATGATTACTAAGATCCAAGAACTGTGCTAAGCAAAGCATTGGTGATACAGAGAATATCAAAATACAGACAGCCCATGCTCTCAAGGAACTTACAATGTAATAGGGGAGGGGCAGCTAGATGGTGCAGTGGATAAAGCACTGGCCCTGGATTCAGGAGTACCTGAATTCAAATCTGGCTTCAGACACTTAACACTTACTAGCTGTGTGACCCTGGGCAAGTCACTTAACCCCAATTGCCTCACCAAAAAACAAAGAAACAAACAAAAAACAATGTAATGGGGGAAACAACATGAATATAACCATGTACAAAAAAAATAACTGTGTGTGTGAATGATAAATAAGAGATAGTCAATATAAGGAGGGCTCTATTGTTAAGGGAGATCAGGTAAGGCTTCTCATAGATGGAATTTGAGCTGGAATTTGAAGGAAACCAGGGAAGTCAGATGGAGAGGATGAGATGGAAGGAGAGAATTCAGGAATAAAGGACAAACAGCTTGTGAAAATGGCCAGTGTTTGGGGATGGTGTCTTCTATAAGGAACAGTTTATGCGTAGGCAGAAGATATCTATTCCTTCTTCTACATCACGTCCCTAAAAATATTTGAAGGTACCTCATCACTTTTCCTTCTCAGGCCTCATTATTACCAGTATATTGGACTCTTCTTCAGTCAAAATTAACTCAATGTCCTTCACCAGAGGTTACCCTCCTGTGATCAAACACAGCTGCTTTCAGATCTCCAGCTTTTCCAGCTTTGCAATTTAACAATGTCAATTAAGTTTCTCATCTTAATAAAAAGTAAGCTTATTAGTGATTGATTTTCAAATATCTTGTTGGCCCATTTGCTTCAGATATCCAGTAAAAATATCCCAATTGTATTTATATATCCAAAGGGAATTATTTAAGTTGGTAAATCACAGCTTCAGTAATGTAAAATTTAAATTCATTCCTTATAGTTGATGAATGATTGACTAATAGACAATAATATAACTGATTCCTCATTTTTTAAAAAGCACCTTCTCATAAGACAATCAGTGAACTGGATAGAATCCCAGATTTGAAGCCAAGAAGAACTGGATTCAAATCTTGCCTTGACCCTGGTCAAGTAACAGCATTCCTTCTACTAAAGAAATCAAAGAGCTAAGCTCTCTAATGAATGAGAATGCTTTTTAATAGGCCCTCCCTTTGGCAATTGTTACAATTTTCATTGAGCCTTTATGATATAGTGAAAGTAATTAAGAGAAAACTAATCAAAAAGGGCTCTGATGTTGGTTGGTGATTTTTGAAATACATCACAAATTTGAAGGAAATCCATTTGATGAGAATGTATGATTACAAACAATTAGATTAAATTTAACACATAAGATGAGTGCACCTATTTGTAGAATCAGTGGTTAAATTTGTATATTTTGTAAGGTGGATGCCTTTTCCTCACACCTGGCAAATCACTTTATGCTTAACAAGGTCTCCTGAATAGCTTCCAGGATTGGGAAAATGTCCAATAAGGCTAACATTTTGACTTTATATCCCCCTTGACCAACCACATAAACTATAAAACTTCTTTTCATGTGTAGAGATTGTACAACTGAAGCTGAGGGATTTTTGACAATTCCCTTTGCAGGTCATCTTTAGGCAATAAAACAAAAAGTGATGGCCTGTAATGTATCCTGCTTTATTTATACAGAATAATAAAGCCAAAAGAGAAGCTAAAATATTTTATATAACAGCTCTATTCATAGTTAACATACATGGATGAGGAGCCTTTGCATTGCATGCAGTATAATTATATACATATAGAGAGATATTATGTACCCTTATCTAATGCTGTCACAGGAATGTTTATAACAGGGAAGAACAATTTTCAAGTATATTAATAGACTTTCTCTTTATATTTTGAAATGTTTCTACATGGAAGTATCAAGCTGATCTGTCATGATTTCTTGACGATAAATAGAAGATTCAAACCCAAATCAAGGAACATACTTCATTACTTGTAGAATAAACTTAAAATGTTTGCAGCAACTTCACATATTAATATACAATAGATAACTCTTTAACGTGTTAGTTTTCTCCATTGCTAACATCCATGACCTCTGAAAGAAAACAGTCAGAATTCTCATACAAATTATTTTGAAAATCCATTTTTATTGCCTTGTCATTTTTCTAATAGATACAGACCTATAACTAAATAGGGTTATCACTCATTTATCATCCTAAAGTGTGATCTGTGGTTCAGTGTCAGTGATTTTTCCCTACAATTGAAGTATTTCCTTAACAATTATTGTTTTTAGTCACCAAATAAGGTATTTATTTAAATATTTAGCTGCCTATGGAATTTTTTCTAAAATGTATTGTATGAAGTTCCACCATTTCTTGATGCAGACTCATCATTATAAACCATTAGGATTATACTATTCTCTAACTGATCACTCAATTCAATTCTACCATCATTGATCAAGTGTCTTCTCTGTGCAAGGCACTTGCATACTATACTAGGTGTCAGGAATACAAAGATAATAATTTACATGGACTCTGCCATCAATGAGCCTATATTCCAGTTTGGCTCCCTAGATTTTTTTTTTGTTCCCTCCACTATAAACTGCCATTTTCCCTTGCTCTCATCATACCTTACCTCTCACATCTACTCCAAATCACCAACCTATAGTAGACTAAGGGACAGGATATTAAAACCTTAAATTTGTTTTTAAGTGAATATCAAATAAGATTAAATAGGGTCTTTGTCAAAATTTAGGGCCTCTCCAATGGAAAAAAAAGTACATGATTTTTATATTGGTAGAAATATTTTTTTGTTTCTACATGCACAAACTTACATCTATTCTTCCCTTTCCTACCCCAGTTTCTATCTGCCATGACCCATCCCTGCACTTAAGTTTAGCCACTGTGCCATGGAATTAACCTTCCTACTCTGGTTCTCATCTCTTCCTGTAAATATGGAATACTCATACAGTAATTACACAAGAATAAATTAAACTTTTGACCATTTTGTTAGTGTATATCTGTTGTTTGCCAGTATAGCTAAAACCCATAAAATATGGGGAAAAAATCCCTGGTGACAGGTACTTGGAGTACTTCGTACTTTTTTATGTTTGATAACTATGTTACAAAAGAGAAAGCCTTATCATTGGATAAATGGAGTATTAGTAAATATCTAGAGGAATGTGAGTGAGATGTGTGAATAAATTCCTTAGAAGTTTTTACATGCTATATTATCTTAATTGGAGGGTTACCTGGATGCTTAATTGAATGACAAGTTAAATCCTAGTCATAATCAGAAGAACTCTTAAGAGTTGGAAGGAACATCAGAACCTATCTAGTCTAGGGCTTCTTAAACTTTTGCCACTCATGACCCCTTTTTGTCTGAGAAATTTGTATGTGACCCCGGGTATATAGGTATGTGAAATAGGTATGTAAAACCTTTTACTCTTGCCAAATGTTTTGTGACCGCCACATTCAGTTATGCAATCCCATATGAGGTCATGACTCATAATTTAAGAAGTTTTTATCTAGTCCAACGTGTCTATAAGGAAAAAAAAAAAAACATCTCTACAAAAATCCCCAATAGCTCTCGAATCTGTCTTACTTCAAGACTTTCCATGAGGAAGAATTCACTCCCTCTTGAAGAAGCCCATTTGACATTTGACTTTTGGCACACCTAATTATTAGAAGTTTTTTGAATCAATCGGGATTCACCCTTTCTCATTTTCACCCTCTGGGCCAAGCAGGATATGTTAATTCTATTTTTCCTATATGAGAGCCATGCAGTTACTGGAAGATAACTATGTCCCGTGAGTAATTTCCTTTTTTCTGCCTAAACTTTTTCATTTCCTTCAACCTAGTCTCATAGATGACAGACTTCAGTCCCTACCATCATTCCCATCACCCTCTTGTGAATCTCTTCCCTGTTGTCAATGTCCTTCCTAAAATTTGGGTCACACTTCAGGTGTGAGCTGAGAAGGGTCTGACATTGGTCTGATGATCAAAGCATGAAATAACTGCTAATGGCAGGGTGGAAAGAGCTGCTGTATTTTTATGGCTTTTGATTTGTTATATTAAAATATGATCTAAAACATGGGTGATTCTGAAGACTAATTTAGAAAAAGTGATTATTGAAACTGTTCATTCTCAATTCTAAACTGAAAAAACCCTCCCTTAGTCTTGTAACTTGAATATGAATAAAGTATTGTTCAGAATTATTTTGATGTAGAGTAATGTTTTCAGAAAGAAGGCTAAAAGTCACCATTAAAATATTGCAAAATGTATACTTTCCTCCTGGCTCCACTTCACTTTGCTTTGGTTTATACAACTAATTCCAAACCTGTATGAACAATATATGTAATGACAACAGTATAAATGAAAAGAACACTAAAATGAAAGTAAATTTTAGGTAATGATAATGACCAATGTTGGCCCCATATTAAAGGTTAGAAAACCCCTCCCTCCTTTGTAGGTAGGTAGGACTTCGGGTATGGAATGTTGCATACACTGCCAGACAAGGTCACCGAGTTCTTTCATTTCGCATTACTGTTTTTCCTTGTTACAAAGGAACACTCATAGCAGGAATGGGGTGGCAGTAATTTTGTCCAAAACTTACTTATGTAAAAAACAAAAGGCGTCAAAATATTTTTATAGTACTGCATTTGTTTTCATTTGTGCATGTATAATATTCACACTATATCAATTCATTTGACATCACTATTCTTATCTGGAAAATGGGGATAATCCTTATACTTCTTAACCCTAAGAGATTCCATTTAAGAGAATCAAATGAAATGACAGATATGAATGTAATTTGGAACCATAAAGAATTATGTAACTATGCATTCTTATTTTGCTTATTAATTTACCATTTTAATGATAAAAATTATGTTTGAACTTTAAATTTTTCAACAGACTTATGGAGAATTCTAGTTTATCTCCAAGTTAACTAAAGTGTGAAATTTTTAAAAGCTGTGAAAATGAAAAAAATCAATATATTGAGTTTCAAGAATTAGCTACTTAATCTATGTTACACATAGTATGAACATATATTAAATTATATCCTAAACCAAGAAGGCAATGGATGAAAAACACATTCTGAAAATGTGTCATGACTCATTTTATATTTTACAATTTTGTATTTTTTAAACTGGCTGATGCTGTGATTATTCAAGGTTTATATTTTTCCCACTCACTATAAAATGATTTGGAATGGGGATGTTGCTAAAGGGTTTCTTGTTTTTTTGGTGGTATTTTTTCATGTTTAATGTTGCTTTCCATTTCTTACTTATATGCTTATGTCATGTAGAAGATTTGTATGCCTTTCCTTTCATCTATTTTATTTTAAAAGACATGTCCTGTGGAGAGTGGATAAAATATCCCCAACTATAGGTCTAGCAGATCTTGCTACCATTTTAGAGCACAGAGCATGCCAAAAGTCTCAATACAATTTAAAGCTAAACACGGCACAAAGACTTTGGGGACGACACCCTGAATAATGAAGTTATTGACATAGGTGGATACAGTCCTACGATGACTTCTTCACAGAATGAAAGGTGGAAATTGCTACTTCATCCAGGATATAATTGTTCTCCTTTGTGATGTTAGTAAAAAATGTACTAGGGGGCAGCTAGGTGGCACAGTGGAGAAAACACCAACCTTGGATTCAGGAGCACCTGAGTTCAAATCTGGCCTCAGACACTTGACACTTACAAGCTGTGTGACCCTGGGCAAGTCACTTAACCCTCATTGCTGTGCCAAAAACAAACAAACAAACAAAAAATGTACTTAAGGAATGATTCTCTGTGAGGGATTTTCTTACACTTCTGGTGCTAGGAGGGGCCTTTGAGACCATTAAATCCAACCCTGCACTTTACAAATGAGGAAACTGAGAACCAGAGAGGTCACGTGCAGTAGGATTTAAGCCCAGGTCTTCTGTCAGTACTTTTCCCATTGGAATAGGTTGTCCTTCATACTATCATTTTTTTTCCAATTACGACCACCCTAACTCTCTTGCCTCCTTTTAAAATCTATCTTAGTTTTACAGCAGAGAAGCAGTGTGGTACAGTGGGAAAAGATTTGGTCTTTGTAGTCTAGACTACAAAGGTTCAAATTTCATCCCTCTGCCACATGTTGCTTAACTAACTGTGAAATCCAGTTAATCTTTCTTTGTCTCTAGCCAACAAGGAAAGAAGAAAGGAAGGAAGGAAGGAAGGAAGGAAGGAAGGAAGGAAGGAAGGAAGGAAGGAAGGAAGGAAGGGATTGCTCTTCTGCACTGATAGAAGGAAGAATGAGCTTCCTCTCTGGAAAGGCCCCTAAATGAGTAAAATCACAAGTCTAGGGAAAAATGCCAAAAGATTAGGCTAGAAATTGTTTAGTAGGCCAAATTTTGAAACCTCCTCCCACCCCATCCCCTATTTCCTTGTAGGAAACAATAGAAGAAATATTTTATTCTATCTCTATTTGAAAGGAAAGGCAGAGATTTGTTGGAAGTAAGGTTTTATCTAGTACTATAGTGAGAGAAATGGGCTATGAAGGTTGAGTCTGTTTGTGGAGATATAATAGCACTTTGTAAGGATTTCCTCTGTCCTCTCCTGTTCTCTCAATTCCCTTGACCTTTCTTTTCTGTTCCTTTACCTGGCTTTCAAAATGCATGGAGGGATAGAATTTGGAGATCAAAAGTTTAAATAAAAATGGTTATTAAAAATAATAATGCATACATATATGGTATCTCTTTCATTCATTCTGGCAACAATACATCATCAATACAATAAAAACAACCCATTTCACAGTGTTCTGTTTCTAGTATTCCTTTAGAGTGGGTGGCAAAATACAAAGTTTAGTGAATTTCTGCTCTATTCTAGTAGATAAGTGTAAAGAATTAATTGTTATTTGAGGTTTTTATGCCTCAGCGCACACTGGCCTGTGGCTCTGCAAACTGTACAGTGCTCCACACACTGGTTGTAGCCATTGCCATGGTGCTGGCACCTCATATCATCACCACTTGCTGACGCCTACATGGGCCTGGCAAAATTATAGTGATTGGAAGCCTAGTGAGGGCAGTCATGTGACTGTCAGAGCGGCCAAACAATTGGTTGAGGGCTGTCTGGGGTTTCTGGGAATGGGGAGATGTCGCCATTCTAGCTGGAAGCTGGAAGGTGTCAGGAGCTCTGCTGTGTATTCTCAGCTGATTCCTGGGCAGTAGTATTTTTCAGGTTGTATAATTTCCCTATCCCCATTTTCTTTCCTTTCCCTTGATCCTACTGATCCTGTTTGTGTGTGTGTTGTTTTTTTTTTAAAGTTTGTTCTTGTTAAAATAAATCCGGTTCTCTTGTGAGGGAGGCTACCAGTCTCCTTCCTTGCCCCAATATTGCGGTGAGCCACTTAGCTAACACTCCCCAATTAAAAATTGGTCCCCACATAAGTGAACATTTATTGATTGTGAGCAGAGCTAATGATTACATCTTGACTGGTCCCTGCCTGCTTTCCTTGTTCCTTCCATCAAAAATATCATTCTCTCTAGTCACTGCCATTATCTCTGTCCCTCAGAGGAAGAGTTTTCCTTTCAGATCTGTTTGAAGGGGGCAGCTAGGTGACACAGTGGATAAAGCACCAGCCCTGGATTCAGGAGGACCTGAGTTCAAATCCGGCCTCAGACACTTGACACTTACTAGCTGTGTGACCCTGGGCAAGTCACTTAACCTTCATTGCCTCACCAAAAAACAGAAAACAAACAAACAAAAAACCAATCAAATCTTTTTGAAGAATGGTGAGAATATAGGAGCCTGAAGTAACTACATCAGAATGGACAATTCCAACTTGTATAATGTGGCAGCTGGCTCCTTTGTTTAGGTGTTATTCCTTATTCATTGTTCATTTCTGCTTTTCAGAAGCTATAAAATATGAATCAATAAAATAGGTTATAGTTACTTCAAACTCCCAATTTTTTCAAGAAATTTCTAAGCACTAATAAAATATCTTTATCCTGCTCCCCTTGGAGCTTGCAGCCCATTACCTCTCACTCAATTGCATTTAGCACAAGGATGTACAGAAATCAGTACTGAAATGAACTCCAGTAAGTATATCTTAGATAAACCAGTTTCTTTTAAAACAAATGGTGAGGCCATTTCCATTAGGGAGCTGGCCCATTTGGCGTGAATGTATAAAGGCCTTTGGAAAAAACAACAACAAAATAACCAAATGGTGAAACTAAAAGCAAAACAAACTTCTAAAGAACAAAATTTGGTAGATTAGACTCATCCCTCCCTTGAAATAATGAGAAGATAAAAGAGAATGAGAGAATAGGAATTGCCAATTCTGTCTTAGTTAATTATTGCTATTACCAGCAAACCTCTGTGCTTCCTTCTTGAGCCACACCAGCCCTTGTGCCTCTGTGCTCAGGTGTTCTCCACAGTGGATGCCAATGGTCCCAGTACCCTTACCGTGGGTCTCAACACTGCATGCCATAGTTGGCTCCTCTTATGAGGGATTTTCTTAGGATGAGGGAGAAATTAGTCTTTCATAGAAAATCGCAATCCCTGAGTCACTGGATCAGCTGACAAAGCATCCACTCCAGCTCCTTAGCAATTCCTAATATCCAACAATATCATATTGCCTGGAATTAAAGGATGGCAAAGTGACACAATTATGAGTATTTTATAATAAAATGTGAATCATAAATCCTAATAAAGGGTTACATAGACTATTTTCTATCTGTAGCTGGATTTCTATTTATTTATTTGTTTGGTTTTTATTTATTTATTTGATAAAGGTTCATGAGTTGAATGGTATAGGACAGTGAGGTTAAATTCAAATAGAAAATGGGAACTGTGTGGCCACTAAACTATACATGAAGATTTCTGTAGACTGCATATTGACTTACAAAACTACTTATTGGGGCAGCTAGGTGGTGCAGTGGATAGAGCACCAGCCCTGGATTCAAGAGGACCTGAGTTCAAATTCGGTCTCAGACACTTGACACTTACTAGCTGTGTGAAACTGGGCAAGTCAATTAAACCTCATTGCCCTGCCAAAAAAACGAACAAAAAAACCCTCACATATTCATATTCTATAAATTATGTTGTGTTTTTATTTATTTATTCACTTTTTCCCATTTACGTTTTAATTTCATCTTGATAGGTAATCACCAGTTGCCTAATTTAGGCTTAAGCACCATTTCTTCCTTTTTTTTTTTTTTTTCAGGGCAATGAGGGTTAAGTGACTTGCCCAGGGTCACACAGCTAGTAAGTGTCAAGCCTCTGAGGCTGGGTTTGAACTCAGGTCCTCCTGGATCCAAGGCCGGTTTAATCACCATTTCTAATGATAGGAAGAACTTAAAGTGAAAAATAAATCTCTTCAGCAGCATTAGCATTTAACATAAGACAATTTAGCAAAATCTTCTTCACTAATTACCTGAGATAATTTGAAAAGTATTTTTTAAAATATATTTGCACATTTTATGTGTCCTAGTGACGATCCAAGAACCCTGAACAATAAATAATAATAGAAATAACACTTGTCTTGGAATTGGATAACCAAATTTGAATCTTATCTCATCTTAGACACTTTCTGGTTTTGTGATTTTAATTTTCTAAACCTCAGTATGGTTTTACTACTTTACAATGACTTTACTTCCTACATTTCAAGATTATAGGAAGAAAATGCTCCATAAATGTGAACTAGTGTTCATTTTTCAAGGCACTGTTTTTGATTTATTTTTCTTAAACTACTCTAGGAGATTTAAAAACATTTATCATTTTAAATTGAGAGTAGTGAGAGTGTGGGTATATCCTATATGTATTCACATGTATGTGACAAGGTATATAACTACAGATAAAATCTATTAAATAGAACATTAGGAATTCATTTTTTCTGTTGCAAAAGTGAGTCATTTCTTTTTCAAGTTGTTATTTTGCATTTAGCTGATAGAAAGATATACGAAAGGATTTTGAGTCCCAGAATTTTACTTTTAAGAAGATCTCATTAAAAATAAAAATAAAAAAAGTTTTGTACCAGTAGCCACCTCTGGCTATCAAAGGCATAAAAATGACCTTTGAAGGGGTACCAGTTCAAATATGACTAAGCTACAATGCCCATTTTATTCTTTGTAAGAAAGAAAAAAAATGCAACTTGTCCGGAAATTGTTTCGAACTGTTGAAAGCTGTCTAAAATAGCTATGCCTTCTTTTATTGAAATGTTGGTTTTTACATGTGTTACAGAATTTATTATCAAACTTCCTTTTTCTTCCAAATTTGAACTTGTTATAAATAATCCTCTTTGGAGAGCATGTCTAAAACAAAAAACAGCTGTTATGAGCCTCCATATAACATCTTCCCGCTACCTGCTGAGGATTTTACAACCCTGTTGCTAGCAGCTTATAATTTGTGGGTACAAGGGGCTTAAGAGCAATTTGACCTTCAATTTCCTGTTCATTTGCTATTTAGTCCTGGCGTGCTATGGCTCAGATCAATAGGGAAATGACAACTCAGAATTCTTAGGCATGAAACACTAGTAATGCTGTAACTCTTACTTTTTATCATCTGCTCAACTTTTCTATCGTCACAATGCCTTACACTTCATCAGAGGCATTTGTAAAGATCAGAATGAAGAAAAACTATTTTTTACTCTTCCTTTAAAAGAAATTATGGAAATCATTTTGGAGGTTTCAAATTATTTAAATTATCTACTCATTTAACTGGATATTTTGTTATTTTGCAATAGTTAGCTTCTTTGCATCTAAGTAGACACAAATGATCATAATATATGTCTGGGTTTGTTGTACTTTTTTAAAGCAAAATGAATCTTTCAAACTCATCTGATCAGAGTGCAGATGGTGCCTCCCAACAATTACATTGCAAGTACTCACAAATGATTACCAGGAACATTGATTTGACTAATGAGATAGGAGATTATACACCTCTGTCAGCTTCACAGCAGCAGGTAGGCTCACAAAGCTGAAAATGTGGTGTTTGAATAGTAAACATCTGGAATATAACATTGAAGTTTAACACACTTGCAGCAACCCATAACTCACAGTGAGCCCTTCATAAGTATTCCTGGCACCCAATCCATTACCTCTGAGGAGTATAGGAAAAAATAAGAAGAGAAAATCAGTTAATAAAGGCCGCTGGGCCACTGAGTAATAGTGTGGGGAGGGGAAGGGATAATTGGCTCCTTTTTTTAACAGAATTTTTTCTCCCTTTTTTAGTATTAGTCCCCAGGGTAGAGTCTTTTGAGGACAACTATTTGGGAAAACCTTAATTTTGCTTTATTTTTTTTACCTTTTTTCCAATATGGATTTATTTTCAAGGTGGATCAATAATTTTTAAAGCAATTTTTAGGAACAGCTACAAGCCGCAAGGTAAATATAGATGCAGAAGGCTGTATTATTAAGGAAAATGTCTATAGAATGATGGTCCAACTATGCCATGATCCATTTTGCTAGCCATGTAGGATTGGGAATATTACATTCTTGAATCTCTTTTGGAATTAGTATTTATAAATGTTGGCTGAGGGTTGGGGAAAGAGGGAAGGAGAAAAGCCTCTCTGACCTTCAGACAACAGAACTGACATAAAACTAGAAAGTCTTTATATAAAACAGCCTTGTACAGAATCATATCCTCCCTAAATTTGATTCCCTAGACATGTGACAACGAGGGTAGGAGAATAGAGGTTCTTCCTCAAAAATAAAGGTTATTTTAGGGGCAGCTAGGTGGTGCAGTGGATAAAGCACTGGCTCTGGATTCAGGAGCACCTGAGTTCAAATCCGGCCTCAGACACTTGACACTAGCTGTGTGACCTTGGGCAACTCATTTAACCCTCTTTGCCCTGCAAAAATAAATAAGTAAATAGATAAATAAATAAAGGCTATTTTAAAGAGAATACATTTATATATGCCTCTGTAATACACATCTACACATCTGTACACATTTGAATCTATACAAACATACATTTTGGGTTTTTTTGAACAATAATTTCATGTGTGGTGAGAATTTTCTCTACTAATATAAACTTCCAACTCATCTGTGACAGTCTGAGTCTTAAGTAGAGATTAAGTGACTTTCCTAGGAGTTTCCTGGTATATATCAAGCGCAAAATTTAAATCTGTTTCTTACTAATCCAAGGGTAACTAACTAGCCACATATTTTTCTCACATGTGTATGCATGTATCACCATAATAATATAGACATACATCATATATTTACATTTATATGATGTATATATACATAGACATATACACACATACACAAACGTACCTACACACCTATTTTGTTTTGTTTTGGTTTAATTTCCTTCACTTCTAAGGAAACAACAGTAAAAGAAAATAGCTTCAGTTTCCAGGGAATCCAGGCACATATGTATTTATATTCATGTGGATATGTGTGTGCATAAATGTATCAAAAGACATGTATATTTAATGCATACATTCACATGCATGTTTATAGGTAAGTATACTTATGGATATCTACTTATATAACAACCTACATACACAAACATGTCCATGTGTATATGTGTGAGTGGGCATGCAAATAAGTGAATGTGCATATACAACTGTATACAATGTGTGCATATATGTAAAAGTATGAATTATATATCTATATGCATATATGTAGAAATGGTGACATTTGTTTGATGTGTACACATTATTTTCTTTGTGCCCTCTTCTATGTATACCTGCTTGACAGTCTTGTTGATTATTATACTTAATAGGCTTTTTACATTAATAGCCATATCCATTAGCAGAAGAGAGTGTGTACCCACACTGATGAAATCATAGACCACTAAAAATATTCTGAATGCTCCCTTGGGTGTAGCAAAAAGTCCCCTTTTTCCATTTTCTGAACCTTGCCACTCTACTGGAAAATGCTTATTCCTTCATTTAAATACTCACTTATTGAGAGATTATTATGAGGTAGTTGCTCCAAAAAAGAAAATTGAGAGTAAATTTTCGCTCCTTGTGTGATGGCAAAATGATTATAAAATTTGAACGAAAGTCCTGGCAATGGATAGGCTATCATGTTTATATTCCCTTTGGGAAGTTCACATCTGCATGAGAACTTATGTAGTCATGCATATAACCAAGGCTAGGATTTATGAATGGTCAGATTTGGTGTCCATAGTAACAGAGGTTTAAAATAGCCCCCTGGAATGGTGCATTCATATAACACAAGTAATGTATAACACAAACCTTTATTTAAAAAAGAGGTTTTCTGGGTTTTGTTAGTGATATAGGCAAATATGCAGGCATTGTTTGGAATTCTTTCAATCAGCATGACTTTGTAGAGAGACTTGAAACATGAACCTAAGGGGCATGTAAAATATAGGTCAAACTATGCTACCATAATTATTGGTCAATCACTAAATATTTATTAAGCTCCTACTGTATTTCAATCACTATGCTAAGTGCTAAGAATACAAAGAAAAAGAAAACTAGCCCTCCCACACACACACATGCACACACCACTCATGTGCACAAAATTGTATTCAAAACAAATCTGACATATCAGAGTAAGACCCTAGTGTTAGTCTTATTCTCTGATATCCGTATTGTACAATTACAAATTTATTTCTTTATGAGGATTCATTAATTATAATATGGATTATATTATGGTGGTAGAATAATTTAAGATTACCTTCAATTTTGATTTAATTTTAGAATTAATAGGGAAAAATTAAAATAATATTTCATGTTATCCTAAGTTGGCATAGGGATAGAGACTAGATTGTGATTTCATTGGTATAAGGGAATCCTGAGAGAAGAAATTCCCTTTATCAATGCGGATTGGTACCTTCTGTCCAATTTGAGAGTCTCCATGAGTTGCCCAGAGCCCTGAGAGGCTAAGGGATTTACTCAAGGTCATACAAATAGTATTTATCTGAGGTGTGAACTGAATCCAGATGTTCTGTCTGTAAATTCATCTCTCTATCCATTACACCATGTTGCCTACCAATTTAAATGTATAGATATCAAAGAAAATAATTATTTAAATATGTAAATGGATACATTTTAAATAGTTTAGTAAAAAATAAGTCAGTGAAAATCTAAATAGAAAAAATAGCTGATTCATGAGCTAAGTGAGAACTTGATGAACTCATGAGAGAATTATCCTCAAATAAGCATCCATGCCAATGGGGAAGCTTGCCATTAAACTGTGTGCTACATAATGGACTGAGTTTATGCTAAATAACACAAATGACTTGTATATATGACTTGTATGTATAGGTGACAGCACCCCTGAGACTCATTGCCCAAAATGAAAAATATTTGTGCTTCATAATCTTACTATTAAGGGCCCATTCAACAGAAGTTTCTAAGCTTGACTGTTACCCTTATCCAAAGAGTGAATATCTGTTGATAAACTTAATTGGACCTATCGAGGATGCTTATTTGTTTTCTCTAGATACTTTCATCATTAGTTTCCAAAGCACTAAGTTATTCTTCTTTTCCCTCTACACATTTTCCTGGGTTCTTTCATCTGCCACCATTGTACTATTAACCATTAAATTCAGGGATAACCATCAATAGCCATGTGTGTCCCTCAAGAGTAGGACACCAACTGAGAAATATTCTTTGAGTTACATTCAAGAAACCATAATCCCATTTCTGGACTTATATCTCCACCAAGTCATACCATTACCATCAATGTATTTTTAAAATATGCACATTTAGAAGAAGAATATGTTTCTACTAGTATCCTGCAGCTGACCAATATTTGAATTCTCTCAAGATTAATTTGCTCATTTATTTGAATTTATGAAGAAATATACTGGTTGTATCAATTTTTCATTTAAATTTTTTTTCACATAACTAGTATTTATTTTCTCCTCCTCCCTCCCTCTAGTAGAAAAGAAAAAGATGAAGAAAACCCAAACCCCTTTAACAAATATGCATAGTCAAGCTAAAGAAATATGTCTTGGTCTGCCTATTTAGTTTATAGCATCTCAGGAAGTGGATGGCATTCTTCATTATTGGCCTTCTCTAATCATGATCAATTAATCAGAGTTCTTACTTTTCAAAATTGTTTATTCTTACAGCCTTTTGTTAAAGTATAAATTGGTCTCTTTGTTCTCTTCACTTTACTCTGCATCAGTTCTTGTAATTCTCCCCAGGTTTCTCTGAAATCTTCTTCATTTCTTAAAGCACAGTACTATATTTTTTTAGTGAGGCAATTGGGGTGAAGTGACTTGCCCAGGGTCACACAGCTAGTAAGTGTTAAGTGTCTGAGGTGGGATTTGAACTCAGGTACTCCTGACTCCAGGGCTGGTGCTCTGTCCACTGTACCACCCAGCTGCCCCAGCACAGTACTATTTTACTACATTCATATACAATATATCAGTTCTTCTGAACCCTCTCTCTCTCCTGTATTTTTATGTAGATACTTCAGAATGTAATTACCTTTTTAAGAAGTTCTTTCTATTTTTTGTTTGTTTTGGTATTTCAACCTGGTGTCCCAAGTCATACTGCAGTTTAAAGTCAATTTTAAAACTGCACTAAGACTTTAAGACATTTTGTATATTAATGCTTTTTTTTCTTCTCCAATCACCTAGGGTTTGAAAGGATAAAATGTTCTAGTGAAAGTGACCTTTAGGGGTAGCTAGGTGGCACAGTGGATAAAACACCAGCCCTGTATTCAGGAAGACCTGAGTTCAAATCTGGATTCAGACACTAGACACACTAGCTGTGTGAGCCGCAAAAAAAAAAAAAAAAAAAAAAAAAAAAAAAGTGACCTTTAAATTTCATTTTTTAAAAAAAATTTGCCCCTTCAGCAAAAAATTTTGAGCACGTGCCCCCAATATATGTATATTTGTTCATTTATAAAGCATATTTACGCTAGTGTAATAAGAATTACTACATTTTGGAATTTACACAAAAATAGAAAATAAAAGATCAGATAAAGATGAAATGATATTTTAAGTAGCTTTTTGTAGTGGATAAGTGCTGGCCTCTGAGTTTGGATCCTTACATATATATTAGAATTCCCTGGAAATCGGAACTTCTTTCTTTCCCCATGTGACCTAAACAAGTCATTTAACTTTTTAATGTGTACAGCGGTTCTCTAAGCCTATAAGTTGTAGAAAAGAGTTCTGATCTGAATTTCTAAGAGTTTTCCTCATTCAGGAATTCTCTATACAAATGAAATCACATGTCTAATCCATATATTTAATATTTTATTTACAATGGCACAAAAATCTTTTTATATCGCTAAATATTGACATCAGTAGTAATAATGGTTTTGTAGCTAAAGCAATGTGATTAGGTAGGCTCCATTTTTATAATCTGGCTTTTACATTTTGCAATACAGTGAATCAAAGGCATGGTGATAAACTGTTTATTTCAATACTTTGTTTTAATAGCTTCCATAATTGCAAAAGATATAGAATATATAGATAGATCTTAATGGATGATATGTGCTGTTGGTTGCACATACTAAATCATGATGATCCGTTATCACTACCATCTATCAACTATGCAAAAGTTATTGTTGAAATTTGGCTAACAAATGTCTTCCCCAATGTCAATCATTTGATCTGACAAACTAACTGGGAGGTCTTTTTAAAAAATGTGTTTTAATAAATGGGTTCCAAACCCTTTGACACAATCCATCTGAAAGATGTTCAAACAGATTAAAAATTCTATTTCCAAATTTTCATTTGCCTGGAAAGGAATAAGTATTCAGGAGAAGAGGATGGTCAACAGAATCAAACACCACAGAGAAGTCAAGAAGAATGAGGCTTGAGAGAAGACCATCAGACTTAGCAATTAATAAATTATTGGTATATTTAAGAAATTAAGGATGAGGAGATTTAGAACCTGGAAATTGGAAGACTGCTAGTTCCTTTGACAGAAATAGGAAAATTCAGAAAATGGTTGAGTTTGAAGGAAAAGATAATGTAAGGAGATCTACAATGCACTTGCAACCCATTCATGTCTTCTTAGCCAATGAAAGACATCCTGTCCCATTGAATATGAAAAGGGAAAAGAAGGTAGCAGATTTTTACCAGCCAGGCAATCTGGAAGGAAAGGGAAGGTATAGATGTATTATGTCCCAAAATGTACCTACTTTGTTGATTAAGTTATAAAGACCCTGAGGCCACAGTGACCTAATGAAGAGAACAAGTTAGGGACTTGTACAACCAAGGGAGGTCTGATGTAGGAGGGAAGAAGTGTTATTTGTCTTTTTGTTTTTGTTTGTTTGTTTGTTATTGTTGTTGTTTTTGTGAGGCAATTGAGGTCAAGTGACTTGCCCAGGGTCACACAGCTAATAAGGGGCACGAGTCTGAGGCCGAATTTGAACTCAGGTCCTCCTGAATCCAGGGCTGGTGCTTTATCCACTGCACCACCTAGCTGCCCTGAAAGTGTTATTTGTCAACAAGTAAAGGTGTTGGTGTAGTTGTATTGGAAACAAGCTCTGTAATTGGATACTAGGAAGAGGGCTATAGGATGGGACTCATATTCCCATACTCTGACTATCCCCTGGAGTTGTGCCACTACCCACCAGTTGGACCTCAGACAGGACATCATTTGAGAGACTATTGCTATAGAACAAAGCTTCTTAACCTTTTTGTCATGGTGCCCTATGGCAATCTGGTGAAACCTAGGGTCAGAATAATAGTATTTCTGAATGCATAAAATAAAATACAATACACAGGATTATAAAATCAGACAAATATGTTGAAATATATCAGTTGTTTTTTTTAGAATAAAATGGTAGTTTATTTAGGGGCAAGGAAAGGGAAGGGGGGGAAGGGAAGGGAAGGGAAACCAAGAGAAATCCTTGGACTTCTCTTGGGGAGAAAGGCACAAAGCACGAGGCTCTAAGGTGCCAATCTCCTCGAGCAGGAGGCTGGCAGGTACTTTTATAGAGGACTGATGGGGGGAGGGGTGACCATTTGACTGTGGAAAGTTCCTTTATTGAGGGAGGACCATCCCCCACTGGTGGTGGCTAGAGGAGTTGGGTGAGGGGTGGCTACAGATCTCTCAAGCCATCTCTCTCTTCAGGACACAAAGGCCGCAGCCACACCCAAATTTATCTCCGCAGGGGTAAGGGAGATCAGAATGAAGAGTGGAGGTCTCGAAGCTAGCTCAATCCGATCTAGTTCCACTTATCTCTCTAGGCATATCTGTCCTCTGGTTTAGTTTCTCAAGGAAAATATTCCTTGATGCACCCCAGAGAACTTCTGGGGTACTCTGGGCCCCATGACATTTCCCCACTTCTCTATATATAAGGAAAGGGGACAAAGATTCTTCTGTAACTGCTTCATGCTGAGCAGGAGTCGAAGAAATCATGGCACAAGGGAGGCGGAGGGAAGAGAAGTAGAGAAGGTCCTATGAGGCCCAGAGGGTCCAAAGGGTGGGAGGTGACACATAGGCACAATGGGTATCTGCCATGAATCCTTGAGCCTAGATGGAACAGACTTTTACAAAAAAAAATTAAAATTGACCAGAGCAAAAACGAAAAGGGACTTTATCAGTTCAGGAGTAAAGTGTGACCGCTTTCTTTTCCCAGTGGAAGCTGGAAAGGCTGAATGCAGAACAGGGCATGGCCTGCTTTACTGAAGTTAAGTAACCAGATCAAAGCCTAGTTCTATGAAAGGAAGTGTCTGTCTACATTTAGGGTCCTTTTACCCCATCCTCACTTTGTGCCTTGATTGAATGCTAGGACCTGAACAAGAGAGTAAGACAGAAGTTGCCCCAAACCATTCCTAGGCTTGCCTCCTATGTCCAGCTTGGCCATGGGCCTGACAAGGGGCTGGCCAGGAGGCCAGGCTGCAGAGCACTGGGTTTTCGCTAAGCCATTCTCTTGGATGCTGCCCTGGGGACAAAGGTAGGAGAGCTGGCCTCACCTTCGTACATCATCCCCCACTTCTGTGTCCCGGTTTATTGCAGCTGCCAGAATCTTGGCCACCCAGAGTTCTGCTGGTAGCAGATGTGGTGATGGCTGCTGCTATTATAGAACCTTGGTCTGTGGAGCGGGCAAAAGCCACCTTTTCTCTCTCTTTGGCTACTGCCAGGTCCCTGTTACTAAAAATCTTAAAAGCAATATCAAGGAGTTTGCGAGGATGGGATCTGGTGACCCCAGTCTAACTTCTGGAGTTCTCTCCTAATGTCAGGAGCAGACTGGAGATGGGGAAAAGGAGATGGGTGTAGGCGACTGCAGATTAGGTAAAGCAGATGGGAGTGGCTGCTGAATGGAAAGAAATAGGAGAATAGAGTGAGTATTGGGGATTCTCCAGATTGTGGCAGGGGTTGTGGAGACCGCTGTTGGGTAGGGAAAATAGAGGAATACTGAAATCCACTCCCTGTGTGGCTAGAGCTCGACTGTGGAGGGCACAGGGGATTGGTTCTGAGATCAGCCGGTGGACAAAGAGGAGTCTCAGTCACAGAGTGCTGGCAAGGGGTAGACACACAAGCACAAAAGTTCTTACCCAGAAACATGGAGTCCCAAGGCCCAACTGTGGTTCAGACGTCTACGCTGAGCTTTTGGCGAGGGAGGGAGACCCAGGCTGCCCATCCACTGTCTCGTGCAAAAGCTGACCACCTCTCCCTCTCTGTGACTCAACTGGGAGGTTGAGTCAGATGGGAGAGGGAGAAAAGAAACCAAGAAGGGAGGGTCCTGCCTCCAGGTTTTGTATGCCAAGCATGGTCCAGATGTCTGACTGAGTTTTTGGCGAGGGAGGGAGGGAGACCCTCTCTCTACCTCTCTGTGACTCAAATGGGAGGTTGAATCAGGTGGGAGAGGGAGAAAGGAAACCCAGAATGGTGGTTCCCACCCCCAGGTTTTGTGTGCCAAGATGAAAGAGGGAATTTCCTTTCTCCCTGTATGGGCCACCAAAATGTTATAGGGGAAATGGGGTATGGGGTTTGGGTTAGGGTTAGGGGTTGGGGTTCTTAGGAATTCTTCTTTAAAGAATTACACCCTCTTGCACACAAAAGTTAGAATAAGATGGTAGTTTATTTAGGGGCAAGGGAAGGGAAGGGGGGAGGGAAGGGAAACCATGAAAGAAATCCTTGGACTTCTCTTGGGGAGAAAGGCATAAAGCACAGGGTTCTGAGGTACCAATCTCCCAAAATATTTTTAAAAGATAAATTCAGGTTCAAGTTAAGGGCTCACTAGAGGAAGTTTATTGAAGTAGAAAGAGCATTAGATTTAATATTCCGAAAACCAGGATTATAGTCAAGGTTCTGTCCCTAATTCTGAGACTTTAAGCAAATCCCTTAATCTCTTTAAGATTAAGTTCTTCATCTGTGAAAAAAGGGAATGGGGTAGACCAGATGATTTCTAAAGACTTGTCCAACTCTAAGCATTTTATTCTGACTCTATAGTTACAAAAGACAATAATAAAAGTGGGGAAGAAAAAAATCAAGAACTACAGAGAGAAAGCAATGGCAGAATAGGACTAAGCAGAAAATAGTGTATGTCATTATGCCTGTTACTCTCCAATGTAGGCCAACTAATACCTCTTTGTTTAAAAAGTATCAGCTACAATGATGATATATCAAGGTTTGGAGTCATGAAGATCTGGGTTTAAATCCTAACTGACATTTATTTATTCCAGTGGGCAAATCTTTGAGTTCATTGAGCCTCAGGTTCTCTCTCTCTCTCTCTCTCTCTCTCTCTCTCTCTCTCTTTCTCTCTCTCTCTATGCTTAAATGAAAGTTTGTTTCACTTGTTTCAGTCATGAGCCCATTTGCGGTTTTTATGGCAAAGATACTGCAGTGGTTTGCTATTTCCTTCTCTAGCTCATTTGACAGATAAGGAAACTGAGGCAAACAGGATTAAGTGACTTGCCCAAGGTCACACAACTAGTAAGTGTCTGAGGCCAGATTTGAACTCAAGAAGATGAGTCTTCCTGACTCCAGGCCTGGTACTCTAGCCACTGAGCCACCCAGCTGCCCTTCAAAAGGAAGACTCCTGGCTTTAACTACATGAACTTTGGGGCATCCCTGCCCTATAGTTATTTAACTCCTTGATATTTGTCCATCTTAAAAAGAAGATCCTTCAGAACAGTGACATATTTTACCCTTTTTGTTTTGTTTTCCCCAAAATACCTACCACCATGCTATTACATAATAAGGTCATGAAAAGTTCTTTGCTTTTAGTTCAATCAAGTTTAAAGCATCATCCCTTGATATTGGTATTTCTGAAACAATCTTTGAGTTCCTTAGCCATCTTATGGGGATCAAGTGTGATTGTAAAAGCTTTTAGACATTAAGTGAATATCACATAAGATAATTTAGAATAAAAAATATACTGGATCTCCTTCATAATCATTCAGCATTTACTACATAAAGTAAATAAAATCTAGATATAAAAATGACTTTTATTGCTTTTCCTGAGCCAAGTGTCCTTGGTTACTATAAGCATCTAAGTGCATACATGTGCCTAAATGTGTGGATATCTTAAACTTGATAAGGAGTTGGGCTACCTTTTGCTAAAGGCTGATTCTGATACCTGTCAGGACCATTATGGATTCTTTTCATAAGACAGATGATAAATTTGATATGTACCTATGTCTAAATGTTGGATGACTGTGAAAGAAATCTTTTGCAGTGTGGGTTGTGATATTTTTTGTAATGCTAGCAATCATACATTTACAAAAAGAGGTTCCAAGTTGTTGGGGATTTTCTCTTTTTGTTGACAAATTTAATATTGTACATATAACAATCTAATAATAGATGATTCTGGCATCGAAGGTCTATAAAATGATAGCCTAGGGCTA
This sequence comes from Dromiciops gliroides, assembly GCF_019393635.1. Taxonomy (NCBI): domain Eukaryota; kingdom Metazoa; phylum Chordata; class Mammalia; order Microbiotheria; family Microbiotheriidae; genus Dromiciops; species Dromiciops gliroides. The sequence continues at coordinate 345,484,991 of NC_057861.1, forward strand.
TAGTGTCATCATTTTAAATAAAAAATGTGGACCATGTACATAAAAAGATAGTTGGTTTAAAAAAGCAGAAAGACTGGTTTGGGTTTTCTTTTGTTCATTTTTCATTGTGTAAATCAAAAGTAACCTGATTAAATATTTGAAACTGGATACCCCAAGATTCCCTGCTCATAAACTATTTTAACAGTGAAGATTACACAAATGCTACAGTATATGATGTATAAGATTATTTCCTATAATAGTTAAGATTCTATTGTTTTTAGAAAAATTAAAATGCTTCCTGAAACAATACAATAACACCTTACTTATGTGTAATTTAAAATCCATTATCTTAACACACTTACCTGGTAACTTCACCTGTCCAGATCCTAGCTGAGAATTAGGAAGCAGAAGCAAAGACACACACAAATATCCCTTCAAATATGTGTCATAAAATCCATGCACAAAAGCTCCTGAATTTCACACATACAGAAGAATTTGAGAGACATACATACATTCAAATAAAGCTCAAATACTCTTACTTTACCCAGTAATAACAAACTTGGAAATCAGATTTTCTAGACCAAAGCACATTAGAACTATCAGAAGATCCAGTAGTGAGGTGGAAGATATGCTAAGAAGAAATGACAGTTGACTGTCTGAAAGAGAGGGAAAACACATACAAATGTTAAAAACTGACCTTATGACCAAAAATGAATAGCAGTCTGGGACCATGTAGAGAACACTCAAGTAATTGACATAAATATTTATGGTTCTAAATCATTATGAAAAATTTAAATTAAGTTCATTACATATTGAGAGGGCTTAGAAGTATATATAGTGTTTTATTCTATTTTAGTACATAGCTATGATTTCATTGATGGAGGAAAATGAAAATTGTTATGAGAAATGATGAGGCAGGATGCTTGGAACAGTGAAAAGAGCCCTGGATTTGCCATCAGAAGACCTGGGTTCAAATCCCGACTTCCATTTACAAACTGCTTGCCTTTGGGCAAGTCATTTATTTACTCTGGATTGAAGTTTTCTAATTTTTAAAATGAGAAGGTTCTACTAGCTTCCCTTCCAACTGTAAATCTGTGATACTTTGAAATAAAGTTAAGCAAAATGATTTGGTGCTTAAAGGTAAACCTAACCATTTTAAAACAAAGAGGTAAATTTCAGTTACCTGAACAATTCAGTTATGTAAAAGACCTAATTCCCTAGAGATGCCCAGTTGAATGAGGTGTTACTATTCTTTGTTTTAAGATTTAAAAAGGCTGAGAGGTTAAAACAAATCTGACTTGAGAAAGAAACTACAATAAAGTTTCACAGAATTTAAGAAGAAATCAATTGTTTGGTAAAGTTGTTTACCACTCTCTGAATTGTTTTAAAACAAAATTGAAGTCCTTTTACTAGGTGTAAAAAAAAAAAAAAAGGATTAAGTTCTGAGGTGTCTTAGTGCCAAGGTAAGTAGAAGAGATTCACATTAGTTACCAGTTGCTCCATCCAGCTGACTACAATTTGAATTTCATCATGGGCTTCCATCTCAGAGGGCTTTTATGTAGTGTAAAAATGAAATTGGTCTCTCAGAGATTTTCTAAGGTATTTCCTTTAGTACTAATGCAGTCCATTAAAAACGTGTCATGTACTATCAAATATCAAATAACTTTAGCAATAGCATTCCAAAGAAACATTCCTGTTGCATTTCACAAACTGCCCTGTTTCGCTACAGAAATGTCAGGATTCAAGCTAAGAGAATCATCCAGGATTCAATCAATAAGATTCAATAAGCACTTGTTTAGGGCTTTCTTTGTGCCTGGAAGCATTCTGGATGTTGCAATACAAAGCCAGAAAAAGAAACATTTCCTGCCCATTAGAAGGTTACATTTTCCTGAAAGAATAGGACTAAGATTATACCTGATCTAGTCAAATAATCACAAGTGGGGGCCAGAACAGAGATGCAGGAAAGGAGACTCTCCAGGAATGGGAACTTGTCAAAGTCCTCTTCTATGACTTAATGTTAGTTTAGTAAGTGATGGGCCAGGGTGGGGGGGGGTAGACATGGAATAAAGGAGGGTGGGGCTGGCCCCAGGTTACATGGTCCAAGTTAGAAGGCAGGTTCTTGGAATTCAGTAAGCATTAACAACAAGGACAGCTAGGTGGGCAGTGGATAGAACACTGGCCCTGGAGTCAGGATAACTTGAGTTCAAATCTGGCCTCAAACATTTGACATTAACTAGCTGTGTGACCCTGGGCAAGTCACTTAACCCTGATTGCCTCAAACATCCCTGGCCATGCCCAGTAGTCCTGGTGTATATCTGGTCACTGGACCCAGGTGGCTCTAGATGAGAGAGTGAGACTGGTCACTTTGTGCAGCCTTCACACACTTAAATTCATTTCAGTGCAAACCATGATATCACCTCTCAATGTTGGTGTCATATTCCTCTTTGAGAACAAACAACACAGAGGGTTTATCAAGTGGTAATTGTGTTAGAGTTTTGAATGCCAGTATATTTACATCTTGTTTCATTAAGTAGGCAGTCCAGAGCCACAGAAAGTTTCTGAGTGGGAGAGTTGCATAATCACAGCTGTGCCTAAGGAATATTATTTTGGAAACCATCTGGAACACTAAAAACTCATTTAAAAGTTTTATAATCAAGGGTTTCTATTTCATAAAAATTATGTATTAATAAAACAATTAAAATTTTCCAATTTCTCTAACCCTAATCTTATCAGTAGACTTTATTACAATGTTAACCTTCAGGTTTCAACTTTCATCTTTCTTGTTCCTATCCTGTTTCTTTTCACTGTTACTCATTTTGACTTCTCTGTCTGTACCCTTAACTGAAAAGTATCATTGAGTAAAAAAGATCACATCTCTTGGCTTGGTTTCTTTACTTTACCTTACCTTACCTACTCTAACAAATGGAATGATGCCACCTGCTGGAGACTTAGTATAGAAAAGCTCCTCCATGAGGAGAGGGCCTCTGAGGGCAGGACCATGCAGCTTTCTTTGGTGTCAGGAAGTGAAGTTGGCTTGTGGGAGGAGGAAGGGGAGGCTGGCGCGCTGGCTCACTCTCTTTAGTGTGAACTCTGGTGGAGAGCAGAGCTAGGAATGCTCTCTCCCTTTAATAAATAGATGAATCTAGGCCTTTCTCTCTCTCTTTACCAAATTCTTATTCTCCTTAATAAATGCTTAAAAGTCTAACTCTTGCTAAAGCTTATAATTTATTGGCGACAAATCATTAGATATTTTAGACAGTATAGCTAGAATTTAAGCCCTTACACTTCCTAGGCTGTAAGTTTTTCTTCAAAAACATGAAAACTCCCCTAAAGAGAGAAAAACAAAAGCAAATCAATTTTTCCTTCTTTTTGGAATTGTGTGTCAATATTCTTTTGATCCCCAAAGAGTTTTTTCCATTTTCTCCCCTTTTGGGGAAGAATTTATTGCAATTTCTTTTATTCTTCTCCTTTGGCCTTTTCCAAACAAATTCAACGTATAGAAATCTTCAGAGAATTAGTTGGATTAGGAGTTTGAAAAACCAGGATCAAATCCTACCTCTCATTTTCATTAGTTACATAACTCTGACAAGTCATTTAATCTCTGAGTCAATTTATTCACTTGTAACATAGGGATGATAATAGCACCTATATTGCAATATTGTTTTGAGAATCAAGTGAAATCTTGTATGTAACAACATGATGCAAACTTTAACGTTGTGTGTGATTACCGAACCTTTACTTCCTAGGTATAGGGCGCAATTCCTAAACTTGCTCTAGCAATACAAATCTGAACCTTTTATACACCTGTTGTCTGGAACATGCATGTGTTAAAATCTAAGTCTCAGAGTAAGGAATTCAACCCAGCTCTTCTTGACTCCAAGACAAGCTCTGCCAAACTTTCTTTGATTGTTCAGCCTGTCAGTAAAAATTGTGGGACATGCATCCCAAATATGTATATATTTACTTATTTTAAAATTATCTATATGAACTACAGCATAAATATTTGTTTGCATTATAAAGTTGACATAAAGTATAAATTGAAAAAGATAATATAAAGATGAGTTGCAGCAATCCTAGAATCAATAGATATTCACTGAAATTTACTGAACCCGGGGAAAGGGAGCAGCCCCAAAAAAGGTATTGCTAGCTTTTGGCCCCTCCTCCTTAGCAGCCAGAGTTCCCTTAGACAAAATTTTCTTTATCAATGACTTTGAAACTCGCAAACTGTTCAACAAACTAATGGATATGGTATTATCAAATTAAATCACAGAATAGAAGATGTGTTTACACATCAGACTTATCTCCCCTCCACACTCCAACCAGATGGAAAATAATCCTGTTTGGTTACTCCCCAGGCAAATAATGGTGAGAGCTGGGCTAAAGGTTGGACTGGCAGTGAAATTGGGAACAAATACTGTTACTGGGTTGTAGATTTTCAATATGAGTATTGAGATGTAAACTCATCTCCTTCAGACTCACTGAAAATATCTTGAGGACAACTCCAGGCAGACAGAATGATAGGAATGAAATGTTCCCTCTCCAGTTTCCCTCTGATTTTAATTTTCACTAGGTTTCTATAATCTAAAAATGTTATTCTATGTTATTTGGAGATTGAGTTTTTGCTATGTCAATATACATTAAAATGGTTCTTAAAATTTTATGTAGCATTGTTGTCTAGGCAGATATGGGCACCAGTTCATAAGGCTCTAGTTCCAATAGAGTTTATTTGTTTTATTTAGGAGGCTTTGTTTTTGTAGTAAATGGATTTCTCATCTGTTAGTTTATAAATGATAATGGGTTTCTGGCATATAATTCTATCCATCTAATGACAGATAGATAGATAGATAGATAGATAGATAGATAGATAGATAGATAGATAGATAGATAGATAGATAGATAGATGGCTGGATAGATACACACATACATACATACAGATATAGGTAGATGATAAATTCTTGCAAAGTTTGGTGATATGTTTCATAGTTTGTGCCACTTCATTGTATAACCAGGCATAACCTTTCTTTGATTTTTGGTGGCAATGATCTATTACTGAATTTTTATCATGAACTTCTCAATTTCTGTAAATAAATCTGCCCAATCATTTGCTTGTTTCTTTTTCAATATGTTATTTAGTTGAGTTCACGCACCTTTTCATTCACCTCTTGGATCTTCACCATTTCATCATTATAATTATCACCTATTTTATAGAGTTTAGGTGAAAATAGTGCTAGAATAAGTCACTATACTATTTTTCTTTTATATTCCCTATTCTATGGACTAATGCACAGATGGATAAAATAATGACTTTTTAAGTGAATAAAGGTATTATGATGTAAGCTCACCCTCTGTTAGCTCATTGAAAACATGCTCAGAAAAACAACCATAGAAGACAGGACTACAGGAATGATAAATAATTTGTCTTGTTCCCATATCATTTTGATATCCTTTGCTAGTTCTGTTCTGTACTCCCCTGCTCCTCTTTTCCTTTTAAACCCTTCTTTCTTCCTGTCATTTGCAAGCCTTAATAGAAATGAGCCCAGATTAGATTTCAGTTTAAAAACATGTTTTATAATGGCAAAAATTACCTTGCAAACTACTATTCCAACTTCCTCCTTTTCCTCCTCAAGAGCTGGATCCCTAAAGGCTATACTAGCCCAAGATTCAAAGTACTTAGTGTGTCCATGCTCTTAAAAGTACAGCTCCCAAGATTCTACTGATGTGCTTACCCTTAATAGTTGGCCAGTAGACACAGTAGACAAAGAAAAGACATTTGCTAAAACAGCATTATAAGAAACCTAGTAAGCAACCCTTCTCTCCATAAATCTGGGGCATAGACTCTCCTAAAACAGGTCCAGTTGAAAAAAAAATAGTGATACAAATAGGCTATACCAGTAGAGAGGAATAACACATGGCTAAGGGAACTCACTGTATGATGAGATAGCTTTCCTTTTCATGGTATCCTCATACAAGTAAACATCTCTACTAGACATATCAGTTAGCTGGATCTCCTGGACCTGTTCCCCTCTGAATCCCAGTTCCTGACAATTAGACCTGCTTCTCTTCTCAAATGCCAGAGGTCACACTGAGAACCATTTCATATTTTGACTCACCCAACTCCTTGATTCTTTGGGCCTGTTCTCTGAAGGGTATGGTGGGTCCTCCTGGGCCATTCATTCTAATATGATGTGCCATTGCAAATTTGAGTGGAAAAGAAAAGAATTCATATCCTTCAACAGGAAAAAAGAAAGAATTCACCTCCTTCAACTTCCTTCTGAATGACTCTCAGGATGAGGGTTCTTTTCTTATATCTGAATCTTTTCTCAGCTGCCAAAGGTCACACTCCTCATAGCCATAGTGATTCTACTGACTTTTAGGACATATGACACATTTTATTTTTTATTTTATTTTTTGCGAGGCATTTGGTGTTAAGTGACTTGCCTTGGATTACATAGCTAGTAAGTGTCAAGTGTCTGAGGATAGATTTGAACATAGGCCCTCCTCACTCCAGGGCTGGTGCTCCATCCACCATATGACACATTTTAGTTTAGTTTAGTTTTTTAGTTTTCAACATTTGTTTAGATAAGATTTCCAATTTCAAATTTTTCTCCCTCCCTCCCCTCCTTCCCCCTTCCCCTAGACAGCAGGTAATCTGATATAGATTTTATATATATATATATATATATATATATATATATATATATATATATATATATAACATTAAACATATTTCTGCATTAGTCATGTTATAAGAGAAAAATCAGAGCAAAAAGGAAAAATCTCAGAACAGAAAAACAATAGCACCAAAAGCAAAAGAAATAGTATGGTCCAATCAGCATCCATATTCCACAGTTCTTTTTTTTTCTGGATTTTCCATCATGAGTCCTTTGGAACTTTCTTGTACCATTGGATTGGTGAGAAGAATCTAGTCTATCACAGTTGATCAACACATAATATTGATGATACTGTGTATAATGTTCTTCTGGTTCTGCTCATCTCACTCATCATCAGTTCATGCAAATCCTTCCAGGTTTCTCTGAACTCCACCTGCTCATCTTTTTCTTACAGCACAATAGAATTCCATTACATTCATATACCATAACTTGTTCAGCCATTCCCCAATTGATGGGCATCCCATCAATTTCCAATTCCTTGCCATCACAAAAGGAGCAGCTATAAATATTTTTGTACATGTGGGTACTTTTCCCTTTTTTATGATCTCTTTGGGCAAAAGACCCAAAAGTGGTATTGCTGGGTCAAAGAGTATGTACAACTTTATAGCCCTTTGGGCATAATTCCAAATTGCTCTCCAGAATGGTTGGATCAGTTCACAGGTCCACCAACAATGCATTAGTGTACCAATTTTTCTACAGCTTCTCCAACATTTATTATTTTCCTCTTTTGTCATATTAGCTAATCTGATAGGTATCCTATGGTACCTCAGAGTTGTTTTAATTTGCATCTCTCTAATCAATAGTGATTCATTTTTTCATATGACAATAGATAGCTTTGATTTCTTCATCAGAAAACTGCCTGTTCATATCCTTTGACCATTTCTCATTTGGGGAATGACTTGGATTCTTATAAATTTGATTTAGTTCCCTACATATTTTAGAAATGAGGCATTTATCAGAAATACTGGCCATAAAAATTATTTCCCAGCTTTCTGCCTCCCTTCTAATTTTGGATGCATTGCTTCTGTTTGTACAAAAACTTTTTAATTTAATGTAATCAAAATCATCCATTTTGCATTTCATAATATTCTCTATCTCTTGTTTGGTCATAAACTGTTCTCCTTTCCAAAGCTCTGAAAGATAGACTATTCCTTCCTCTCTTAATTTACCTATGGTATCACTTCTTATGTCTAAATCGTGTACCCATTTTGACCTTATTTTAGTATAAGGTGTAAGATGTTGGTCTATGCCTAATTTCTGCCATACTATCTTCTAGGTTTCCCAGCAGATTTTGTCAAATACTGAGTTCCTATCTCAGAAGCTGGAGTCTTTGGGTTTATCAAACACTACATTACTAATGTCACTTACTACTGTGTCTCCTGTGCCTACCATATTCCATTGATCCTTCTTTCTATTTCTTAGCCAGTACCAGATAGTTTTGATGACTGCCGCTTTATAGTAGAGCTTCAGATTTGGTACAGCTAACCCACCTTCCTGTGCATTTTTCCCATTATTTCCCTTGATATTCTTGACTTTTTGTTTTTCCAGATGAATTTTGTTATTTTTTCTAGCTCTATAAAATAATTTTTAGGTAGTCTGATTGGTATGGCACTGAATAAGTAAATTAATTTAGATAGAATTGCCATTTTTATTACATTAGCTCAGCCTATCCATGATCAATTGATATCTTTCCAATTATTTAGATCTGATTTGATTTGTGTGAAAAGCGTTTTGTAATTGTATTCATAGAGTTCCTGGGTTTGTCTTGGCAAGTAGACTCACAAGTATTTTATATTATCTACCATTACTTTAAATGAAATTTCTCTTTCTATCTCTTGCTGGTGGACTTTGTTGGTCATGTATAGAAATGCTGATGATTTATGTGGATTTATTGTATATCCCGCTACTTTGCTAAAGTTATTAATTATTTCAAGTAATTTTTGAGTTGGTTCTCTAAGTATACCATCATATCATCTACAAAGAGTGACAGTTTTGTTTCCTCCTTGCCTATTCTAATTCCTTTAATTCCTTTTTCTTCTCTTATTGCTAAAGCTAACATTTCTAGCACAATATTAAATAATAGAGGTGATAATGGACATCCCTGTTTCACCCCTGATCTTATTGGGAAGGTCTCTAGCTTATCTCCATTACATATAATGCTTGCTGATGGTTTTAGGTCATATGACATTTTAAAGGAATAATGAAATATGATTTTTTCTTGCCCAAGCAATGACAAGGTTTTCTCTAATTCCATTTTTTTGAGAACTATGTACCTTGTAAAGGGTAAAACAGATTTAACTCATTTTTTACTTTCTTTGCCACTTTAATATGCCTGTATCTTTGTAACCTTCACCTTATTTTCTATATTTTCATCATCTGGGCTGAAGTAGAATCTAATGATCAGGAGTCAATATTTTTTCCACTACACTTCAAATGCATTAATATTTGGGAAATTTTAGAAGGAATTTGAAATATTTAACCTAAAGAAATTGTACTTAAGAGGGCTCTGAGAGCCATTTTCATTTTTTGAAGGGATTGAATGCAGAAGAGGCATTGTATTATCTTTGGCTCCTGACAGAAGAACAAGAATAAAAGAACAGAAGTTATAAAGGGACAGATTTGAACCTCAAATAAGGAAGAAGTTCTAAACAAAGAGAACTACTCAAAAGTGAAATATTCTACCTCTCAAAGTAGTATGCTTTTTATGGATCAGTATAAGCATGCAGCAAATCATCAGCACAAATTACACTTGGGGGCAGCTAGGTGGCACAGTGGATAGAGCACCGGCCCTGAATTCAGGAGGACCTGAGTTCAAATCTGGCCTCAGACACTTTACACTTACTATTTACTAGCTGTGTGACCCTGGGCAAATCATTTAACCCCAATTGCCTCAACAACAACAACGAAATTACACTGAGGTCCCGATTTTGATTTTCTGCATCTTCCCAATTAAGATACAATAATTACCTAAGAGGATAAAGCAACACAGTATTCATGAATATGCCAATTAATACTATTGTTCTTGGACTTAGTAAAGCCACTGAGCCACTGCTCAAATTTATCTTTGACCTGTGAGCAAAAGAGCAGAGATCAAGGTTAGGGAATAAAGAACTAAGAAAAAAAGATGTCTGCTGAATTGGATAAAAATGATTGTGTTAAACATGGAGAAGGATCAGGGACATAAAATCTTGGAGCTGGTAAGAATTTCAAAAGCCATCTAGTCTGACCCATTCTTAGGCAGGAATACTTTCTATGATATCCTCACCAATAGATCCTCTGGGCTTTGCTTGAAAGCTGCAAAGAACAAGGGACTCCTTGCATTTCATATTTGGACAATGCTAATTATTAGGATTATTTTTTATTAGTACTGAAATTTGCCTTACTTTCATTTCCAAGCATTGCTCTTACTTATTTTCTCTGCCTTTATAGTGTCATTTTGCCCATTACTTTGCTCAAACATATAATGGAATTAAGAAATACAACTTGCTTGTCTCCCTGACATAACTTTTAGGATTAGTGTGAAATTCCTCCAAAATCTTTTAATTTGACAATACAAATATGAAATGTTTGTATTTATAGATGACCTTTGTCTAACAATTTTCATGTCTTCTAGTCCTGTAATCTCATAAAGTTGCCTTAAAGAGCATAGCTTCAGGATTTAGGATATCTCACACTGATTAACTTTTTTAAATTTTAAGTGCATTTTCAGGTTTATTAGCATTTTGCATAAAAGGACTAAGATAAAGGAAATTCCTCAAAATGGTTTTACATTGGGTGACATTCTGTAACAAGTGAGGGTTGATCTCTCCTAGAACATAAATGTCTCCTTGTTCTTGCAAATTCAAGAACTTCCCCCATGCATCAGAATTAAAAACAAGAGCAGGACAAGAACCAATTAACCAGCCAGCCAACCCCCGTGTATTCCAAAGTGTCCACCTGCAGTCATTCACATATCTAATTTTCCATGTTCCTTGTTTCATGAGTTCCATTTCTCTAAACTTACAGACAGATCTCTATCTTTTGACTTCTGAAGTATTTATAGCTTATTAGGACATGCTCTTTACAATCATGGTTTCAGAACACTTTCTGCTGTTAATCTTTTGGTAAATAAAGTTGCCATCTCCCTATTACCACTATGACTCCCTCTGAACAGATCAATTAACTAAACTTACATTTGGCCTCTATTATGTCTAAGGCCCTTTGAGCAATGATCTGAGAGAATGATAGACATAAGAATCCTGCAGTGTAAAATGAATAAAGAACTATTAAGAAGAAGCAAAGTAAAGGATTTCATCAAAGAAGTGTATGATCTAAAAAGTAAATGAACTAATTATGCAAGAAAAAGGAAAAACAATGAGACAGTCCCTGTGCTAATATCATCTGAATGTCAAGAGAAGGTAAGGAAAGCCACTCATAGGGTCTGTGGAAGCCCTCTGGAAAATTTATGAAGGAAATGATTAAATGAGTAGTGACTATGTTTTTCCTCATGGATTAGAATTTCACGGGATCAGCAGACATGGATGGATTATATATGCATCACTGGAGAGAACATGCACATGGATAAGATCATAAATACATTTGAGCATTGAATACCTGATTATCACCAATGCATGGTGTTCATCCCTTAGGATACAAAGAAAACATTCATTGCCCTTTAGAAATGTATATTCTAATTGGGAATACACCTTATACACAGATAAGCATAATTCATAGTGGGATGTGATAGGAAGGAAAAGGCAGCATCTGATATAGTTCTATGGGAATTTTAGGAAAGATTAAACCGATGAGACTAATAATACCTCTCACCTCTGAGCTATGGCCTGTCCCATATTTCTAATGACTTGGATAAATAATTCTATGTGGATGTCTTCTCTGTACCTCTAACTCGAGATTTCTAAAGTTAAATATATTATCTCCCTCTGCCTCATCATCTCCCTCTGAATTCTTTCCCCAGAAAGAACCCTCTCCAAAACCAAAGCTAGATCCTCCTTCTTAACTTCCTCATTTCTGCTTATGATACCACTATTCTCCCAGTCCCTTAGGCTTGCTGTCTCAGAGAGATCATTGAATGAGAAGTCATCACTTTCATTCTTTCTCTGCTGTCATTATCCTAGTGTAGGTCTATGAACTCCTAATGTTCCTCTCTCCCTCTGGACTCTCCTCCAACAATCACTTGGTGTTTGGGGATGTATTCTGCCACCTGATATTTTTTTCCCTAAAGCAATGATTGTTATTTTGCCACTGCTTTGCTCAACACCAGTTGATATTTCCCCCTTGTCTACCCAATGGTGTATGAATGCCTCATATTGACACCTTAAAGAACTTACACTATCTATCTGCCCTAACCTACCTTTTTTACTTTATCTCCCTCCCTCTTTTCTATTGTGTACCTTGTTAAACTAAGCATGTGCTATTCTCTGAACTAGCCTTATGATTCATAGCTTATTATTTCTGATTTATTTTTCTTTGCCCAAGGCATTCTATTGAGTTGATATTCTCTTCCTACATCTATGTTTATGAAAATTCTATTCATTCCTCAAGGTTTAGTTCATATAGCACCCATTACTAGAAGCATTCCTTGATTTTCTTATGGAGAACTTATCTCTCCTTCCAAACTCATACTGCATTTAATTGCAACATTCTAATGGCAGTAATGATAAGTAGTTGTTTATATCCATAGGGAATCATTGGCCTAGAGTTGGCAGTGGCCTTAGAGGCCATCTCATCCAAACTCCTTATTTTGCAAATGAAGAAACAAGACCAAGGATGTTAAGTGACTTGCCCAAGGTCTTTCAAGGAGATTGCATCAGATGCAGCTAGTTTTCTCACTATACCACACTATTACCCATCTCCTACTAATTTTATTTTCAATTTCAATAAATATTTGTTAAGCCCATACTGTAAGAAGAATATAATGCTAAGTGTTAGGAAATATAAGGCTCTGCTAGCACCTCTCCAAAAATGTGCTGTGTTTTATATATGTGTGTGTCTATACATATGTATGTATATATGCATGTATATATGATGCCTATTACAATTGGATGTATTCTTTGAGAGAAGGGACTGTTTCAATTTTTGTGTCTGTATCCACAATACCTAGCACAGTGTCTTGCATATAGTAGGCACTTAATAAATTCTTATTGATTAACAAAAAAAAATAGATTGGGCGCAATGTTCCTATGAAGCATAATCTCATTGTTGGTTATGACACATAGTCAGATAACAATAATATGAAATGAAGTAAATAGTGAAAGTACCACAAAATTCTCTAAAAGAATACAATTCAGCTATGCTTTTGCCTCTTGGCTTACTTCTTATCTAGAGATGCAACTGTAGTTTCCCAATCTTCTAGAGATTATTAAGCATTTTATTCAGTTGGATACAGGAGAAAAAAGGATTATTGATACTGGGAGGAGGGATGTTGGGGGAAGTAGTATTTTAACTCAACTTGACGTGACTTGGAATAGGACTACAGACAAAAAAAGATTAGAAGGACTAAAAAGAAATTGAATGGCATCAAAGGATATAAAATCGTCAAGAGCGTAGGGTGAAAAGAGTCCTCTCAAATCTTGACATGCTAGAAAGCATTATTTGAAACTAGAGTGGCACAAGACCACTTTATACAGTAGATCATAAACATATGGACTTCATTATACTAAAATGTTAGACAGGCCAAAAATATGATATTAGATCTACAATGGATTTTTAGAGGAGGAAATGGATAGTTGTGGTATGTCCTTAACCTTTTAACATCAAAATCAATCAATGATCTTTGAAAATTGTCTGTTATGTGTAAAGTAGACAATAGCCATGCCCTCCTACAAATATATCTTAGTTCTATTGTCAGAAGCAGAATTCTGAACTGAATAAATTGGTCTAGTCTAAAACCATACTCCTCATGTTTTTTATAAAATTAATATTTTTTCCTAAAAACAATATGGCCCTAGTTCTTTTCAACCCCTATTTACCCAGCCTTTTCAAACTTTGCTTTATATCCATGCCGCAGAGACTGACCATCTGGTTCTGGCTCCTGTTTCTGTCAATTTCACCTTTGCCTCACCCTGCTATGAACTCTGATTTTCTAGTTACTGAGATTGGTTCCCTTCAGCCTTGTCTCTCCTCATCCCTGTCTGAACTTTGATCTCTTGATTATTGATCCAACTCGTGCAACAACTTATTGTTTACCCAACCCCAATTTCCAATCAGTTAGTCCTAGTGGCAATATGAGAAGCTTAGAACCTCATTATTCCTCTTGTATAGCTATTCCACTCCCTGCCCCAGTCCAGCTGATTTTATCTGCATCAAGATAATGCCAACATGACCATGACTCTGCTAGGCACCATACAAACCAAGCTGAACAAACCTGCTTCCTTCTACTAATGGCTTATAAGACAAAGTAGGTCTTGTTATAATTCACCCAAACCACATTTGTTTTAGTCTGGTGGTTGTTATACTGTAACTGAATCAGCCAACCTCATGAGATCCAGATGTGAACTGTCAAAGCAAACATATTTGTTATAGCCATATAAATAGAAAGGGGGCATAGAAATTGTCTCGGGTTTTTAGAAGAAACAATTTTCTGATCCTTCTAAATAATTGACTGAGAACTCCCTAACTCCAAACTTATTTCTTGAATAAAACATAAGGAAAATGGTGTAGTTGGAATCAGAAGATATGGGTTCAAAGCTCAGCTTTGCTACTTAACAGCTGTGTGACATTGGGCAAGACATAGATTAACCATGAGCCTTGGTTTTCTCATCTGTCAAATGGGGATAATAATATATAGTTTTTTTCTAATTCATTGGGCTTATTATGAATGCTATGTAAATGTAATGTCTTCTTACAAAGACAGAGCTAAATAATTGGAGAAACATTGATTGCTCAAAATGGATAAGTTTGATTACATGAAATTAAAAAGGTTTTGCACAAACAAAACCAATGCAGTCAAAACCATAAAGAAAGAAGGAAACTAGGAAGAAAATAACAGAAATTTTCTCCAATAAAGGTGTCATTTCTTAAATATAAAGAGAACTAAAAATAAATAAATAATATGTGTGTGTGTTAAGAGAACTGCTTCAAAATTAAAAAATAAAATCCATTACTTCATTCATAAATGGTCAAAGTATATGAACAGCACTCTGTCCCATATATCACCTAGCTACACCAAGGTACCACCTCACAACCATTACATTAAGATGACAGAAAACAAAAATGACAAATGCTAGAGGTGATGTGGGAAAATAGGTAATGTAGTGTTGGTGGAGCTGTGAACTACTCCAACCACTTTGGATAGCAGTTTGGAACTTTGCCTAAAGGGCCATTAAACCATGCATACCTTTTGGCCCAGCAAACTATATACCAAAGAGATTATTGAAAAAGGAAAAGGAAAAAGACTCATATGTACAAAAAATATTCAGAACAACTCTTTTTGTGCTGCAAAGTATTGGAAATTTAGAAGATATTCATCAGTTGGGTGATGGCTGAACAAGTTAGGGTTCAAGATTGTGATGGAATACTACTGATCTGTAAGAAATAATGAAGAGAATGATTTCAGGAAACCCTGGGAAGACTTAAATGGACTGATGCAAAGTGAAGAGCGAAGAACTGGGAGAATAATGTACACAGCAATATTGCTGTAATGTTAATTAACTGTGAAAGACTTAGCAATTCAGATCAATACAATAATCCACCACAGCTCCAAAGGACTCATGATGTTAAATGCTACTCACCTCCAGATAGCGAACTGAAAAGCACTGAGTGCAAATTGAAGCATATTTTTTACTTTATTTTACTTGGCTTTTTTCTGGAATGTAGGTAATACAGAAATACATTTTGTATGACTTCATGTATACAACTGGTACATTTCTTGATATATAAAATTGGTTTATCTGTTGCCTTCTCGAAGTGTGAGGGAGGGCATAGAGGAAAAAAGAGAGTTTGGAACTGAAAAAAAATTAAAAGAATTTAGTGCATAGATGCAATGTAATATCACTAGTGCCCTGTGAAAAATGAAGAATGTAGAGAAACATGAAAGATTTATATAAATGTGCAGAATAAATTAATAGAACCAAGAAAAATGTGCTCAATGATCACCACAATATAATGAAAAAAATTAATCCTAAATTCCGTGTAATTATAACAACTAAGAATTGGTCCTAGAGAAGCAGAGAAAATTCGCCTCCTTCCCTTCTTTACAGAGATGTGAGGCTGTGGGCATGTAATATTGCCCACACATCAGAGTCTGTTGATGTGATGACTGGTTATGGTTAATTGCTTATTTTTTTCCTCTTTCTCTTTCTTCTTAACATTTTCCAAAGGAAAAAGAAATGTTTTTCTAAGGCATGGCCCATGGATAGGAGACTGGGATAGGATACAAAGCTATAACATCAAAGGAAGATTTTTTTAATAAAAGGGACAGAAAAGGAATAAGAAAAAATATGTAACAATTATTTGGGGAGTGAAAACTCCTGATCCTAAAGAATAATTATAAACAGCATGTTCTCTCTCAATTCAGTTTAACAAACGAAGTCTTAAATGTATACCATGCATAGAAAGTACACTAATGAGAACCTCAGTTTCCTGAAGTAGTTTAAGGAATGCACCATTTGAAAAAGTCTGCTATGCTCCCCAGGAATAATTACACCTGAACTCATTGTATCTATATTTTGTATGGTTTATAACCATGTTTTTAATTGTATTACTCTCAATTTGGATCACTCTGTAAATGGGAGGGAAAAGCAAAAACATTCATTAAGCACTTACTATATTCCAGGCACTGTGCTAAACACTTGCTTTGCTCCTTACAACCCTGGGGGATAGGTGATATTATTATTCCCACTTTACTGATGAGGAAACTGAAGTAGAAGTGAAGTCAATTGCCCAGATTTATGTAGCTAAGAAGTGTTTGAGGCTGGATTTGAACTCAGTCTTCCTGACTCTGACCCTTAGCTCAGCTCTCTATCTACTATGCCAACTAGCTTTCTATAGGCAGTTCTCTCTAAAGAGAACTTGCATTAAGGCACATTAGAAACAATATATAGATACGGAAAGCTTCTATGATTTCCTGGTGGAAATCTTCTCATGTGCAAACACCCTGTACTAATATTGATATCAATAAATGGTTAATCAGTAACTATTAATAAGTAGTTCATTAACTTCATTATTCCTAATAAATATTTTCTACTGAATATACACTTAATATAAATAGATTTTTTTTTCTTGTGTTAATATTGAAAGACTGGAAAATATGTATGCCATTTACATTCAACTTACTGTTTTGCCTATCTCAGGGTTACCTCATTCCTTCAGATTTATTCTATCATGCTGAAGGACCTTCAGAACAACATCTTATACTGAAATGATTCTGTCCTTAAAAGAGAAAGATAAAGGACCTGGAAGGCTGCTTTTGTACGAGCAAATCCTCCAGACCTTGGCCACTTTCTAAAATCAGTTTGTCCTTATGTGTTATTGTTAGCATCCCAATAGAATTTACATCAAATTACAATTGAATAGAATGAGTTTCAGTTCCTTATGTGGTAATGTTGTGTGTGTTTTTTCATTTGTTATAAAACAAAGAACACAAAGGGAAAGTTGGAGAATAAGGTAAACATTAACTGGAACATTGAGCTCTCATTCTTTTTTCTGAAGTAATGATTCAGAATGAAACAAATATTTCAATATTTTTCATTATCCTATTAATCAAAAGGTGAAATTTGTTTATGACACCAAAACAAAAGAACAAACTCTTCACTGGTGCCCTTTTCTTTATATGTCTGTGCTGAAACATGTTTTGTTATCACAAATACAAAAGATCATATCTCAGAACAAACTAGAATGAAAATAAAATAATATGCCATCAACTCATTAGCAATAAAAGACTAGAAACCAACTGTAGTAGTACTCAACATTTTTGCAAGTCAGGCTTCCAGCAGCCTAACCATCAGATGGCCATAAACTCAGCAGCACATAAGGACTTTGAGTCCCAAATATCTATAACAAAGCCTGGGCACAGAACCAGTCTCTGTCCAAACAACTATCGAATAAAACAGCATAGGAGAAACACCAAAATACTATTAATAACAAGAACTAATAGCTGACATTAAAGAGAGAATACAGAGGAAACACCTTATGAAAGTACAACAGTCTGGGGGCTATTTAGCATAAGAAGTACTTACTTCCCACATTGATAAAATGACAAATCTTTTCAGTAGTCTCTATTTAAGAAAGAAGAGAAATGTATATTTTAGAATTATTTCCATCCAAAGCAGTGAAATCCAACTATTAGACCTCATGAGCTGCATGTCCTGTAGACATCTTAAAATCAACATGTCCCAAATTGAACTTATTATCTTTCTCCCCAAACCATTCTCTTTTCCTGACTTCCTTATTACTGTTGAAGACATCATCTTCCCAGTCCTGGGTGATATCTTAAACTCCTCACTCTCTCACTCACCTATATCCAAGCAGTTGCTAAGTCCTGTTATTTCTACCTTCATGACATCTTTATTGTGTACCCCCTTTCTCTCTTCTGACACTGCAACTGCCCTAATACAGATCCTCATCAACTCAAGCCTGGACTATTTCAATAGCCTGGTGATTGGTCTTCTGACTTCATGTCTCTATCTCCAATTCTTTCTTCACTCAGCTGTCATAATCGTATTCCTAAAGCAGGGATCTGATCATATAAGACACCTCCACTCAATAAGCTCTTGTGTCTCTCCGTTACCTAAAGATAAATGTAAAAGTTTTGGTTTCTCTTTTAAAGCCCTTAATAACCTGCCTGCTTCCTACTATTCCAGCTTTCTTATACCTTACTCTCCTGTATGCACTCTGTGATCTAATGACATTGGCTTTCTCAATGCTTTTCTCATAGGATACTCTATCCTGAGCATTTTCCCTGTCTGTTCCACTGGCCTGCAGTGGAAGTATTTTTTTTCTCAGTTTTCCTTAATGCTAGTGCCTCCCTTCTGAGAATACACTTAGTATATTAGATAGAAAGATGGATGGATGGATGGATGGATGGAGGGATGGATGGATGATAGAGTCTTTTCATAGTCATTTGCTGTTGCCTTACCTATTAACCCGTGGTAGGGACTGCCTTGCTCCTCTGTTGCCTTTCTCCATATCTCCAGTACTTAGCACAATGCCTGG
The DNA here is from genome assembly GCF_019393635.1 of Dromiciops gliroides. NCBI lineage: Eukaryota > Metazoa > Chordata > Mammalia > Microbiotheria > Microbiotheriidae > Dromiciops > Dromiciops gliroides. Next base: position 345,503,791 of record NC_057861.1, read on the forward strand.
TAAATAGTGAATGCTTAATAAATGCAAGTCGACTGAATAATTGACTTTTAAAAAGATGAATTTTTGACACTTCTTGAAAGCGAACTGATAGATTCAGCAGGCAGAATAAGACATAGACATGGCTAGTGTGGGGATTTTACGTAATCATTGTAAAGAATTAATTGTTATTTGAGGTTTTTATGACCCCATCTTTTGGCTAGAATTAAAAAAAAAACTCATCGGGGCATGCACTGGCCTCTGGGGCTCCGCAAATGACACGGTGCTCCACCCACTGGTTGTAGCCATTGCCATGGTGCTGGCACCTCACTTCATCACCATGCCATTGCCTACATGGGCCTGGCAAAATTATGATGATTGGAAGCCTAGTGAGGGCAGTCATGTGACTGCCAGAGCAGCCAGCCAATTGGCTGGGGGCTGTGTGTGGTCAGACTGGGGTCTGCTGGCAGAAGGCAAGTGGTGATGAAGTGAGGTGCCAGCGCCATGACAATGGCTACAACTAGTGGGTGGAACACCCTGCCGTTTGCGGAGCCCCAGAGGCCAGTGTGTGCCAAGGTGTTTTTTTTTTAATTCTAGCCAAAAGATGGGGTCATAAAACCCTCAAATAACAATTAATTCTTTACATCATGCATATTTGTTACATGGGCTTTGTTTTTCTTTCCTTTTTTTTAATGGAGGAGGAGGTGGAAAGAAGAGAAAATATGTTGTTGCCAAGAGGAAAAAAATATTTTTTTAAAACTAAAAAAAGTAATTAAAAGCGCAAGCTTCATTTACCTGGAAAATCATTTATGTGTAAAATCTTATTCAATGAAGTTGCCAGATACAAGATATGTTACCTAAGTTAATAATCTAAATTATTTTACTGGCATTTCAGGGTTATCTTTTAAATTCTAATAAGACCAAAGTTTTCTTACTGAAAATGACTCCTTCTTTACCATACAGTTTCATACCTTGTTTTAAGCACAATGATTTAATAGTTGTCTTTCTCCTGGTAGAATGCTGGTATTTGACTGGTTTTCATGTGCCTAATCTGCAACACACTTGGGGGCCAAAAGCTTGATAAACTAATTTCCAAATTCGACCAAGTAGAGTTAATATACTAAAGAGAGGCTGCCTCCTTCTTAGTCCAAGGCTTAAGCTTCAATGATTTCACAATTAGATATAAAGATGATGGTCGTTAATCTTCTCTCCAGGAGGTGTCCCCCCTCTGAGTTGCTAACCAGTGATTCCAATAGTTTAATGAGGAATTGGTATCTGGCACCTCTATAGCTTACAGCCAAGTCTTTTGGAGATAACGATGATAACCTTCATATCCCTTTTCTGCTTCCTCCTAAAGTTTAAATTGGTACCTTCCCACCCACTGAAAAGTGCCTCTCCATGAGGAGAGTGCCTCCCCAACATTATGCAAATGTCTAGGGCAGATGGAGATCAGCTGAGCAAGGTACTTGACTATACTTAGAGTGAACCAAGGCCAGTGGAAAACCAAACTTCAGTGAAATCAAAAGGGCATGGAAGATTATGGAAGAGACCTTAGAGATCGTCAAAGGTCAGATTTTTCTTTTTACAGTTTAGAAAATAGGGCAAAGGTGATAACAGCACCTGGAAAAACCAAGTGTCCCAAGTCCTAGTTCAGTGTGAAATCATATTAAATTAGGAGAGAGAAAATATGCAGAGCTATAGGGGTAAAATGGGTACCTAAAATGTTAAATGTAATCCTATGGCATTTACTAATCATTTAACAATGGGGCACTGAAAGATTAAGTGATGAGCTTCAGGTCACATAGCCAATATGTGCCCTCCATCAGGGTTTGAATCCAGGATTTCTTGAATGATGCTAACTCTCTAAATACTATAAAAAGCTATCTCTAAAATAATAGCATAAAATAATAATTATATATATATATATTAGCAGTATTACAATAACCCTGTGAGATTTACTATCTCTATTTTACAGATGAGGAAACTGAGATATCAAGTGGTTTACCCAGCATCATACAATGTGTTTGAGGGACTGTTCAAACCTATGTCTTCCAATTTCCAAATCAAATATCTAACTTTTGAATTAGGAGCCATGATCATGTTGTTACTGAGGATAGAGAGAACTAGGAAGGAGAACAGAGTGTAGAGAAATGTTTAGCTATAGGCAATGGTGTATTAAATGGAATTGTATTCCAAAGCTGTCCCAGAATCCTCTATACACTTTTATAGAGATATACTTGAGCTCTTTATAGAGAAACTTGGGATTGCAAGTAATGGAAAGCTAGCACATACTCCCTCTTGGAAGATGATAGCAGTGTTTGGTAACCTTTGAAAATCCATCTAGGGACCTTGTCTACTCTGAGCCTTATACAGCAGCATGATGTAATGGAAATCATTCCAGCCAGGAAGTTAGAATCCTAGGTTCTTATCCCAGCTCTCAAAATCGTGTGACTTTAAATTCAAAAGCTTAACTGCTCTAGTCTTAGTTTCTGGATCTATAGACTAACCAGGGTGGACTAATAAATCCTGTTTTGTTTTGTTTTTTGAAGAGTCTATAATTCTCATTCTCATTCCTGTTTCTGGAATTCTCTCAAATATTGATTGACTCCCAGGGTAAAAGAAAAAGAGAAATTATGTGAAAGATTGACAATGAACTTGTAGAATAGTTCATTTCTCTAGTACTGAGTTCTCAAAACTAAAGGAATGTGAAATATCAGTGATAGGGGTATTCCTTTCATTGATATGCAAACTAAGATTCTTTCATGCTTTACTAGGTAGCCTTTATGAGCTACTGTGGCCTACTTTTTTCCTCTGCTTTTGTATGTATATGTCTATAATCTAGGCTTACATAGTTCCAAAGGAATATATACATGTAGAAAATATATATATATGTAGAAAATCATGAATCAGCCAACTTTCTAGTGATGAGAACTTCTCCAATGTCAATTCCAAAATATAGTATAGTGATTGATTATGTTTTCTTCCCTTCTTCAGTCAGGTCTGATAAGAACCCAGGAGGCAGATTACTTCTTGAAACCACTTCCTCTGCACCTAGCCCTTAAACTAAACTATTCGGAACCTGATGGACATCACTCCCATGTACTTTACAAAAGATCCATAGGAGCCCAACCTCATAGTGAAAATGAAATCATGATGATTGAGAGGAAAAGAGAGCTGGAAAAACACAACAGATTATATCAAGAAAACCAACATCTCCACCATGGATTTAACCTCAAGCACCCACAAAAGCAGCATTTCTGTGGAAGGCGCAAGAAATGTATGTAAGGACAATTTTTTGTTTTATTTCATTATTTTTATAGATACAGCATGTAATAATGGAAAGAACTGGGCTAAAAGCCAGGAAGACATGTGTTCCAATATTGCCTCAGAAACATGTTGGCTTTGTTACCCTGGGCAAGTCACTTAAACTTTCAATGATCCCTGGCAAGTCTCTAAGATTACAAGTTGCAAAGAATCAAACAATCAACATTTATTAAGCACCTATTATATATTAGTGCTAGGGATGCAAAAATGATAGCCTCTGGCTTCAAGGAGTTCACAATCTAATGGGAGAGACAAAAAGCAAACAAAGAAGCTATATACAGGACATATAGGAAATATTAACAGAGAAAAGGCACTAGAATTAAAAGGTTGAGAAAGGCTACCTGTACAAGATGAGTTTTAGCTGGGATTTAAAGAATGCAAGGGAAACCAGTAGATGGAGATGAGGAGGAAGAACATTACAGGCATAAGGGACAGCCAGAAAAAAATGGCTGGAGCTGAAATGGAATATCTTGTTCATGGAACAGCAAGGAAGACTGGATCAAAAGATACCTGATGAGCTTACGGTGTAAGAAGACTGGAAAGGTAGGAGGGATCAAGTTTATAAAGGGCTTTGAATGCAAAACAGAGCTTTATATTTGATCCTAGAGGCAATAGGGAGCCAAGGGAGTTCTTTGAGTATGGGGGTTGAGAAAGTGACATGAACATACCTACACTTTTGAAAAAAAATCATTTTAGTGGCTGAATGGAGGATGGTTTGGAGTATAGAGATACTTGAGAGAAGCAGACCCACCAGTAGGCAATTGCAATAACCTAGACATAAGATGTTAGGGTCTACACTAGAGTGGTGTCAATGTCAGAAGTGAGGAGGCATATTTGGGAAATATTGTAAAAGTGAAAATTGATAGGTCTTAACAAGTGATTGGATATGTAGTGGGGAAGAGAGAGTGAAGAATTATGGGTGCCTCCTTTGAACAACTTGTAGAATGCTGCTGACTTCCAAAGTGATAGGAAAAATAGGAAGGGGAGAAAGTTTAGAGGGAAAGATAATGCACATGTTTAGTTTAAGATGCCTAGTGGACATTCAGGCTGAGATTTCTGAAAGACAGTTGGAAATGTGAGATTGGCCGGATAGAGGTTGGGGTAGGATAGATAAATTTGAGAATCATCAGCATAGAGTAGTAATTAAAATCATGACAGCTAATGAGATCACCAAGTTAAGTAGTATGGAGGAAGAAAAAAAAAGAAAGCTCAAAATAGAACCCTGGGGAGCACTTTTGGCTAATAGTTGTGAATTTGATGAGGATTTGGGAAAACAGACAGAGGGAGAGGTCAGATCAGAAAGAGGAGAACTAGGAGAAAGTGGTGTCCAGAAAATATAAAGAGAAGACATTATCAAGAAGGAGTAAATGATTAATCATATCAAAACTCCTGAGAGATCAAGAAGCATGAGGATTGAGAACAGACCAATGGATTTTGAAACTAAGAGATTATTGGTAAATTTAGAGAGAACAGCGACAATGGAATGATAAGATCAGAAGTCAGATTGTAAGGGGTTAAAAAGCGAATGAAAGAAAAAGTGGAGGCACCTGTTGTAGGTGGATTTTTCAAACTATTTAGCTACAAAGGATGGAAGAGACATAGGGAAACATTAATGGGGATGGGAGGATCAAGTGAGGGTTTTTATTTTCAGGATGGAGGAGACATTTTGGCAGTAGGGAATGAGCTAGCTGACAGGGAAAGATTAAAAGTAAGTGAAAGAATAGGGATAACACAGAGGACAATCTGTTGGAGAAGATGGAATGGAAAGGGATTGCTTGAACAGGTACAGGAGTTAGCCATGGTAAGGAGTAAGGCCATTATATCATGTGAGAAAGGAGTTAACGAGGAGATAGTAGCAAAATACTTATGAGTGATATGATATGGGGAAGGAGAGGAAACTCCTTTTTCTCTAAAATTTGAGGCAAGATTCTCAGATGACAGGGTGGAGGGAGGGAGAACCATGAGAGATTTTCAGGAGAGATTAAAAATAAACTTAGAAAAGGTGCTATGGTGGCCGGGAAAGCAAGTTGATAAAGCAAGTATAGAAAGATTGCATAGAAGCAGTGAGAGCCCAGTTGTGATTGTGTAATATAAACTTGTAGTGGACTTGGTCAAAATAATTGTGATTTTTCTCCACCTTCATTCAGCAGCTCATGAGTAGGAAGTACCAAAGGCAGAGAATGGTGAGAGTGATTCAAGGTTGGATCTAGGCACAGCATAATAGACAAATAATTAGGGGCTAAAGATTCAAGAGAGGAGGACAATGTAGAGGTAAATTGGTATACTAAGAGGTCAAGATAGATAAAAGTGGAGAGAGTGCCTAGTACAAGTGAGATGGACTGAGAGAGAATTGAGAGGTAAAAGGATTGGAAATAATGGTGTGGGTGAATTGTATTGGGTTTTATAATCAAAAGCTAAAGGAAGAGGTAAAAAGTCAAGGAAATTTCAGGATTACTGAATGTGGAAGTAGTATATTCATGGATGATGGCTATCATTGTCTCTTGTTGAGGTGGAAAGTGAGTAGGTCTATAAACTGAATGATTAAGAAAGTGCGGACTTGCATTGCTAGGAAGACATTACACATTAAGGAACTCCCTATTCTAGTGACATCCGAGATTCAATCTTTTCTTACTGTCTCTATCCCATTTTTGGCACATTACATTAAAACTTTGACATTTATATAAATTAATACAAATATGTCATAGCTACAGGCTGGAAAAATTATTCTTTCAGCAGTATCCTCCATATGAATTCATAGAAATGACTACCATAATAATAAATTTAATATAAAGTCTTCTTTACATATATTTTAAATATATGTTGATTGAAAGAGTTCCTTTGTATAGATATTGCTATTTTTGACAACTTTCTTTTTTCCTACTTATTGGACTCATTTCTTGGCAAAAGGTTTATCTCCCTTCTTCAGGAAAAGTCTCATAACTGTTACTGATTTCTAAATGTTCACTGTACCATATATACTTTCTATTCTGTTGCATTCTTCCACTCTCCAATTTACTTCTACGTGTTTAAATACATTTTCTTAATTTTTCTATTTAAGTCTTTCTGTTTTTTGTAAGGAACAATTCATTCTCACTGGCAACTTAGAGTTCAGGTGTGACACTCAAACCCTATTATCTTCCTTCCTTAGAAGAGCTCAACTTGAACTTTAAGCAGAGATAATAATTTACTCATCCATGGCAGAACTTAAAACATCAGATATGCTCTAGGAAGTCCACTGACAAATGTAGCCTGCTCTCCATACTTTAAGAAAATGAGATTCAGAGTCCCTCATTTTCTTGCTAGCTGATTCCCCAGGCAACTATTGTGACAAATTTTGTTTTATGTTTTGTTTTTGTGGGAGTCTTAAACTCTGGGACCATTGCTCTGTTTCTCACCTTGTTAGCACCTTGAAAAGACACACCCAACTTCATTCCCTTTTCTTGACAATTTAACTTTAGATTGTCTTACTTATATTTTCTAAGTAGTTTTGTCATCTTACCAACTTCTTTCTCCTTGATTCATTCTATTGCTTTTCCAGCCATTCTTCTCTTCCTAGTCCTTTTCCTCTTTCAGTTCGACTGTTTCACTTATTACTCTGTATTCTCATCAAATCTTTCTGTTTTAGTTGTCTTACTCTTAGATTCCTTCTTCTCCTCCTTTTCTATCCCTTCTCCTGCTTCTGTTCCACTCTTATTATTGTAATGATTGGAATGACGCCACCTATTAAAGACTTACTATAGAAAAAGGGAGCTAGAAATGCGCTCTCCCTTTAATAGATAGGAATCTAGGCCTTTCTCTCTCTCTTTACCAAATTCTTATTCTCCTTAATAAATGCTTAGAAGCCTAACTCTTGCTAAAGCTTGTAATTTATTGGCGACCACTCATTAGATATTATAGACAGTTTAGCTAGAATTTTAGCCCTTAACAGATGGCAACCATGAAGGGATAGCTGAACCTCACTCTTCTGATCTTCCGGTTGGGGAAGAAATTTCACCTACCCTGTCCCTTTAAATCCGAAGTACTGCTGAATTGCCAGGTGTTTTCCCTTTAAATTTTTTCAAATGGACCTTTTAAACTCCCTAATTACCCTATTTTTCAGTTCAGTCTGTTTAACCAGACAAATCGGGAAGTCCAGAGATCTAATGCACATGCGCAGCTTTCTCTAACTATATTTGCAGCTTCAGGCTTAGTCCTTCCCCAGTCTGGCTGTGCTTCTGAGACAACCTTAAAAAGCCCTTTAAATTCCAGATATGCTCGTTTTGTTCATAATTTTGCTAATCTGCTTTTGTCTTTAATTAGTAACCTTTTAAAGCATTTGTATTATGAAAGGACCGACAGACAAATTTTCCTCTCTTCCTTTTCTATATTGTTATTAACATATTGTTAGTTAGCATAGGTTATTATATTCTGTTATTTTTGACTGTTTCATCAAGGAAACGCCCTGTTTCTAGAGGAAACAAAGGGGGGACTGTAATGATTGGAATGACATCACCTACTGGAGACTTACTATAGAAAAGGGGAGCTAGAAATGCACTCTCTCTTTAATAGATAGGAATCTAGGCCTTTCTCTCTCTCTTTACCAAATTCTTATTCTCCTTAATAAATGCTTAAAAGCCTAATTCTTGCTAAAGCTTATAATTTATTGGCGACTACTCATTAGATATTTTAGACAGTTTAGCTAGAATTTTAGCCCTTAACATTATCTTCCTCCTCTCATCCTTCTACTTCAACTTTTCTTCAAATCTTCACAGATTTTCCCTGCCCTATATTCAGTTCCACACATTGGTCATAATTGTAAAATCCATCAAATTTCCTTCACAATTCCTTCTATGTTTTAAGATCAACTGCTTTTCTCACAAAAAAAGTATTTTCTCACAAAAGTTGGAGATAGCTGTCACATTTTTATTCATAGGTCATGTAGCTGGAGTTGCAACAAATCAGGACAGAGGTCAGTCTAAAGTAAGCACCATGGATAGCTCCAAGAGAAGTTGATGAGTTTAATTTCCAAAGTGAAAGAATCCATTTTTTCTTGTTTACTGGATCACCTATACAGCAGCCTGTATGTCAGACTCTTACCGTCCTTAAAAGTACAGTGTTAGAGGCTGTGTCCTTATCTACATGTAACTCAAGTATCTTCCTTAAGGAGTAGGGGAGGGAAATGATTCCATGTTTTCTGACCAGTTTGTAAATTCTATTACATTGATTTTGTCCCCCTTTTCTCTCTTGTATTCTATTTTATCTTTTTAATCTTTCTCCAAGGTTTTAGCTTTCCCACTCAGAAGTATGCTTAGTTTTTGCTGATGGTCCCCCATACCAGCCTTAACATTAGATATTAATCACTTGAGATTAAGTAGGAAATCTTACCAGAAAAAGAAAAAACAAACAAACAAACCTAACATGATTATTTTTGACATTGGATGTTTTTTAATACCTCAATTTATGAACTTATTTTCTTTATCTGAAAAAGACATCCGTTGACATTCCATCCTTATCTGTGATATAACCACCTTTCACAAACAGGATAAATAAGATCCTAAAAAATACTTGTTCAGGAATGCCCTTACCTGATAAGTTAAACTCAGTTCAGTATTTTGCAGCATGGACTATGTAATGATGGACTGATTAAGATTTTATTCACTGAACCCTAGGCATTATTTATTAGGAGTATTCTGAAGAGTGTTTCTGGTTTTTTTAAATAACAAAAACATATTATAATTAAGTTTGGGTATATCTTGGTAAAGATGGTTTAAAAACAATATTTAATGCAGAGTAGCCATTGTGTGTGTATAATGCTAGATGTAATTACAAGTCTTTAAAAAAGTCACTCTGCTTACTTCATATTCTGCAATTATAGGTTCCTTACATTTTCAAGATCAGACATACAATTTACCACTTAAACAATTTGGTTTGCTCAATCCCACATTTGAAATTGTATAACACAAAGTGTAACCACAATTTTACAAATTTTTCTATCCAAAGATAATTTTCACACAACCTTATTTGGATTATAAGATCATTTATAGCTAGAAGAGCATGTTGCCTCCCATATCTCTACCTAACAATTGCATAACCCAAAACAAAACAAACAAAAAAGCCACAAACAAAATTTTAAACTAGTTATTCTAAGTTAACATACAAAATATAATCTTTCTCTTCTAAATAAATAATGGTGGTGTTTTCAGAGGGTTCTCATATTAGGGTCTGTAATAAAGGGATTTATTGTTGTTGTTTTAACAAAAAACTAATACAATTCCTACTTCTGAGAGACACAATCCAGTTAGGACAAGAAAAATAAGCATTCAAGTGTTAAAAGGATTATATATTTAGATTCGGAAGGGGCATTAGCCTTTCTCTAGTCTGTACTTTCCCTTGTCCAGATGATGAAATTGAGGCCCAGAGAAGTTGAGACTTACCCAAGGTCATGGGGAATAAGTAAAGAAAGTGGAATGTGTGCTCCAAATTCTGTGCTCTCCACTGTTACCCTTATGCACTGAACACTTAGTTCAGGGTAACATACTGAATATCAGAATGAGAAAGTTACAAATTGTGAACAAAAGTTCTTTTGCAACATTTATCATTAAAAACATTTTTAAAGTCTTTTATTTATGGCAACTTCACTTGTATCTGCAGCTACTCTTTTACAAGGTCCCTTTTCAAAATATTCACAAGATTATAAGAATGTTTGGGAGTTATGCCTCCAACTGTTGGGAATGAATAATATGTAGACCTAGTTCATTAATTTGCTGTTGGAGGGAGACACCCAAGAACAAAAGTTTGTAGATATGAATGCTATGGTGACATGCATAGCAATGACTGTAATTTCCTTCTGTTTTTGTTCAGGTTTTGCATCACTTTGCATTGAGCAGTGGACAATATTTAGCATTAATAACTTTTAAAAAAAACCTTTGTGGGTGCTAAGTTGGACAACTGGAAATGAGGGAGTTTGCACTTCTCATTGATTTCCTCTGTTTCTTTTCACAGATATGCCAAAGCCTCCCAAAGAAGATCTTTTCATTTTACCTGATGAATATAAGTATCCATTGAGGAATAAGCGTTCTCTCCTGAAAACCCACAAAAATAATGAATTGAATGTGGAAACACTAGTAGTAGTTGACAAAAAGATGATGCAAAACCATGGTCATGAAAATATTACAACATACGTCTTGACTATACTCAATATGGTAGGATAGCACTTCTTGTTGAGGCCAACTGGGTAATTAAATCTTTCCTAATATCTGTCATATTGCTAAATTAGCTTTCACCATTCTGTTACTTTACTAGGGGATTCATTTAGCAATCATAATAAATGATATTCATGTAGCAATCATAAGAAAATCTTCATGAATTTAACAAAATCACTTCAACAGAACTTAAAGCACCTATTATACTCAAGACATTTGAGGAGCAGAAATTTAATAAAAGTATCTTCACCCTCAAAGATTTTATAACCTGTAGTGGGAGATGAGACATGGAAACAGATAATTATAATACTATAAGTACATGAGAGAGGTCGATTACAGTGGCATGAAATTTGAAGAGGAAGGGAACCATTCAAGTTTGGCTTGAGACTTTGTGAGAAAGCAACAATAATAACAATAATTACGATACTATAATCATCCTAAGAGCTCACATTTGTAAAACACTTTGAAGTTTTTAAGACACTTTTCAGATGTTGTTTCATTGGTTCTCACAACAACCCTGCGTGACACATGCTAGTATTATTTCTTTTACAGATGAAGACTCAGACTGAGCCTTAAGTGACTTGTCCAACATCACATAACTCATAAGAGTATAAGGCAACATTTGAAACTTGACATTCCTGACTACAAATACTTTACTTTAATGAATGGAGCAGTAAAGAAAGAAAGGACATTAGTAGGTAATGGGAGAGCATGTTCTATAAGGAGGTTCGCCAGAATAAATGTCTGGAGATAGAAGATGAAGGGCAAATGTGGGAACTGAAGGTAGCAGAGTTTTATTAAAATGTAAAGTCCATGAAGAGGAGTGGTGTGAAATATTGGTTGGAAAGATAATTTGGAATCAGACAAAGACTATGAATTCCAGGCTAGCGAGTTAGCTCTTTATTTCATAAGTAGTGAGAATTGCTGAGTGATGTGATTAGGCCTACATATTTGGAGAATTACTTTGCCAACAGTGTGAAGGATGGTTTGACATAGTAAGAGACTAGAGCCATAAAAACACCTAAATGTTAATATTAAAGAAATCTTAGTCAATGAGATATTGACTCAGGGTATTTGCAATGGGAACAGAGGTAAAGATGGATATGATATATTACGTAAGGAGAATTGACAGCAGCTGATTTTATATGGATAGTAAGAGAAAGGTAAGAATCAGAGCTGATTCATTTGCCATTTTCTCTATTAAGGAAAAAAATCTATGTAACCATAATAACTTCAGTGTTCATGAATTCTTTAAAAAAACAACCTTGAAAAAACAACAACCTTGAAGGTAAATTCCAAGAAAAGGTTGAATTAATGTTTCTCTTTTCAACTATGAAGTAGTAGTATGAATAAATATTTAACTGTCTTATAGCTCAACCATTCTCTGCATTCAGAACAGAAATGCTGAGATCTTGATGAATGGTGACTTAATTTTTATGATTAAAAACAAGAAATGTAAAGACACCTTTTTCTGCTCAGGATGCCTTTCTACTGACCTTGAAGTGAATTCTCCCTGTAATAAGCATTAGGTTCTCAATAAAGGAATCGCTACCTCATTCATTTTTTTCTCCCTATCTTCATTCATTCCAAGTAATTATTGAACACACACTTTATGTAAAGGATTGTCAAAATATAAAATGTTCCACATAAGTGAATTTTCCAGATAAGAGAACTTTAACTCTGTAAGTACTAACACTTTTTTCCTAACCACTTTTAGTAGAAATGCTTTTTAAACAGGATTGGTCACATTTTCTTGCCTTAGTAAATGGGTTTTATTGGATATAATTTTGTCTTTTCTTGATACCTCAGGATCATTATGTGAACATCCATTTTTGTACTCTTTCATAATACAATGATGCACTCTGGGGCTAATAAAACAAGTTTTATTACCTATCTCTTTAATATTTCATTAAATATCTGTATAAAATACAGAACTCTCCTATCTGTGATGATGTCAAAGTATCTTTAGAAACTATTGTGATATGCAGAACTATTTATCCTCAACTCTTTGGAACCATGATATATTTTTCTGTCCATGTGTCTTTTTTTTTTTCCTTTGTTAGTTCTTAGTGCTGATGAAATATTTAGCACTAGCTACTGTCATAAGGGTTTCTGATTTCAATTGCTTCTTCTGGGTTGACCTTCCTCTCTTCCCCCTTTTCCTTCCCCACCTATCTTTTCTTCTTTTTTGCTTTTTGCTTTTCTCTTTACCCTGACATTTCTTTCATTCTCCTCAGCTTTGGGGCCAGCCAGCAGAGACTGGCATTGATAGTCATCAACAACAGTGGTCAGTAAATCAACCAATCATGTCCTTGACTGTTTCCACTACTGTTTGTGGTTCAGAAGCTTTTTGTTTTGTTGTGTCTTTTTACTTCAAGCACTTTTAAGGGTATCTGAGGTTGCTAGAAGTTTGAATGCCATATAATCAAGGAATTAACTGCAATATATTTAGTGATCTAAGAAAATTGGTGCTGCAATTTTATAGCAAAGTGAATCTGCTTTCTGAAAATAGAACTTTAAAACATGTTATATGAAGTAAGTAAAGGCCTCTGTGACAAATGTGCTTTCCTTGTTTTCCTCAGGTGTCTGCTTTGTTCAAAGATGGAACAATAGGTGGTAACATCAACATTGCAGTTGTGGGTCTGATTCTTCTAGAAGAGGAGCAGGTACAGTATTCCTGAATTTTTTTTTTTCAGAAAAATGATGAAAACTCGGTGTTTTACTTCGATTTGTATAATAGCTACCTTGATTCCCTAACTTGATTTTGCCTGAGGCTGAAAATATTTTCATGTTTAATTTCTAAAGTAATGAATTTTTCATCATTTCATTCAATAGGATTAATTGATTTCTTGTGATTTGTGTATAGAGGGGTCAAATAATCTTTCAGTTGGCTTGTGAGAGTGGGATAGAAGGCAGGATGAGAACTGCCTACATTTTTTAAAGGGATCAAAAGATTTAAGTTGGTCTCTATGCTTAAAATAAGCAAAACTACAAATATACTTGGAATATGACATGCAAACTATATCTTTTGACAATTTGAGATTTTAGAATGCCAGGTGGCAGTATTGGCAATAGAAAACATTAAAATGGCATATATTCCGTTGGTTTCAGAGCACTAAAATCAGTTAAGTTTTTTAAATATATAATTCTATTTGGAATCATTGAAAATTACTCATGAATATTAATTATTTTATCACATCAATGTTTCTTACAACTATTGAACTCATTTTCAGATTATAATGGCATCAGTTTTGAGTTCCATAGAAAATCAAGTAATTTAGAGTACTTTTTACTTTCTGAACTCACTTCTCTTGCTATGCAATTTGCCATTTTTATAAATTTACCAAAGCAGAAATTGCCCATGTGTTTAAATAGTTACCATTATAGTGGTGTCTTCTTAGTTCTAGGCTTTTTACTAGTTGGTGGTTATGTACATATCTAGAAAGAGAATGGAAACTACTTTCAGCTATGGTAACTCCAGACCACCAGTTGACATGTATAACTTTATGTTTTTCCATGACTGCCATGATTAGGAAACTAGGTATAGTTGAATAGTAAGTTAAAAAGTACATGTTTCTCTACCTCTTTGCTAATATCCCATTCTGACTCATTTGGGGAAAAGAGGGTTATGACATATGCTATGTGGTGGAAGGACAGTTGTTACCAGATCCTGTTTTCCTCTTGCCTAGCAAAAGAAGGGGGAGGTATTGGCAGAAAATATAAAAGGGCTTTTTTCCTCCTTTCCTGTGAGTGCACGTAATATTCAACCCTGTTTTTCTCCCTAAAGGAAAAGAGAGCAAATTCAACTCCAATCTTATTTTGTGTGCTGAACGATCAGTGTTTCTCAAGTGACAGCTTAATTATTTTGTGTTTTAAAACTTCTTCACCTTGGAATTTATCCAAGCTGCAAAGAGGACAAGAGTCTGTCTTTTGATCATACACCTGTGTTAACTTTAATTAATGTAATTTTCCTGGAAATCACCAGCTGAAGAATTTCAGGCATGCTGTGTCTCTTTTCAAATGTTTTACACATTGGCATTTAACTTAGATTTACTCCTTTCTCTTGCAAAACCAAGATATTATTTTAAGTAAAAGATACCATGATTTGTTGACCATGTGACACTGCATACTTGTGATACTATCACTGTTATTGCCATTTTCTCAAAAGTTTCATATATGTTGTTAAGTCTCTAAAAATACAAGTTTATTATACAATTGTGTTCCTAAAATATGACTTAATTCACAGCATTGTCACTGTCTAGAAATTCTGCCCATTTCCATTATTTTCCACATTTTTTACTAAAGTTCCAATTTGCCAGTTTTATAAATTTCCCAAAGCAAAATCTATCCATGTGCATAAATGCTGACCATTGTACTGATTTCTTCTTAGTTCTAAGGTTTTTTTGCTAGGTCTATAAAAGTAATATTGACATGCTCTCTCAGAGCTGTTGAAGTAAGCTTTGATCAAGGTGATAGCTTAGTAAAATGGATAGAGAGAGCAGGCTTAAACACCAAGAAGATCTGGATTCAATTCTTGATTTTGACATACACTGGCTGAATGACTCTAGACAAGTCACTTAACTTTTAAATGCCCCAGGGCAACTCTTTATGCATGTAAATTGCAAAGAAATTGCTGACCTACATGGATAGAGAATTTCCTTGTCCATGATTTCCCTCTGTCAATGAAATCACAAGTCCAGTTCCTATCCCTTTTTACTCTAATAATGTTAATGCAATGAATCTTCATTGAACAGATATTACATTAACTCAGTTGTGAGCATCCATACCTAAATATCCCTGGGCTACTAATTGTAAACAATAATAATAAGCAATAAAATACATATTAAACATGACAAAGGTACTTCATGATATTTCAATGCCTCATGAACATCCTGAAGACGATCAGTTGTCAAGAAGTATTGCTTTAGCTATAGTAGGCCACAGCATGATAGAAAGGGATGCGACAGACCTGGGTTCCAGTTAAATATCTGTCTTTGTGTCACTTTAGGCACATCACTTAATCTGTTTTGGCCTCGGTTTGTTCATTTCTTTTTTTTTTCTTTTTCTTTTTTTTTTTTTTTTGTGGGGCAGTGAGGGTTAAATGACTAGCCAAGGCTCACAGAACTATTAAGTATCAAGTGTCAGAGGCCATATTTGAACTCAGGTCCTCTTGAATCCAGGGCTGGTGCTTTATCCACTGCACCACCTAGCTGCCCCAGTTTATTCATTTCTAAAATAAAGGGGGTGGGACTTAGCCTTTTTTTGTGTCATGGACCCCTTTGGTAGTCTGCTGCAAATGATGAGCCTATTTTCAGAATAATGTGTGTTTTTTCATGTATTACATAAAATTCATAGAATCACAAATGAAACTAATACTACTGAAATAAAGTTGTTAAAATACAAAAGTACAGTGAGGTGGCACAATGAATAGCCCATTGCCCTGGAATTGGGAAGACCTAAGATCAAATCTTGCCTTAGACACTTACTAGTTGTGCCAGACTATCAAGCCACTTTAACTCTCTTTTCCAGTTTCCTCATATTTAAAATGGAGATAATAATACCACCTTCCTCCCAGGGTTGTTGAGAAGATTAAATAAGATAATTTTTATAAAGCACTTATCACAGTGCCTGGCACATAATAGGTTCTATATAAGTGCTAACTCTTATTATTATTATTTCTAAAAACAAAAATTACAGATCCCTTCAAATTTATCATCAAAATCTTTATGGTCCCATGGATCACAGGTTGAGAATTCTTGGACTGGAAGATCTCTAATTCCTTTCAAATCTAATTGTCTATAAAGCTATAATGAGTTTGGATTCACTTTGTACTATTTTATGATACCCTGAAAACTTCTTTTGAAAATATTTGCTGCAATTGGCATATTTATAATTTCTCTCTTTATCAGAAAGGCAGAAAAGAAAAATATATAACTTGAATTTTCTGATCATTTTAATTCATTATAATCAATAAACATTTATTCAGCACCTGCTATGTGCCAAGCACAGTGTTAAGCACTGTGCAGTTTTGCTATGATAATGATAATAATTATTATTATCTTGTTATTGGTTTTATGGCCCTTCCTGAGTAGCCAGGACTTGTGATCAATCACCATGCTGACCACACTTTAAGTAGTTTCTGCCAGTGGCAATCTGGACTGATAGGAAAAGATGGAACTCGCCATGATCATGCAGTCTTACTTACTGGTCTGGATATATGTTCCTGGAAGAATGAGCCTTGTGACACTTTGGGTAAGATTTTTACATAGTAGTATCAAAGATCTTTGTACTTGTATAGGTGCACATGTAATTGTATATTTTGTATATAAACACTCTTTGAATTATGGTATCATAATATATTTTCATATTAGTGGCAGGTACCTTTCAATTCGTAATAGGCGTAGCATAGGAGAGTGAAAATTTTTGTCTGTGCAAGCTTCCTTTTTTTTTTTTAAACATAGAGATCTACCTTAAGCTATGTCAATAGTTCATCTAACAGGCAATTTGCTCTTTGCCAAACACGAAAGGTATGAGAACTAAATTTTCATGATTTTGAATCTTTTCAAACTTGTTACAAGTAATTTAGCATGTATGGAACTCATTAAAAAACATGTTGGATCCAAGATCAGGGTCATCAGGTTTCAGGTTATGATGATGAGATGTTCTTGGAGAAAATCAATGTTATGAAAATTTGTAGATATTCTACAGAAATATAGCATTCTTTAATTTTCTGTCTTTCCATCATCAACTCAGTTTCAGGAGAGTTCCTTAGAGGGCCCCTGGGTTGGCACCCTCTTAGATGCTGCTCTTTCATATTTTTCTGAAAAGTTAATGAATAACGTTTTGATTGGGAATAATATAAAACTTTGCTTTTCCCTCATTTTTAGTGGGGATGAGATTTTTACTATACAAACCTTCAGATTTGATCCAATTGAATGTTCAATTAGTGGCAATATGCATACTACCCTTTGACTCAGGCTTTGGGTATCAAGAATTTGTGGAAAAATACCCAGATCAACAATCAATAATTCAGCCTCATCACAGTCCATTACAATGCATTATGTGCAGAATGTAAAACCTCAGCTAGGTTTTACATGTGATGGATGGTCCTTAGAACTCCTAGAAATAGGTATCCTCTCTTTCATTTTGAAAATTGCTATTATATGGTGATTCTAGAAATAGTACATCCCCATTTTCCCACAAGGGTATGAGGGAGACTTATTGGTTAGAAGATGAAAGATACGAGGATATAGTCCTTTCTTTTATTTTTTCTAGTAACCATGATGCACTTTTCTTTTGGCCTTCCTGTTCTGTAGGATTTGCACCCATAAGTGGAATGTGTAGCAAATATCGCAGCTGTACCATTAATGAAGACACAGGTCTTGGCCTAGCTTTTACCATTGCCCATGAGTCTGGCCACAAGTAAGTGAAAATATGCCAAGGAGCACAATATAGAGGGGATAGATCTTTTGTGCACTTATTTTACTGACCTGTACCAAAGTTTGAACTTTCAAGTGTATTAGAATTTTCTGAACAATGAAATGTTGGTGGTTTGTCCATTCTCAAAAATGACCATGACATCAGAGTGATATCATGATTTGCAGTGAATTGGATTTAAGTGAGGGACGGCTTTACAAGGTCACAAGCCTCACTCTCTCCTCCAGAGACATGTGGGTCCAGTGGCAAGGTAGGCATGAGGACGATTGGAGATGGCCCAAGATGTTTAAGACAATTGGGGTAAAATGACTTGCCCAAGGTCACATAGCTACTAAGTGTCTGAGGTTAGATTTGAACTCAGGTCTTCCCAACTTTAGGGCTAGTGCTGTATCTACTGTACCACCTAGCTGCCCCCAAACAATGAAATAAACTACAATTGAACATCTTTGTGAAATGTTAACACAAAACTGTTTAATTATGGCTCATTTTCACTTGGGGCTCCTATTACTCACATTGGAAAAATATAGTCACTTGAGATTAACAATAGGCTGGCTGACTAGAATAAATACATGTGTCTAATTAAGAATGTGGAGGAGCCGGCGGTTTGGGTTCCCTCACATGAAATCTGAGGCCTTAAGTTTTGAAGGCCAATTTGAATAGGAACCTTAATTTTTTTCCTCTAGATTTTGGAACATACTTTTACTACAAAAAATATATATAGCTATGTTTTTGAGCATTATGTAATTTTCTCCTCTTTTTCTTCTTTCTTCCTTTCATACAAGTGCATATGCGAGAATGCTGAAGGCAGTTCTTTTGATTAGCTTCATAACTAGGGTCAAGTGGTTAGGCCTTTTCCCCAGGGTGCTGAAATTTCAAGTGTGACAAAAGCACCATGTGGAGAAATACTTTGCCCCCGTGGACACATTCCTACAACCTACTAATCTTTTCTTCACAAGTTCCCCACCAAGCACCAGTCCTTTAGCAACATATAAAATTTATGCAGGTTTGATTTCTCTCCTCCAATGATCTATCCTCTACATTCTCTCCATGCCAAGTGTAAAAAAATTCCCAATATCAATTCTGTGTTTTTAGAATCTACAGTTCTACTTCTGAGATTCATGTTTTCCAATAAGTTCAGTTGAATCACTAACTAGATTACCTTGGAGAACCCCAAATATTTTATATATAAGCATGTCCCAAAGTCTTAGGACCGTTTTAAGGTTTGGTGACTTTGAGACACCCAAAATGTGTGTCTGTGTGTGTTTGTATATGTGCATGCATAAATGTGTAACACATAAATGTGAATTTGTGTATTGATGTATTAGAAGGCCTACTATTGCTTCCTGATGGTATCCTTTAATGAGTATTTTGTTATACTTACTTTTTTCCATATTAAAATGTCTGTTCTTCTGGCCAGTTGGTTGTTTAAAGTACATTGTGCATCTTGGGTTTGGCTTCAGCATAAGCTCCGGTGTCTACAGTGTGTGTGTGTGTGTGTGTGTGTGTGTGTGTGTGTTCACAAGGAGAAATCGATGAGATAGTGAAAGGACAGAGGCAAATTTAGTACACCTACTACAATACAACTTTCAGCATCTCTGATAGTGATCATCCATCAGCAACATCATTTCTATATGTGAAATTTGGGACATTTATTCTGGTGGACTGAACAGCATTTTAGCACAGCTAGATGGTATAGTATATAAAGTGCCAGGTCTGGACTCAGGAAGATCTGAGTTCAAATATAGTCTCAGATGCTTACTAGCCAAATGGCCTTGGGCAAGTCATTTAACTCCATTTGCTTCAGTTTTCTTATCTTTAAAATAATCAGGAGAAGGAAATGGCAAACCACTGCCAAGAAAATCCCTAATGAGGTCACAAAGGTTCAGACACAAATAAACAATGCCAATGAACAATATTTTAAATAAAATACTTCAAGGAGTTTCTTGTACTTTAAATTACATATTAAACCACATGTTATGTGGATAACTTTCATAGATTTATCTTTTTTTTTTTTACTTTTTTGGATTCGACCCTCATCATCATAGGGATCTCCTAGTGAGAAAAAGTCCCTTTACCAGTACAGATGAGAGCCTGATTTTTCAACTTAAAATCTTAAAGTTATCTTGTCAAACTCAAATGTAAACAGATCCTTCCTCAGCATATTTACATAAAAACCCACAAATTAACATTATATTGTATTATATTTTTATTTCTTTTGTTAAATATTTACCAATAATATCTTAACCTGTTTGGGCCCTGGTCCTTTATAGAGATCAAGTTAGATATCAATGTTACAGAATTTCTAAGACCTCATATAACTTGCCCAAGATCACCATAGCCATATGGATCAGAGGCAGGTTGTGAACCTAGGTCTCCCTGACTCCAAGGCCAACTCTTCATCCACTACACCATTCTGCCTCTTCTAAATTGTCTTTAAAACATACACATACCCAACACATATGTACATATGCACACAATTGAAAAAAGTTTCTCTTTCTAGCCATTAGAGATGCTGAGTTCCCAAAATTTAGCATCATCAAAATAATCCAATACTAATACTGTAACACTCATCCCATGTTACACTAATAACATATCTGAAATTTTTCTGGACAAAGTACAACTAAGAAACATAGTTTGTTATCTTTATAACCTTTACCTTACCTTTCCTCACCTTCTGTGTACACTGGCAAGAAAGATAGTACTGGTAAATCTGTTTTTATGAAACTTCCCTCTGCTCCTAGCCTATTAGAAAATGAAATGAAGTCCCTTATTCATTTCCTCCAAAACTATTCAAAAGATTTCAGGTGCTCTGTGAAAATGTGTGTGTGTGTGTGTGTGTGTGTGTATGTGTGTGCTACATGTGTTAGTTTCTAATGGAATGCATGAGAGTAACTATGGACTTTGCCTCTATGTGAAATGATGACCTCCAAGTGGAAAGTTTTAGATCCCATTACTGATCCCCTCATCATTACAGGTAATGATTGACTGACTTTTTCAGTACCTAGCAAATACTGCCTGCACTACATATGAAGCTTTCATTTAAATCATAATTATATTTTTTAATAGTCTGCTAGAGTAAAAACTTCAAAACATTCACATTATCTTAGGCTCATTAAGCTCTCACTATCCTCTGAACCATACCTGAATTTAATTATAAAATCAAAATAAGATATATCTAAAGTCCTCCTTGTATATTAAGTCAGAGTTGAGGAAGTAAATTAAAGATAAACAATTTAGATAGGGTCTTGGCAATGTTAGCACTTGAAGGCAGTGGGCTCACTAAGATGATTTATTTCTCCTTTGTTTTATGGTCTAGACTTAGAATTTTGTAAGGTATGGAACTTCCCATGTAGAAATGTCATTGACATTTCCCATGTAGAAATTGTCAGTGAAATGGAAATTAGTAATTCCTCTATGACAACAGCCTTAGAAAATTGTTTGGGTCACTGAAAGGGCAAAAATTATCCTTATTTTACAATGAGGAAATTAAAACTCAGAGGAGTAAAATGATTTCTCTAAGCTTATAGTGATCTGAGGCTTGAACACAGGCCTCCTGTTTCCCTACAAGTCCAGTGTTCTTTCTTCTTTATCATACTGTCCTCTCACACTGTATCAGTTAGGTCTAAGCAGATTCATTTTTTAGAATTTTATGACTAGTAAACTGAAGAAAATATATTGTTCTTTTCTAAAGATTTTCATGTTGACAGAACATAATGTTAAAAAAAAAAAAGTTAACTTCTCTGAGGTTGGATATGAAATCAGATCCTCCTGACTCCAGGGTCTCTGTTCTATTCACTGCACCACCTAGCTGCATCATGTTAACTTATTTTCAATCTACTTTTTTTTGGGGGGGGGCGAGATAGGGAGGTAGTAGTGTTAAGGTAAACTTTTTTTTTTAATTTTAGTGAGGCAATTGGGGTCAAGTGACTTGCCCAGGGTCACACAGCTAGAAAGTGTTAAGTGTCTGAGGTCGGATTTGAACTCAGGTACTCTGACTCCAGGGCCGGTGCTCTATCCACTGTACCACCTAGCTGCCCCTGTGTTAAGGTAAACTTAACTTCTAAACTTTAGATTAAAGGAGTTTCTTTCTTCCAGTTAGGATTCTTTTGTTTTTAATCTCACTAGGTTGTAAAGACTCTTAGTCCATTCCCCTAATTTGTTTGAATTTGAATTGAGTTGGGACAGGAAAGGCAGGAGAGTCAGAATGAAGATGAGAAGGTATATTTTCCTTCACTAGGTAGGGGAGACTGAGGCTGTTTTTTTTTTTGTTGTTGTTGTTGTTTGTTTTGTTTTGTTTTGTTTTTAACAGGCAACAGAAGGAGATTTTTGTGGTTACTCTAAATCACTTGAAACAGCTACATGTGGTTTGTAAACTGCAGGTGCTAAAGAGCTGGTGGGGCTGTACCGATAACTGAACTGCATGCTTTGGAGAATGTGTAATCTGGGCATTAAGCCATTTGAAAAATTCCCATTTGCTAAGAGAAGCAGTATGGTCTGATGGGTAGAACCAGGGGAATAGGAATCTAGATGCACTCTAATTCTACCACAACTTGGCTATGTGGCCATGGAGTCATTACTTAATCTGGTCTCACTAAATTTTCCCATCTGTAAAATTGGTAAAGCTCTTTGAGATCCTTAGTCCAGACATGCAGGTGCAGTTTAAATTATATTATAACCCTGGAGCCAGAGCTTCTTAGTATGTAAACTGTGCTCCCAGGGCTAACCCGTGTTAATTTTTCAGCCACTTAGGACACAGTTTACTAAATTATGTTTCTAGCAACTTGAATTATATGTAGTTAACCTAAGTCACATTGTACCTTGGGGGATGGCAGCTGCCAATCGACCAGACAGGGTCAGCATTGCTAGGTTTCCATGATACAATGGAAATAGCACTGGATTTGGAGCCTGAGGTCCTGAGTTTAAATCCTGACTCTGCAATTTACTACTCGCATGACCTTGGGCAAATTACCTTAATCTCTCATTGTCTCAGTTTCCTCATCTGTAAAGTGAGACAATAGATTAAATAATCTTAAACGTCACTTGCAACTATAAATCTGTGATGCTACAGCTGCTTGATGGTCTTCAATTACCTTACCCATATCACAAAAATTGGAGCAGCTTACCTCTAAGATCCCTTCAGTTTCCAAATCTAGAAGCCTTTTCATTGTTTTATCATGTCTATATCCTGTCTGTCCAAATCTTTTCTGTGTGGCCAATCTCTGAGACTACTAATAGGGCAATAAGAGCCTTGGAAAAATGACAGTGTATTAAAATTATTAAATTTTTGTAAATAACCTTACTGTAGCTGTACATAACCTTAGCAAATGAATCTCATGTGGTTCCAATAGCTCATTTGACAAAAAGAAAGAAAGAGAGAGAGAGAAAGAGAGAAAGGAAGGAAGGAAGGAAGGAAGGAAGGAAGGAAGGAAGGAAGGAAGGAAGGAAGGAAGGAAGGAAGGAAGGAAGGAAGAAACTCAAGCCTAGTCAGATGAAATGACTTATCCAAAGTCATGGTTCCAAAGACAGAACTAGACTTAGGTCTCCTGACTCCTGGCCTATAATTTCTCCTACTCCTTCCCTAGTCACAGTGCTATATTCCATAGCCACACATAGCTTTCAGAGAGAATCTCCTCTATGTCAGGAGTACTGACATAGAGGACTCCAGGCCTGAGTCCTAGTTGGTTCCATCATGCCAGAGACAAAGATTGTAAAAAACATACTCTGATTATTTTTCAAAGCTAAATCATTTCCCCCTCTTTTATAAGTAGCTGTTCTAGTAATTTAACAGTTATCACTTTTTTTAAAAGTGTGTATAATACTCGGCACTGAAGAAATATCTAGATTGCTTAATTTTCTCCCAGAGAAGAGTATCTATTTTGAAATAATGTAATTTATTTTAAGTTCAAATTCCAAACTCTCCTGATTGGCCCTAAATATGGCACACTGAAAACACTATTTCAAACTTCATGTTTTTATATTGGTTTTAAATAGCTGAGAAAATAGTTGCCAAGTCTTTTCAATTCCATCTCCTTGACATCTCTCCCATCCTTCCCCTTCTCTCTATTTATACCACAAGGAACATAATCCAGGTCCTCATCACCACTAAGCTGCCCCTTGCAATAGCCTCTTAATTGATCTCCCTGTATCCAGTTTCCCTCACAGCTGCCAAAATGATATTCCTAAAGTACAGATCTCAGCTCCTACAGTGCCGATCCCAGGATATCCCTCCTTTGCATAATAAAATTCAGTGGCTCCCATTGCTCTCAGTTAAATTAGAAAATTATTTAAAGTCCTTTACATTCTGACTCCATACTATGTTTTTGAGACTGATTATTATATTATTGGACAAGTCACTTAACCCTGTTTGCCTCAGTTTCCTCATCTGTCAAATAAGGTGGACAAAAACATGGCAAAGCACTCCAATATCTTTGCAAGAAAACCTCAAATGAGGTAATGAAGAGTTGGGCATGACTGAAAAAAAAACTGAACAAAATAATTACATTATTACTTACAAATTAATAATTACATTATTACTCCCTTTCAAGAATCCTACACTCTAAGAACACAGGCCTATTTGCTTTTAACTGGACAAGGCATTCTAAGGCTTGTTCCTCTCTTTCCTCAGGCTGTCCTCCTTGCCTAAAATGCTTTCCCTATGCACTTCCACATCTTGAAATGTGTGTGCTCGCTTCAAGATTCAATTTAAGCATCCCCTCTTTGTTTCTGATTCCCTCAGTTATTAATGCCTACCCCTGCTTATTGGAAATTTTACACATAAACATATATACCCACATGCACGCACATGCATACACACATGAATAAATACTGAACATATGTTTTCAATTAGTATTTTTTGCCACCTACTTTGCTCCAGATATTCTGTTAGGTCCTGGAGACAACATATAAAAGTAGGACAATCCTTGCCCTCAAGGAACTTGCATTCAACCACAAGGCAGCAAATTGTGCACAGGAGAGTTTGTGGACTTGGGATATTTTCTGGTACAAAATAGGTTCCATGTAAATGCCTATGGATTGTTTTTTTTTAACAAGATGAAAATGAAGTAAATAATCCCCTATTTCCTGCCTTGTTCCTTAATAGTGTTTCTCAACTTTCTTATTCATCAAGTTTCCCAGAATATTAGTTTTGGAACTGGAAAAGACTTTAGGGATATGCTCCAACCCTGTCATTTTACAGATGAGGAGAGCAACTCAGAGATAAGCTGAATTTCCTAAGATCCCAAGGCTTAGTAACAGGCAGTTCCATGATTCAGATGAGTTATTTTACTCCAAAATCCAAAGCTACCTTTTGGTTTGGGGGGAGGAGAAAGAAAGAAACAGAAATTTTTGTTCATCTATTTTTTTTTCTTTTCTTCATTGATGTTAATGTTAAATATACTCACTCGAGTCATACTATCTGGGTGTTGTACTAATATCATGATGATAGAAACTGAGACATAAAATACCTTCATATAGGTCAAAGAAAGAAGACATTAACTTATTCCCTTTTTATCACATTATACCAGGGCCAGCTTCATACCACTGACCTAAATCTGAAACCTTTCCATATCCCATGACACATTGTTTATGCCATATGGTAACCCTGGGCTTGGTTAATTATTTTTAATAGAACTTCAGAGAGTGGGTGGAGGTCAAAATGACTAAACCCACATCACTATTAGCAGTGTATAGGAATTCTACAGAAATCTGCCATTTTCAGTGTCACATTATCTTATTTAGACCCTTAAACCTACTTGTTAAAATTTTAATAAGATGGAGGCAAAACTGAAATAGGCAGTTTGTTTTTTCCAGAACACTTTAATTACCTCTTTTAGGATGATCTTCTCTACTTGAAACATTCCGTCCTTCCTCTTTTATTGCTGTTCTCTGAGGTTCTTCAGAGAGTGGTCAGCTGGATGGTCCAGTGGATTAAAAAGGCTATGCTCACAGTCAGGAAGAACTGAGTTCAAATCCTGTTTTAAATATTTGCTTAACCTTGCAAGTCACTTGACCTCTTTCAGACTCATTTTCTTCATCTATGAAAAGAGGAGTTTGGAGTCAGTGGTCTCTAAGATCCTTTCAAATTCTGAGCATAAGATTCCATGAGTCATACTCAGCCCAGAGAGCACCTGTTCTCCTGACTTTTCTCTCTCCCTACTGTTCTTCTTCCTAATCAAAGAGAAATCTATCTTGTGTCATATTTCTTCAGTACATTAAGTTAGGGAGAATATGACAAACTAATTGGAGCTAAGACATTAATAGTGAATAATAACCTTCCAGAAATATGAATAGTTTTCAGTGCCTAATTTGAAATCCTTCATAATCTCTAGGAGATCCAATTTGCATGGAGATTGGCATTTGTACGAAAAGCTTTCTGTCCTCTGTAGACTTTAAAAAGTTAAAGGAAATAGAAGAGAGAAGTGGGAATACTTGGGGGGAGGGAAAGGTACCAGTATAGGTGATGTCACCAAAATGCCATATTGGTTTTGGGGGGATAGAGCAAATGATTGACAGAAAATTCTTCCCCCCTCCCCTTCCCTCCTCATCCACCAAGATTGAACCTTAGTTTGTCATTCATGCTCATCTGGATCCCTCCACATGCAAAATAATAAGATAAGATTTTCTCTGGCAGTTCTCCCAGCTATCAGGGTCCTCACCTGGTCTTCCTGGGTTGAGGCAAGCCTGAGACCACTTGATTGTCTTGCCTGTGCTCAGACATGACAACAATAATCTCCACAGTTCATGATGAACAAATCCTCCTTCCTGCCCACCACCCCCACTTAGGCTGTACCCACTTATTTCTGTTCTTTGGAGATGTCACCACCAAAAAGCCACCAAGACTAGGCAGGCTTTGTCTATCCACAAAAATATCAGTTGACCTAGTTACTGACAAAAATTACATGGATTTTACTTTGAAAGAAAAGAAACCGGGGCAGCTAGGTGGCGCAGTGGATAAGGCACCAGCCTTGGATTCAGGAGGACCTGAGTTCAAACCCAAACTCAGACACTTACTAGCTGTGTGACTCTGGGCAAGTCGCTTAACCCCCATTGCCCTGGGAAAAAAAAAGAAACCAAGATATGAGGTTATAATGTAGAAAGACCACTCTGCTGAGCAGCTGTAGCCCCAGAGACAACTTGCAGGTAAGTATGGCTGATTCTAGATACTACATAGCAGCATTTTAAACCAAATGTGCCTCCCAGAATGATCTTGATCACTCATCAGACTGAAGTTGCTTCCAGAGGAGGTGACAAGGGTAAAAGACCCAATGGCAGCTTCAATTAAGAGACTGTAGGGGCAGCTAGATGGCGCAGTGGATAGGGCACTGGCCCAGAAGTTGAGAGGACCTGAGTTCAAATCTCACCTCAGGGGGCAGCTAGGTGGCGCAGTGGATAGAGCTCCAGCCCTGAATTCAGGAGTACCTGAGTTCAAATCTGGCCTCAGACACTTAACACCTACTAGCTGTGTGACCCTGGGCAAGTCGCTTAACCCCAATTGTCTCACTAAAAAAAAAAAAAAAAAAGAGACTGTACAAGAAACTTCATAAGTAAAATTCTTCTTCCACCTCATTTGAGTTGTTCTTGTGCTCATTTACTCTAAATGCATAGTTTTTTGTTCTATCTGTATCATTTATGTATAGTTCTCCAAGACATTCAAGGGAGGCCGTGACTTACCTTTGTTAAGGTGGCGTCATTCCAATCGTTACACCTTTGATTATACAACACGATCACGGCCTAGCTAGTGTTGGATTGCATCAGATTAATGTAAAATGTTATTTGTTTTTAAGTGAGTGGCATTTTTTTCTCTTTAATAGCTTTGGTATGGTCCATGATGGAGAAGGAAACATGTGCAAAAAGTCTGAGGGTAACATCATGTCCCCAACGTTGGCAGGACACAACGGAGTCTTTTCCTGGTCAGCTTGCAGTCGCCAGTATCTCTACAAATTTTTAAGGTAAGTAACTCCAGAAGGGAGTTTGATTCAAAATCTGCTAAACTCCTTAAGTATGTAAAATGCTGGGCAAAAGAAAAGGCACAAAATTCAGAAAAGACATTGTCATTTCTCTCATGCAGATTACAGCCAAACAGGGGAAATAGCACAACTATAAAAATAGCCGATGTTTAAAAGAACACATTATTACTGCTAAAATGAGTTGCAAGCAAGTACTATGTATGTTCTAAGACAGGAAGGCCATTCTCAGCTGGAAGGCATTAGAGAGGAAATGGAAGGGGAAAGGAATAAGCTTTTATTTAAATGCCAGGCACTGTGCTAAGTGCTTTGTAAATATTATCTCATTTGATCTTCAGTACAACCATGGGAGGTAGGTGGTTGTTATTATCCCCGATTTACAGTTGAAGAAACTGAGACAGAGTCACAAAAGTGACTTGCTCAGAGTCACACAACTAGTGACTGTCTGTAGTCAAATTTGAAATCCCATCTTCCTGAGTCCAGACCCAGAACTCTATTCACTGCACTTACCTAGCTTACTCCAGAGACAAAGGGACAGTTGAGATTGATTCTAAATGAAGGAGAGCTAGTGGGAGAAGGGTGTGGAAAGCAGGGGAAGGCTCACACTGTAGTTTTGCTCATGCTCTTGCTCTCTCAGTCCAGATGTCTATACTGGCTCATTCAAAATATGTAAAACTATGCATTTCAGATTCAGAGAAATCTATTGAAGTTGCGTATTAACAAGAATTATCCTAAGATGACATATTTGTCAATTACATTTAAGAAGGAATTACTTTATCAAGTTGGCATGACTGACCAGCTTTGTTCAAAGGATATGTCTCAGTCTGTGTTGTCACCAAAAACATACAATGAATGCTTTTTCATGATTTCAAATGCTTTCACTTTTCATTCTTAAGTGCTGAAAATTTTGTTCATTTCCTTGCCTGATGTTGTTTGGAAATCTAAAACTTCTTATAGAAATCTGAATTGATGAAATGAAGAATCTAATAGATGAAAGGGGCTAGAATCATATGGAGTTATTTTTTGTTTAAAAAATGTTTCAAAATCAATAGAGAGTTAAAACTGAAGAGGTCTTATATTATCTGGTCCAATCCTTTTATTTTTATTTTTAATTTTTTTTAGTGGGGCAATTGGGGTTAAGTGACTTGCCCAGGGTCACACAGCTAGTAAGTGTTAAGTGTCTGAGGCCGGATTTGAACCCAGGCACTCCTGACTCCAGGGCCGGTGCTCTATCCACTGCGCCATCTAGCTGCCCCCAATCCTTTTATTTTAATGTTATTGACAAGCAGTATTACATAACAGGAAGAACACTGGATTTGGATTCTGAGGAGCTGGGTTCAAATCTTCATTCTACTACTTAGACCTTCTATGACCCAATCACTTTACTTTTCTGGTACCCATTTTCATTATCTTTAAAATGAAGGGATCAGACTAAATAATTAAGGTCCTAGTCAACCTATGATAGCATTATGCTCAAGCAGAGGCAAGTAACATCTTTAAGATAATAATGATAATTATAGCTAACATTTATGTAACACCGACTATGTGCCAGGCAGAAGGTTAAACATTTGATCTTTTCAACAACCCTGGAATATAGGTGCCTTTATCATCCCCATTTTACAAATGAGGAAACTAAGGCAAACAAAGATTAAGTGACTTGTTCTGGGTCACACAGCTAATAAGTATTTGAGGCTTGATTTGAGCTCAGGTTTTCCTGACTCCAGGCCTGACACTCTATTCACTGAGCCACCTACCTGCCAACTAGTCAGTGGCACTGATTGGCATAAAGGACCAAGACAAAGCTTAAACAGTTATTATACCTAGTTAATGACAATTATTCCAGAATTTTTTTCTTCAGTACCAGGTCAAATGATTTTTTAAAAAAGAGAAAGAACATTCTCATTTGTGTTTAAGTAAAGCTTTTGTCTCTTTGGAAAACTAGTCTGTCATATATGAAGTTATTATCATTACCTACTTAAAAAAAGAGATTCTTGAAATAAAAGCCGTCACCCTCCATATAATAATCACTGATAGATTTAGTTCCTTGCATATTGAAGCTAAAAATCAAAGGTGGTGGGAGGGGGTTGAAGCAGGGAACCCATTTTTTCCTGAGGTACAAGAGCAGAGAGAAAGACAATGTTGCCTAATGATTAGAGAACTATCTTTGGAGACACAGAAGGACACAGGTTCCAGTATTGGCCCTGACATATATTAACTATAGAATCATGGTAGCAAATAGTGCCATTATTCTATACAGGCCCCTAGGCAGTTCTAAAACTCTAAGTTATAAATGAGTGGCTGATCTACTTTGGTGAAGGGAATTTCCACACTGAATATTCCACAAATCTAGGAAACCATACCTGCCACCCATTCCCCCCCCCCCAAAAAAAAAACAGAAAAGAATACTATGTATTTTGACATTCTACTCTGTATCAGGAACCAATCTGAATTTACCACCACCACTCCACCAAAGTAGTTCTAGTAATAATGGGAAGAAAGGGGAGGTGGGAGAAAACTTGTCAGCTTTTTGTCTAACATAGTTGTATAGTTCTATGGACAATAAAGATATTCTATGGTGTCATGAGGGATGATAGAGACCATTTTGTCCAACTCCTTCACTTTACTGATAAAGAAATTGAGGCCCAAAGAGATAATTTGACTTGTTTGCTTAAGATTCCCCAGGTAATAAATGGCAGATTCATGTTTTAAAGCTGGATCTCAGGTCTGAATCCAGAACCCCTGTCCACTACCCAGACACTGGCTCTGAAACTTCTCTATGACAGGCTAGTGCAACACCTTTATCTTTTTA
This sequence comes from Dromiciops gliroides, assembly GCF_019393635.1. Taxonomy (NCBI): domain Eukaryota; kingdom Metazoa; phylum Chordata; class Mammalia; order Microbiotheria; family Microbiotheriidae; genus Dromiciops; species Dromiciops gliroides. Next base: position 345,534,480 of record NC_057861.1, read on the forward strand.
TTTCTGACATTCCCCCTGACCATGTGAGTCTAAAAAGGGCTTAGTGATTAAATGGCAGGATTGTGGAAGTGTTGCTAAGTCAGATCTAAGGCTATGAGGTAGATCACAGAAAATATCAAGAAGATCAAGGCACTTGTGAAGAAACAATAACACTTGGGAAAATTATGATGTGTATTATAATTTAATAATAATAATAGAATTATATAGAATTTATTAATTACAAAGTGCTTTGCATATCTTATTTCATCCTCACCTCAGCTCTATGAGGTAAATACTATTATATTATCTTCATTTTCCAGTTGAAGAAACTGAGGCTGAGAGAAGTTGGGACTTACAGACCAAATGTATGAGATATAACTTAAAACTGGGTCTTTCTACCTCCAAGTCTAGTGCTCTAATATTTGACACTGCCTGTATGTGTGTAGTACCCATACATGTTGCATAGTATAATAAAGATATCCTATGATAACATCTTATAAGATTATTGTTGTTGTTCTCAAGTCATTCCTGACTCTCCATGACTCCATTTGGAATTTTCTTGGCAAAGATACTGGAGTAGTTTGTCATTTGATTCTCCAGCTCATTTTATAGCTGAGGAAACTGAGGCAAACAGTTTTAAGTGACTTATCTCAGGTCATACAACTAATAAGTATCTAAGCCTGAATTTGAACTCAGGTCCTTCTGACCCCAAGGCTAGCAAACTCTAAACACTGAGCCATCTTGCTGTCCTTGTAGGATTATAGAATTAATCAAATGTATACATTTTTGTAATGCACATGTATATCTATGTATATATATATAATACAAAAGCATATATGTATATATAAATATACACACAAAGATAAACACATACACACATTGGGCGGTTAAAAATTTGTTCTTTGTTGGATGTCCTCATGATTTCCAGAGCTTCATCTCTCCCTCATTCGATATGTGATCTAATGATAGCTCTTTAGGTAGCCCCTTGTTGCTATGTCCTCACGAAATTATGACTTATAGATCCATTTTATTTATTTTTATTGTATTTGTTTATTTATTTTTTGTGGGGCAATGAGGGTTAAGTGACTTGCCTAGGGTCACACAGCTAGTAAGTGTAAAGTGTCTGAGGTTGAATTTGAACTCAGGTCCTCCTGAATCAAGGGCCAGTGCTCTATCCACTGCAGTGCCTAGCTGCCCCATGTAGATCCATTTTAGCTGTTTAAAAGTCATCATGCCTTTTTGCCCTTAGGAAAAGGTTTAATTTCCAAGTGGATTAAGGATACAAACAACTTTGTTGGTCTTTTTCTTTTAGTTTTATCCCTCTCATGAAAAACTGCCAATTTCTTTTAGTAATGTAGAAATAAGATATTTGTTTACCATCCTTTTCTTTTCCAATGTACAAATACCAGAGGGAAATTGAGGGAAAGACACTTCTCCTAAATAAGTTCATTCTGAACCTTTTTGAAAAGTTCACATGGCTGGCGTCATTATTCCAAGAAAAGTAGGTGAAAGAATCTTTTTCTTCTATTCATTAGATTTATGTTTGTAAATGTTAATAAAATGAGAAAAAAGGGTTAAATACATCAAAACAAAACAAAACAGAACATTGTGACTTGACCAGATGAGGAAAGATGAGAGGCGAGGCATTATGAAAAATTATCTATAACATAACAAGATCTATAATTATCTATATTAATTATCATGTTAGCCATAGGATCTTGAGACCATAGAATTAGGCATGGAAGGAAGATTAAAGAACTTTGAGTCCACTACATCTCACTGCCAATTTTCAAATTAATGAATACCAGAGAAATGAAATGATTTATCCAAGGTCACACAACTTTTAGGTATTGGAGACAGGATTCGATCCAAGGTCCACTTGACTCCAAGTCTAATACCCTATCCTTTTCTTAAAAACAAACTAGAGTAATGGTTTGTCTTCATTGGTTCTCTTTCCTTCAAACACCATGAACATCTTCTAGTATCTATTCTAAGCCTGATACCTAAGTATCAGGTAGCAGTAACTTTTGATGCAGTGTGCTGGGGTGGAGTGTAGTTTTTGACCTGGAGACATGAGAGATGCAAGGTCAAATACTGACCCTGTCAGATGGTGATGTGATTTTTAGCAAGACATTTAATTTATTTGTGCCTCACCTTCCTTCTGAGTAAAAGGGAGATAATGAATTTCTCAGTGCCTGCTTCTTAAGAGTCTTCCCAAGAGAGTGAGAAATAGAATTTGAACCGCAGTCCCCAGACTTCAAAGCCAGGACTTTCTCCACCATGCTGCTCCTTCTGGAAATAGTGTTAAGTTTAAAGAAGGAAGAAAAGCAATATTTAATAACATTTCAATAAAATAACATTTTCATTCTATTATCTTTTTTCCTGCATCCAATTTCCTTAGATCCCTTTGTCCAGATTTCTCCTTTGCCCCAATTAGCCTTCCTTTTATTAATTTCTTGAGAGCAGATTGCTTTGTTTTTCTTTTTTTGTTTATTTTTATGGGGCAATAAGGGTTAAGTGACTTGCCCAGGGTCACACAGCTAGTAAGTGTCAAGTGTCTGAGACCAGATTTGAACTCAAGGTCCTCCTGAATCCACAATCTAGCTGCCCCCTAAAATAACATTTTCAATAAAATTTGGTATTCATGCCCCTTTTGTTAGAGTTAAAACTGATTTGCCCAGGGTCACACAGCTAGTAATTTTCTGAGGTCACATTTCAACTTAGATCTTCCCAACTTCAGATCAGTGCTCTATCCACTGTACCACCTAGCTGCCCCCTTAACAAGATGCCCTACACCAATGAAAACACAAATCAGGGAAAACAAAAACAACTGATTGGTTGAAAACTCATTCTAGAATCATTGAAGCTAAGTGGCACAATGGACAGAGCATTGTCCCAGAATTTTGGAGGACCTGAGTTTAAATTTGACCTCAGACACTTACTAGCTATGTGACCCAAGGCAAGTCACTTAACTCTAGTTGCCTTAAACATCCAGCGCCATCTCCAATTTTCTTGATAATATATATTGCCACTAGACCCAAATGGCTCCAGAGGAAAAAGTGAGGCTCGTAACTTTGCACAGCCCTTCCTCACTTAAGTCCAGTTCATTGCAAGTCATTACATCTATCATGATCCTCTTCAAGAATGAAGGACAAACAATAATAAGTCCTCCACTAACACCACATTTTTCCCTCCACAATAAGGAGAAAAAATGAAAGTTCTCTATTTACCCCAAGCTTCTAATTGTAGGCTCTCTTCAATTCAATTCAGTTAATTGAACATTTAATAAATATGCAAGATCCTTTTCAAGAGAATGAAAATATTTGTGATACTTCTATTTTCTTATTTTAAAGAGAAATGGAAGCTTCTTTTGGAGGGATAATGTAATAAAAATATTTAGCTTTAATATAAAATCTGAAACAATATAATGAAAGAGATAGTCACCAAAGATGGTTGGGGAAACATCCTCCTCTCAAATGCTTCTGCACAATTAAGTAGTAAATCAGATTTTGAAGATGTTGAAGGGGGGAAGTAGCCTTTAATTTGATGAAATGCTCATTGGGACCAATTCTATTTCTTTTTTTGTGTGTGTGTACATTGACTGTTGGCCATGATCCACAATTCAGCTCAGTTCTTTGTTACCATGAGATAAAGGGCGTTTTCTTGGTTCACCTCTTGTTACACTCAGAGCACCTAGGAGATTGACTTTGCTTACTAAGTCTTCCTGCAGTAATTCTGGAATGCAATTTTACTTTGGAGGATTTGGCTAATTCCCCCTAGAACATACACTAATAATTAGATCTAAAACTTAAATTAATTAAGATTTCACAGAATCAACAAGTTGATTTTGGAAGTAAATCTCAGACAAACATCAAGCAAAAAAACTCTCAGCATCTAATTTAATCAGCAGGGCTTTTGCTTTATTTGAAATGACCCATTACAAGTTAGATACTTTTTCCTGAGCCTGAATTAGTCATACTCTTGGTGACTCCATAAATCTGAGTCTGTATTCTGTCACATGTGTGTGTGGACTTCCTGAATCATTTGTACTCACCAGCAATTAGATGGGTATTTGGCCCCATGCCCATCTCTGAGTAAGTAGTAAAAGGAAAACTTTTCAAAGATGAATCTACTATTCTTAATAGAAGATTAGGATTTAGACAGTGCAAAAAAGAAGAGAGTAAATGAATGCTCTCTCTTGAAATGTAAAAGCAAGATTTGTGCCATGGTCATACTAATATCCAGATAATTTGGACAGGTTTTTTTTTAGTGTTAGCCCTAAGCCCATCATCCTGTTGACATATCATGTCCTTAAAATATTTTCTAATAATAGACACAAACCTCATCACAATTAGTCATGTCTGTACCAGTGGCCTATAGTTTCAGAAAAACTTAGCTCAATAATTTAAAAGTAGTAAGGCACATCATAGTTTCATCCTCAAGTCACTTCTTACATGTGATTATTTTATTTTCAACTTTTTACTTTCAATGAAAACATGCAGAACTCAAATGTAATTCTATTAATCCAACAGAATACTTGGGCTTCCTCCTTGTGCTCTATTCTAATATTTCCTTGGGGTATTGAGTTGACCTTGGGATCTTAAGGCCCTACTGCTGGAATGTAACTTCTGGCCAGTCCTATTAACTTGAGAAACTTTGATTATGGACCAGTGATGTATGTAATCCAAAAAGTGACCCAAGTGGATGTTGACAGACTCATCATAAGGCTGGCTACCAAAGGATGAATTTTAAGAAATCTTTTAAAAGTCTTTTAAGAAATCAGAGAGGAGTTGTGATTTGCACAAATAGAGAGGGTACACCTACTGATTCAATCCCAGGTTGTTGAAGTATTCCATTGAGAATCAGTCATAGTCCCTTGCATGCACTGAGGAAATATTAGAATAGAGCACAAGGAGGAAGCCCAAGTATTCTGTTGGATGTTGATTCTGTGAAATCTTAATTAATTTAAGTTTTAGATTTAATTACTAGTATCTCAACTTTCTAAAATTTCTTTTGCACAGTGTTCTATTGTAGTCTCCCTCCATTTTACCCTCTTTCTGGGATTAATGTTACTTCGAGAGAGTCTTATACAATCTCTCTCCTACCCTGCACCTACTGAGTTGCTTAGCATAGTGCTTTGGACAGAGATGGAACTCACTGGATATTTGTTCAGTGAGTGAATGAGAAGAAATGCTGAATTTCTTCAAAACTTAACACCTTAGTGCTAGAAAGAAACTTAGAAGTGACCTAGTCCCTCCCCCTCATTTTCCAGATGAGCTAACTACATTGACCATGGTGATGTCTTGCTGTCTTGATTCCTTGCCATCTTAAATAAGTGCTCAGAATTTCTTGGCCAGCATAAGGACTACATGTTCCACTCCACCCCCTTTCCCCAATGTCCCGGATTTATACCTTATAAAACTCATTGGCTAAAAAAGGTGATAATCTGTTTGTATTTGTTTGTTTTTCTTGGGGAGGAAAAGGTGAAGGAAACTCAGCAGTAGCTTTGACTAGATTGAATCTATGTTTTTATTTGCAATTCTGGTCAGGAATTGGCTCAGACCGAGAATATTGCTGGCGGAAATTTTTACACAATTCAGTAAGGGACTAATGGAAGTTGTAAAGTATTGTCCAGGTGGCACCAGCCCTCCAACAATCATTGTGAGGAAACTTCCAAGTAGGCAGGCTGTGTTTTGACAGCCGCAACATCCACTTCCACAGGCATATCCTTTGATTGTTCCTGGCAAAAGTATCCTCTTTCTTTCAAGCATGAATCTCTGGTTCAGAAGAGCTATCTGTGGTAGGAGCTTCTCACAGTAGACAGCTGGTTGCAATTACTTGAGTTCACCTTTCCCCACAATATAGTCAGGACTAAATTGCTCTTTGGAAGGGGTGACATGCGTTATTGATAATTTCAGAAACTGTGGATGGTATATATAGAGCTACAGTTAGAAAAAATGTAATTATTAGGCCTCAAGAGGAGAATAGTTTCCACTACCCTATGCAAAGTATCATTATTCTATTTTATGAGAACAAAAGCAAAACAATGTGTGTATCCTCTGCTAACTCCCTCTGGTCAACACATATGGCCCCATTCCCTCTCTGTGTTTTAGCACTGCTCAAGCCATATGCCTTGCTGATCAGCCTAAGCCTGTGAATGAATACAAGTATCCTGAAAAGCTGCCAGGAGAGTTGTATGACGCCAACACACAATGCAAGTGGCAATTTGGAGAGAAGGCCAAGCTTTGCATGCTGGACTTCAAAAAGGCAAGAGATTGTTTTGGAATGCTTGATTATATGTCATTTATATTATAGGGGAAAATGGTTTAAGTTTAATTTGCAAGAATTCTTTACTCTGTATGATTGATCCTATTTCAAAAGAATTAAAATAAACAGCCATTTATTTATTACCTGCCTTATACCAGGCCATTTGATAAGTGCTGGGGTAACATATTAAAAATGCAAACAATCTCTTCCCTCAAGGATCTTTCATTCTACTGGATGGAAATAATATTTATATACACAGAGGCAATGTAGTGTAGTGGATAGAGCTCTGGACCTGGCATCAAAAAGCCCTGCAATTGAATTCTGCCTCAGTTGTGTGTGATTCTAGACAAGCATTTGATCTAGCCCTTTAACTCCAAACCCAACATTTGTTCTCCTGCACCTGCTGTCATTCTAGTATTATTAATTGAATAATACATTTAAAGTGCTTCACACTTTGCACTTTTTTACACATACAAAAATGTACAAACTAAATGCCAATTAAAACGGGGAGGAAACAGAAAGGGGACAAGCATTTATTGTCTACTATGTGCCTGACTCTGTGCTAGTTGCTTTACAAATATCTAATTTGATAATGAGGAAAGAAGAAGCATTAAAACTAAGGGAATTGGGGCAGCTAGGTGGCACAGTGGATAGAGCACCGGCCCTGGATTCAGGAGGACCTGAGTTCAAATCTGGCCCCAGATACTTGAAACTTACTAGCTGTGTGACCCTGGGCAAGTCACTTAACTCCAGCTGCCTCACCAAAAAATCAAAGCAAAACAAAAAAACTAAGGGAATCAAGAAAGACCTAGTGGCTCAACATGGTGGGTCTTGGGCCTTGAATGGAGCTAAAGAAGGAAGAACAATATTATGATACAATGTACAGTAGTGAGGGAAACTTTTCGGCAGGAAATAGGCCACATAGAAAAAAGTGTTTGACTCTAAAAGGCTGAGACAGCCTTCATCTCAGAACATTTCTTCCTGCTGTATAAACTAGCATTTGCTCTTCATCAAAAAAATCTTCTGATGGACAGTGAGTCAAGTCACAAAATGGATTCTATTGACTGCTGAATGAAACTAGTAGAGGATGGTCATAAACCTAAATACATGATTTGCAAGGGGAAGTGGAGGAGGAGGAGGGAATGGCAGTACAAAAAAAGGTGAATGCCTTTTAAATATGCAAGTACAATGAAGCCTGAACAGCTAACAGAGAATAATATATTCAAAGAGATACGTAGACACGAAGTGCTAAATAGGACCATGGGAAGATGTGCCCACAAACAATCCCACACATAAGAAACTATGTTAATAATGATAATTAGTGATGTACCATTATCAATTTGCTAAAAAAATTTAAAACCCTGATAGAGCATCCTGATGAAGTATAATTTTATTTTTTCATACTTGATTAATATACATAGAGAATAGGGACCAGACTTGTGATTTCACTGGTATAGGGAATTCTCAGGTGAGAAAATTCCCTCTGGAAATATAGGTTGGCATTACATCTCTAACTTAAGATACTTGGAGAATTGCTAAAGCAATAAGAACTTAAGTGACTTATCCATGTTAGCATAAGTTTAAGAGAGAAGATTTGAACCCAGTTCTTCCTGGTTCTGAGGCCAGCTCTCTATCCACTATGCCACAGTATTTTTGTATATATTTATGTATGCGTGTATATGTGTGTCTGTGTGCATGTACGCACCCACTTGTAAATTTTTCTCTCTACTCCTCTCCCCAGGAAGAACTACTCTTGACTATAGTTTATGGGAAATAAAGCTTATGGTACATTTACTCCCAAGTCTGAAACTTGATCTCCAAAATTTACCTACTGAAACTATTTTTTTATTCATCTTAACCCTTTGATAAATTTGATTGAGTAAACGTTTAAGTGCCTATTGTAGTACAAGTCACTGTGAATACAATGATAAAAATGAAAATAAGTCTCTGCCTTCAGAGAACTTGCATTCAACCGGAGATACCAAGTTTAGCTAAGCTTTATCTTTATGTAAATCTACTTTTAGGGATAAGCAGTTATCCCTTGAATCATGGGGCAAAAGAGGTAAAGAATTATGAGGCAAAAAAAGTTTTGTGACACAGTGATTCAGGATGCCCCTTAATTGATTGCCTTGGATTTAGCAACTTGCAGTTAAGGACATTTATTAAGGAAGAAATTTCTCAGCTGCCAAGAATCTTCTAAATATGCTACTATGGGAATAGAATTTGCCAGGTTTCTTCTATAATTAAATTTTTGGCCACTGCAAATACTTGAGAATACTTCTCTACTACTTTGTTCTGTCAACTCTGCTTGGTAGCCTGACCCTAAAGATTAGGATGCAAAGTGCCAGAGTTCTTTTGATATTTGATGCCCTTAGTTACCTGGGCATGGTTGCTATCCACTAGTGTGCCCTCTGAAGCCTTTACCTTCTAGCTACATAGTTTCTGACTCATGATTTCATGTGTCTTTCATCCAAAGTATCTACAATAAAAGACTCTAATGTTATTTTAATAAAAAGTTAAAGCTATATCATTCCTGGGAGAAAATGTTTGGGGATCTGAGCTCAAGTCAAATCTCATTTCCATTCTTAATATCAATAGCTAGTTTTCATTCATTTTTTACAATTTTAAAATAAATTTATTATTAACTTTTAGAAAGTTGAAGTGGGTTAAATCTAGTTGGTTCCAACTTTCTAGTGGTCCAGGACATATGAGGAAAGGTCAAAAGGGGGCAGTGGGCTTATCCACAAGCCTTGGTGAAAGGATAGGGTAAAGAAAGGTATGGCAGCTAAGTGATACAGTACATATAGCACTGGGGTTTTAATCAGGAAGACTCTTCATGAGTTCAAATCTGACCTCACACACCTGTGTGATCCTGGGCAAGTCACTTAACCCTGTTTGCCTCAGTTTCCTCATCATTAAAATTAGCTGAAGAAGGAAATAAAAAATCATTACAGTTTCTTTGCCAAGAAAACACCAAAAGGGGACATGAAGTGTCTGTTATGACCAAAACAACTGAGCACAAAGAAAGGTATATATTTTTTTCCTATGCCCCCTGATGATGGAGCAGGATGGAGTTAAATGGGGATAGATTAAAATTAGGCATGCAGAAATATTTTCCAATTTTATCAGGTTTCAAGAAAGATAAATAGATATCACCAACAGTGGCATGGGAATCTCCTCTTGGAATTTTTTTTTTGTTGTTAATGGAAAAAAATAATCTCTCTAGACATTGGATAATAAATGCTTTACAGTTGTTGTTTAGAGGAGGGGTTACTGCTTTCACAAAGTCCCTTCTAATTTTATGGTTTTTGATACAGTAATGATATGGGATGCCCCTTAGTCAATTGCCTTATATAATAGAATTAAGAATTCCAGGGGAATGGAAAGTTCCATGGTATGGGAGTTAAGGCATTTAGCTCATAAGCGTGGAATCATAACATCATAGCTCTTACTTTTTTGAGCTAGAAGTCTAGGTCACATATATCAGTAGTGAGTGCATTCACCTTAATAATTTGAATTATTGTTTTATGTTCTCCCTTCTGTTAGAATGAAGGCCATGATGTTAACAAAGAAGCAGCACAGCTTAAAGGATAGAAAACCAACCTCAGAGTTAGAAGTGCCTAAGTTCAAGTCCCTCCTCACACTTACAAGTCTGATATATATATATATATATATCATATAGTATTTTTATTTATTTTGTTAAATATTTCTCAGTTACATTTTAATCTGATTCTGGCCACAGTGGACAGTGAACTGAACAGCATGCACATGAGTGTTGTATTTGACTCCTCTGCCCTATACCAATAAAATCATAGCTGAAGTCCAAAAATAAAAGCTTAACATGCCCCATCTCCATACCTTTATTAATTTTGTGAATATTCACAGAAGTTGATAATCACTTATAATTTTTTTTTAAAAAAGAACAAGTTCTAAGTCAGGTGTGTCCATAACATAGATATTAGAGTTGGCTAGGTGGCACCATAGTGCATAGAGTGCTAGGCCTATAGTTAGGAAGACCTGAGTTCAAATGTTATCATAGACACTAGCCTCATTAAACCTGTATTTGTCTTAATATATTCATCATTAAAATGGTGATAATAATAGCACCTACATCCCAAGGTAATTGTGAAGATCAAATGACATAATAATTTTAAAGATGCTTAGCGCAGTGTTTGGCACATATTAGGAGCTCTATAAATATTAGCTACTTCTTGTTATTGCTATTGCTGCTACTATTGCCGCTGCTGCTGCTACTACTACTACTACTGTCCTAGATACTATATTGAGGCTTCCTATTGTTCAATATGCTGCTTTAGTTTTTCCTGTATTGTCTTTTGAATAGATTGCCATCATTCATCTCTTTAGATGCCCTCAAATGCTCAGGGATATACCTATTAATGTCTGGCTTCTCTCACTGTTCCCAAATGATCTGCAATTTATCTTCAAAGGCAGAATTCCACCTTCACTCTCTTTTACACATTCAACTTCCTGTATCAGCAACATGTGTCATCAGCGTCCTAAACTTACCTATAAAGGGAACATATGAGTGTATTTCTATCCAGACAGTTCTTCTAGCAAGACGCTTCCCATTTTCTATCACTAGACTATAAGTCCCACACATTCAAACCCCATCAAGAGAACTCTTTATCCCTCCGTGCTATATCAGGCTGTAGTTATCTCTGGTGGGAAACTGAGCTCTCTGTCTGTTCATTGAAGGATAAGAAGAGTGCAGGCTGCTGTTTTGATTCCAGCAGGTCTATGTCGAAATTCCTTGTGTCATTAATTTGTCACTGTTGGTAGGGCTAAGAATTCTGTCTTCCAACACAAAGTGTTAGTTATCATAAGGAGGGGACTCCCTGGAAGGCAGAAAAACTGAGGTTGGTCACAGCAAGATCAGTAACAGTAATACTCTTAACATTTTAGCTGTTGTTAACGGAGGGAGGAGAGGATATTTTTGGCACCACATAAAACATGATAGTGAAAAGTGAGCTAGCTTCTTTTCACTCTAATACTGCTCAGATATCCTTGTGGAGTCTCTTAAAATAAGGAAGCTTGCTTTCCCATTGATTTGAGTCATAGATGGTTACAAATAGCTCCAGCATTATGAGAATTGGGTGCCAATGTTAAGAGTTTATCTTAACAGTGCTTACACATTGAAAAATACTATTTTATAGATGAAGTATATACAGGTAGCGATTATATGAGGAACTTATTCAGAAACAAAAACCCCAAACCCTTAACCATTATTTTAAGGAAGACAAAACTCAAGAAGTAATAGCAGAAAGATAGAATAAAAGAAATTGTTTTTTTTTAAGAAATTGCTCAATAGTGTGACTTTGGGAATTCTATAATAGAAAGGAAGTTTTGACATTAGGGAGATGTAAATAGTACCTTAAAAGACATCATTGAAAAGTGTTTCAAGCCAAAATATTTTAATATGACTCTTCTGAAGAATCTGTTCCCTTCTATATCATGTTTTCAGTCATTTCAGTCTTGTCCAACTCTTTGTGACCCCATTTGCAGTTTTCTTGGCAGATACTGGAATGATTTGCCATTTCCTTCTCTAGTCCATTTTAGAGATAAGGAAATTGAGGCAAAGAGAGTTAAGTCACTTGCACAGAGTCACAAAGATAGTAAGTGTTTGAGTTCAGGATTTGGACTCAGGTTCCTGACTATTCACTTTGCTACCTAGGTACCTTTCTATATCATAGCAAAGTATAAAGGAAAGAGGGCTCTAATGGAGGAGTGTTTAACATAGCTCATTGAAATGGTGGAAAATTTTTCAGCAAGTACTTTGCATATGTTCACATGGGGAATTTGAGCTTGATTTTGCAATAATTATTCTTATAAAAACAATACATTTCTTATGATATCTCCTTTGGCTGTCATGTTAACTCAATAAATCAGACACAATCTCCCCCACTTGACATGGAAGGAAAAATAAGGTTTTGGACGTCTTTATTTACATGTGAAATCACAAGTCTAGAAAGTAGCAGAGCTGGGAGCAGTTGGACTGTTTTGCTAGCAGTCTTCTGACCTTTCATTTTCCCTCTGTAGGATATATGTAAAGCACTGTGGTGCCATCGAATTGGAAGAAAATGTGAGACAAAATTTATGCCAGCTGCAGAAGGCACTATTTGTGGTCATGACATGGTAAGAGTAATTCATTGCCAAATAGCATTGAGTCATGAGGTATATGATTTTGCTCTGCTTTCCTTCCTTCTCAAAAAATACATTGGGGGCAGCTAGGTGGCGCAGTGGATAGAGCACCCGCCCTGGAGTCAGGAGTACCTGAGTTCAAATCCGGCCTCAGACACTTAACACTTACCAGCTGCGTGACCCTGGGCAAGTCACTTAACCCCAATTGCCTCACTAAAAAAAAAAACACAAACAAAAACAAAACATTGGGTTGTGGATAGCTTTCATCTTTTCTTTTTTTTTTCCATTACATATACTGTCAGCCTCTTTGTCAACCCCACCCCCACTCCTACCACAAACACCCAGAGGTAGTGTGAAAATCTATTCCACATAGGATCATGGATTCAGAACTGGAGGAGATCTAAGAAGCCATCCAGTCCAAACCCATGAGTTTACAGACAAGGAAACTAAGGCATTGGAAATTAGGTCTTCCTGACTCCAAGTTCAACACTCTAACCATTAACCCTTAAGGGATCTTGCTATCTATCACCCACTAATATTCTACTTCCATATCCATGAACTCTAAAATTCCTCTGATAACATCATTTTATCTTTCTCTCTACTTTTCAACACCTAATACTGTTCTTTGTTTGGTAATAGTGATCCCCACTCCCTCAGTTCTTTCCCAAGCCATCTCCCCTGCAATTACTGTTTGCCCTTTTCTTCCCTATTCCTAGCCTTTGGTAATTAAATTCAAGTCTGCATAATCCTCTATACCAAAATCTCTTGTCCTTTTGCTAATCATTTTTTGCCAAACCTCAATGTTGGATTATATACACCATCTACCACCTTCTCTCCTATTCCCATGCTACTGAACAGAGGTGAAGAAAAACACAAAATCATGTTGACTGGGTCTACTATAAATTTATATTACATAATCTCAATTCTGCTTTCATTGCAGCAAGGTAATCCTTTTATCTCCCTGATCAGTTCACTCTCTCTTTCACCACAGCAGCTATTCCAAACCTTTTCATCCCTTATCAAGTCTCCCATGCTATCTATCTCCTACCCACCTCTCCCCCCTCAAGTGAGCACTTTGCCTCATATTTCCCTTAAAAAATGTGGGTCATTTGCTATCTACTCCATTTTCTTCTCTGTACTTCATCTCATATAACTTAGACATCCCCCATTATCTCAACTTTCACTCTTTTCTTACATAAAGAGATGACCCTTGTCCTTTTCAATAACAATGTTTCCTCCAACATGTACCCATCTCCATTTTTCAGCAGATGTCTCATTCTCACTCTAGCTCTTAAACCTACAAATATGCGCATATTTCCACCTATTCCTGTTAGCTAGCATTCGACATTTCTTTTCTCAACTAAACTTGAGAAAGCCATCTACAATCAGGGTATCAGTTCTTCTTCTTTATGTCTAAGTCTTCTGCTGGCTTCTTTCATGTCTAAGTCTAAGCTGGCTGCTGTACTCCTCATTTGACTGAAGCCAGTCCCTCCAAAGTCCCCATTGATCTATTAATTGTCAAATCCAATGGCCTTTTCTCATTCTACATCATTCTTAACTTCCCTTTAGCCTTTGATACTCTGAATGTCCCTGGATGTGTTCTTCTAGATGTGCTTTCCTCTTCAGGGTTTTATGGTTGTTCTGTCTTGGGTATCCTCTTATCTGTCTAATCACTCTTTCTTGATCTCCTTTGTTGGTTTCATACCCATTAACAATGCGTTTCATGGACCCTTTTCTCTCCATACTCTTTTCCACTCTGAACTCATCAGTTCCCTTGAATTCAATTTTCATCTCTATGCACATGTTTCACAAATCTATATATCCAGTCCTAATATGTCTCCTAACCTACAATCTTGCATGACTAACCAGTTTTTGGACATCTTGAACTAGATGTCCCATAAACATCTGAACCACAACACATCCAAAGTGGATCTAATTATCTTTTCCCCATAACCCTTCTCTCTTCCAAGCTTCCTTTTATTGTCAATGATACATCTGGCCTCCCAGTTACTCAGGATCATGATGCAGGTATCATCTTCATCTTCTCCATATTCACTCCACATATCTAATCTGTTTGCCAAGTGTTGTTCATTTCTACCTTCACAACATTTCTTATTTATATTCCATACTCTCCACTTATCTAGTCATCACCCTGGTGCAAGGTCTCATCATCTCACATCTAGACTATTGCATTAACCTCCCTGTTCCAATGAATCTTTTGCTTAGCTGCCAAAGTGATTATCCTGAATTTTAGGTCTGACCATGTGACAGAGCCACCCTCAGTATATGCTAGTGGTTCCCTATTACCTCCGTAATCAACCATTAAATGCTTGCTCATTATTTAAAGACTTTTTCAAACTTTTCTCCATCCTATCTTTTAGTCTTCTTATACTTTACTTCCCTTGACATATTCTATGGTCTAGTGACACTGATCAATTCAATATACCTATCATAAGGGATTTTATCTCCTGACTCTGTGCCCACTCTTCATGTCTATAATACTACCCCATACTTCCTTGGATTCCCTCAAGATTCAATTCAAATCATGCCTTCTATACAAAGCCTTTTCCAGTCTTTCCCATTGACAGTACCTTCCCTCCAAGGTTATCTTCCATCTACTTTGCATATATTTGTATGTACTTTTGCATATATCTCTTATATATGTATCTGTGTGTACATGCATATTTTATATACATATATACATAAATTAGATTTATGTATATATAATATATATGTGCATACATACATACATACAGATGGTTATATGCATGTTGTCTCTCCCATTAGAAGACTGAACTCTTTGAAGGCAGGGATGATGCTTTTGCCTTTCTTTGTATCCTCAGTGCTTACCACAGTGGCTGGACCAGGATAAAGGTTTATTAAATGCTTGTTTACTGACTGATCTTAATTATCTTAAGATAAGATTTCCCATTTATCATTTCAAAATAATAGAGTTTACAACCAATGTGAATTGAGTACATTTCTACTGAATATTGGTCAGGCAGCCTATGATAATTTGGGGGGAGGGGCAATGAGGGTTAAGTGACTTGCCCAGGGTCACACAACTAGTAAGTGTCAAGTGTCTGAACTCAGGTCCTCCTGAATCCAGGGGTAGTGCTTTTATCCACTGTGCCACCTAGCTGCTCCCCACAATGATAATTTTACTTTGTACATTTAAAAAGAAAAAGGAGATGTTAAAGCACTGACTTGGCCATGAAAGGATAGCAGCATTAAGTAGTGCCTTCATCTCTAGAACATGAAGAGTTTATCTTGGACACACAAAGCCAATCTTGCCAATTTACTGCACATAGATGTATAGGAAGCATAAAGCAAAAGAACTTATGGGGTAGCTAGGTGATTCAATGGATAAAGCACTGGCCTGGGATTCAGGAGGACCTGAGTTCAAATCCCACTTCATACACTTGACACTTAGTAGCTGTGTGACTCTGGGCAAATCACTTAATCCTCATTGCCCTGGAAAACAAACAAACAAACAAAAGAACTTATGAGAAAAAACATGAGAGAGCTAGATTATAAAATTAATTCTATATGATGTGCATACTAAGTAGAAAAATTATAGAATATTACTCTTGCCATTAGGTCCTAAAACTGAACTTTGACAACAAAGCAAGAATACACTCTGTCCTCTCCTACTCCCCTCATATTTTTTTCTTTGATCTAAAAATAAATTTCCATTTCAAAACATGAGACTATCCATGAAGATTGCCCAACCCAAAACACTGAAATAAAACTAGTTGCCCTTTGTTGAGCTTCTTTGGTTATATTTTTTGAATTATGTTAACTTCAAAATTGAAAAACTGAGCAGTTGATCTATTATATTCAAGCCCCAAAGCATGTAAGTATCATATCCTGTGCATATTTCAAGGTGACTGAAGACAGATATATGAACATCAAAGCTGATATGTGCTTTTAGGTTTCGTGATTACAATAGCGATTGACAGGCAGAAAAGAAGAGAAGCATTCTTGTCCAAGAATAATATGTGAAAGCAATTAATCTCAAGTGGATTAATTTTAGTGTAAATCAATTGTCATTTGTTTTATGTTTGTTGATACCTTTAACTCAACAGATCATAGGACTATATATGTTAGTACAATTCCTTCTTGTGAAGTGGGTAGCCATTAATTGATTAAATCCATAATCAAAACAATAAATTGAATACTTATCACTTATGGTTTCTTTAGAATATCAATGCTATATGTCTGATACTTGGAAAATTCTAATTAGAATAGGAAAGTGAATAGCTTGCTTTGATTTTAGCTGGATAGGATTCCTTGCCCCTAGTAGATGGCCAGGTTTTATTTTTCGAAGTGAGATTTTGCAGAAAGGTGAGTACTTCTTGGGTGGCTCATAGGCATTATGCATCTAAGGCATGTAGTTGGAGTGCTTTGCTTTTCTGTTGTTTTTCCTTCTATAGGTAACTTTACTACTCAAACCATCTGCCTACAGTTAAAGTGTAATTATAATAGAGATCCCAAAGGTAACACAGATGCTCAGTTGAAATTGGATTGACCTTTGGGGCACAGAGTAAGCCCAATTTCTTGATATTATAGAAACTTTTAATTCCAGGGGGTAATGCACATTCTGAAATGCATCTCAGTCCTTAATTTTCTCTGCAGCATCTGTACACTTCAAATCATTTGGTTTAAATTTATACTTAAGCAATTGGGGGAAATATATATTTCAAGAATAAAGTGCTGCTGGGTAAATTTGGGAGAGTGGAGCAAGGATCTTTTAATAAGTCAGTGTATCATAAAAATATGTGCAATGTCATATAAATAAATGTTGAGGATTTGTTTAAAATTTAAAATACAGTTTTTAGAACTGAAATATTGTACTTATCCTCATGTTCATTC